>NC_090936.1:907822278-908132027 GCF_040938575.1 Ambystoma mexicanum
TCACATCGAGAAGATATAAGAGTGTTGGACTTAGAAATTGCAAATCATTTCAATGCTGGATTTAATGAACACCATGTTTGATGTAATTCTATTAATATGAAGATGACCTGTATGAGTGAAGTATGAGTGATGAATGATGGGAAAAGTTTTGTAAGGTTGAGTCTATTTTTAGAGTATTTTTTGTAAAACTAAATACTTAACATTTTCTGTTATGTGACTTAAACACCATATCAAGAAAAAACATGTTTTTAAAAAAATGATAAAAGATTCCTATTATCTTTGAACCCATTGGTTCATATTCTGTTTTTTGTTTATGTATACTCACCTGGAGGACCATAGGGAATGACCAGGTACCCTTATCATTTTGACTCTATTGGGGGTACATATCTATTCCTGTGCCTGTAAAAAGATTCCCACCCTTGATAGTGGCACCCTCTACTCTAGGAGTCAATAGCTGTCCTGTGTTTGTGCTCTGCTGTATCTGCAATTGTGTGTGCTGTGACTGCCCTTGTAGCAGATTCAATGGTGCTTGCTGTGGTTGCAAAAGCCTGCTGTGCTTGATAAACTGTTTGATCTTGGGTGAACTCGTCCCTGCTTTGTGGGCTATATGCTGGAGGATAAGCTGTCCCCCCTCTTGAGAATTGCACATTCTGTACATACCCTTGGCTCGCACATGATTGTGCAATGTGTCCTGTCATTCCACATGTCCAACACACAGGAGGGGGGTCTTCTAATTTGTCCTCCCCGCATGCCTTAATTATCATTCTGCACATTCTGAAAACCGCCTTGGTTATTCTGAAAGTTTGCCTGATTATTCTGAAAGCCTCCTCTTCCATGGAAGCCTCCCCAGCCTCTCGGCATAAATCAGTGCCCTCCTTAATCCAACTGCTGTTGGTTATTCACCTGCAGCATACCCGCTGTCTGCTGTAAACCTAACCCCTCTCCGCTAACCAACATTGCCCCTTCTATAGCATATTTTGACAGATTTTTCTTTACTGGTTTGGCTTCCTCAAACTTCCTAGCATATTCCCTCTTTTGATTTTTCTCTTGCAGGAATCGACAATGGTGCCAATGGGTCAGCTGTATTTCTGGCCATGGCTTTGCTTCCATGCCCACCAGTTTCTTAAGCTGTCTCTGCACCTGATCTGGCAATCTCTGACACAAAATATGATAGAATACAGGTATTGATTTCCACCAAGGCTCTCTTGTTTCCAAAGACCACTGTTCATGAAAATTCAGAATATAAGCAAGCGGATCTTCCCCTTCCTGCATTTTACATGCCATAATTGCACCGATATCTGACATTTCAGGATATTGTACTCTAAGCGCTATCCAGACTGCCGCTCTGCAGTTATTAAATGCGTCCCATCATGCTCTGTGTTCTGTACTGTGACACTTGAGTATCCTGCTCTCCTCCAAATGTCACCAGCCCTCTCCCCAAGGATAGCTGCTAGAAGACTCGTAATGTCCCCTATAGCTAACATGTTTCCTCCTGTTATTTTTTCCAATTCATAGATCCATTTCCCAGCGCCTGAAGTCAAACTCGGGAGCTTACACCTTAGATTATCCTTATTCATTTGGGGCCACGGGATATACTGTAGTCTGGCCCCTCCTTTTTCTAACAAAGGAACTTGTGAAATCCCAAAATCGCAATCCTCTCCCATCGTCTGCCTATTCATAGTAGGGACGATGGTTCCTGATCACCTTTTTCTTGGTAATGACCTCAGCCTGCTGACATAGGGTGGTGATTCCCCCCTCTCACTAAGAGGTCACCTTTTAGGTCACTCTGTCCGCACCATAGGCTCTGGCGTCCTTTCATTAGGCAGTTCAAAATCTGACCACCTCACTTTATCAGTCTGAAAACACCCCTCGGGACCGCACGCACCAGTACCCTCCTCTCCACGGAAGGGTTCCCTGTCTCCGTCTGACATATCTTTTCCCCAACTACTATAATGTCATCCTACTCATCTCTGTTTAGAGTCAGCCTGTCCAAAGACACGGCTCTATGCTCCAGGCTAAACAGGCCTCCCTCCTTCCCTCGTGACTGGGCAATTTCAGATCGATCCTCTTTCCCTTTATTTCTTGATTCCCTTTTAGTCCTCATCTCCTGATAAGCCTTCACGATTATGCCTCTGATGCTTCCTATCTCAAAATTCTCCTCTATATTTACTCTAGAGGGTCCTGGTGTCAGTTCCACTAGCTCTCTCTGAATGGAATCAATGTTCTGTGCCTTCTGTCTTCTCTTTCGTTCCTTTTCCTCATCAAATTCTCTTTCTTCCTTTGCTTCCTCCATAACCCTTTCTTCTTCCTGTCTTTTCGCTTCTCTTCTCTCATTTGCCCTACATACCTCTTCATCTTGTCATATTTTCTTTACTCTTCTGTTTTCTCTTCCTTCCTTAACTGTTCTTCCTAATACATTTGTTCCCATCTTTGTCTACTCTTTCTTTTATACTCTTCTTCTTTCAATCGTTTATCTCATTCCGTCTTTTTTGTCTTCTCCTTGCCGTACTCCCTCGATGCTCTTCCCATCAAGTTTGAGCAATATCTGACTACCCATCCATTTGTTCTGTATGAGCACTAACTCGTCAGCTTTATCTTTTTCTCCTTTCCATCTCTTAATTTCTCGTTCTATATCTGGGGTCCCACTTGGTCATTCACTTTTCTCTTTGTCCCATCGGACTTTAGAGATCACGGGCCCCATTACAAGTTTGGTGGTAGCCTTGACAGTAAAACCGATAGCCTGATGCCGAACTTGCACATTTTACCAGATCCCAGGAATAGGCAATTGCTGGGTCATTATGGCCCTGCCGGACCCGGTATTTGCCCATTCCCAGGCACCGGTAAAAAATGCTCCCCATTCCCATTTGAGCCCCATAGGGGTCAAATGGGAATGGGGAGGCCGGATGCACTGGAACCATTCAGAATGGTGCCGGTGCATCCGACATGCTCTGCTCGTGGGTGCCAGTCTGCCCGCCAGGTCCGACCTGTTGGGCGAAAAGGCACCCGCGAGCAGAACTCGTATGTTGCCGGTCTGGTAACTGCGGTAACAGCCTTACCAGTGCCGTAGTTACCGGACCAGCAAACTTGTAATGAGGCCGCACATCTTTTTCTAGAGTTCTCTCTGCACTCTCATCACTGCTGTACGCAGGCAGCTCATGTATCAGATTACTGCATCCTGTCACTGCCTTAAGCTCTCTTAATGGATGCAATCCTTCATCTTTTGCACTATCACCATTTACTTCAGGTGAGTGGGGGGAGCAGAAGGTTCAACAACCCCCTCTTTACACTGGTTAAGCATGAGATTCTACTCATCGGTACTCCCACTCCCTCCTTCCCTGCAGCTCTCTGGCCTGCCTCCCTTGGCCCCCTCCCTGCTCCTACCTGCAAGGCAAAAAACCTTGGGGTCATCTTCGACTCCACACTCTCCTTCTCTCCTCATATTTCTGACGTCGCCAAGAGGTCACACTACCAGCTGCACCTCCTCAGAGGTATTCTTCCCTTCTCTCCTTCCCCCAGAAGCTCACTGTCTCCCGAGCCCTGGTTCTCTCGAAGCTGGATTACTGTAACAGCCTCTATCTTAATCTGCCTGCCTCCACTCTCCGCCCTCTGCAACTCATCCAGAACAGAACTGCGAGACTTGTCCTTGGCCTCAAGCCCAGGGACCGTATCTCTCCAGGACTGAAATCTCTACACTGGCTCCCAGTGGCTGCGAGGATAAAGTTCAAAACCCTCTGCATTGTCCACAAGGCCTTCTGAGGCCTGGGTCCTAAATACCTTCAACTCTCTCTTCCCAAATATCTTCCTCCCCGAGCCCTTCGTTCATCCGCCTCCAACTCCCTCATGGTCAGCCGCTTTTCGAAGCAACGAGCTGGGGGTAGATCTCTCTCCGCGGCAGGGGCCTCCTTCTGGAACAGCCTTCCTGCCTCCCTGAAACTTGAGGAGAACCACCTCCGGTTCCGGAAGCACCTCAAAACCTTCCTCTTTGCTTCTGCTTTCTCTCTCCCTCTCCCCTGCTGAACAGCTAATTAATTCTTCACTAAACTGCACTGATCCTGCAACTGGACCACTCTAAACTGCCTTCGGTCCTGGTCCCAGACACTCATCCCCTGGAACCCCTCTGCACTACGGGACTGTCTCTGTATCCCTACAGCCCCCCTTCCCCAGCACTTGTTATGCACTTACCTTGCACTTGCCACTAGCTGGCCCTTTTTAATTTATTACTTTACGCCACTTACCTTTACTGCACTTCCCCCTCCCCTTCCCTTTGCACTTCCCCCCCCCCACTCCTGCACTTGCGCGATCTGAATGACACCTGGCCTAGTAGGATCGTTTGTTTTGTCTCCCCTTGTTCCTCCCCTCCCTGCCTCGTCGCGCCTTGAAACACCTGTGTATAGGCGCGTTACAAACAAAAATACCATATCATATCATATCCATTCTTCAGGAGGTGGGTCTTCCAATTCCTCCTGATACATTTTCCAAAGCTCTAGGCTAGCTAACCTTTTTTCCAATTTCTTTCCTGTGTATGCAGCGTGCAAGTATGTGGCCATGTGTTGCAAAAGTGCTTTTGACAGTTATTCCCCTTGTGGTCATAGCATGAACATTTTATCTGCCGTGCCCTTAACCCATTCTGCACTATATTGCTAAAGCTTGGGTATGTGTTTTGGCAGCTGTTGCACAGGTGCATGAGCGGAGTAACATCCTTCATTATGACACAATCGACAGTCAATACTTACCATTATTTACCAAAGAAAATGTTTTCCAGAAAAACAATATAATATGAGCGTGCACTAATCATTGCCGCTCCAAACCTCCATGTCTCACTTTACTTCAATGTTCCTATTCAATCGACACCATTAGTCAACTAAATAAATAAATAATCAACTCTCAGCCTTTTACCACAATCTATTACTTGTCACTCTTTGACATTTCATCATTTCCTTAATACATACAATAGATACAATATACAAACAGACAATCTGGCCGTCCACAACATATATCTCTTGCCAGCACTCCTTGCTGTTTATTCTTACCCCTAAAATTACTCCGATCGGAGTGTAAGTTACTTCCCTTAACAAACCTTGTTTGCTCATAGTTTAAGTATATGCACTTGGATTTTGAAATAACTTCTTCTAGACGTCCCTGGATGGAGGATTTAAGGGCTTAATCCTCCTCATCGTTTATATACCTCTAGTTGACGCTCTTTGTCATTAACTAAATACCCCAACAACCCTCTGTTACTTTCTTCCCATTATCACTTTCCCTCACTTAATATGCATACTTCGGTTTTTGACAACTTTCTCAATCTACTCACCATTCGCTTTCATCTCCTGACCCTCGGGATCGTCTCCTTCTCAACCGGCCACGTTAAACTTTGGTCTGCTCAACTGCCTGTAGAAATCGGGAGGGGAATTCCGTGAAAGAGGGGCCCGTCCCACCTATCTCAATGTGTCTTGCTAGAACTTGTTTTTGGCCGCTATCCACATGCAGCTAAATGGGGGAGGACATCCGATATACCAAGACCCTTAAAAGAATACTAGGTCGATGAATCTTTAACCATCCTACCTCTGCTACCATGTGAACCCATTGACCTGGGTTCTTTTTGACGCTGCAGCTATGCTTAGAGATGGATGGGGATGCAGAACTTACTCATACAATAATCAAACTGACTAAGGAAGTTGGCAAAACTTATTATCTAAAAGAGGGAATTACAACGGACATCAAGGGACTTTCGCTCAAGCTCTCTGTGAATTTCATTAAAAACTGTGTGGCAAACTACAAAAATCTACTTGGGGATGTGATAGGCTTACAGGGAACATATAGGTAAATGTTCCATACTGTTGGGGGTTGTGATTGGGTCTCTAACATAAGGTGGACAACTAAGCCCTCCTCTAGTGCAAGTCATCTTCATCATCACAAAATACACAATGATCCATTGGTTACACAAAATATAGGGTTCTCTGTTACATGGCCCTCTATAATTGGTTAGCATGCTTGTACCCTTCTGGAATATTCCAAACGCTAGCAGCAGGCAGGCTGGTACCCCAGGTGCCTGTGAGCTGGTCTTGATCATAGCTTCCCACCCAATTAGCCTGACATCTATCATCACTCTTATGGTCTGCCATTCAATTAAGGCTTTGAACTTGCTTTTGCAGAAGCTCTCTGTGCCTGAGAATAAAAGGGAGTGTGGCATGGTTTTATCTTCTTGTTTTAGTATAGCTCGACCCAAAGTCTATTTTCATCTGACCATTTTCATCTGACACAGAAGTTTGTTTCTTTCTCACGTACATGTAGCTACTTGACAGACAAGCAGGTTCACAGTGGCCTCGACTCTTGGTGCTGAGCCAGCAAGTCTTTCTTGAATTCTCCTTCACCATTTAGCTGTTTTCCAACTGTGCCACACTGAAAGCCCTTTCTATTCACGGGGTTGAAGTCTTGCTAAAGTGCATAGTGGAACAACCAGGTTCTATTCATTCTTTTGCATATACATTGCCGCATCGCTGCAAACTATTCACTACATAGCAAGCCTCAAGATCACTTTGTCTACTTGCGTTACTGCATCTGTACAATTATCTGGACCAATTGCAGATGCCAAGGGCCAGGTGCGCAATATAAATAAACTAAATACAAATAAAATTAATTTGCATTTTCTTCAGCATTCCTTTGGATGAGCGTCTTCATTTGAAGCACGAAATGTTGCTCATCTTTGACACCTCTTCAGAACATATAGAATGTCTATGTTCTTTTGTCATTTGTCTTTTCTGGGTGCGTCACTTCTGCTCCGCATGACGTCACCAGTCCTCTTTCTCCATCCATTTTCACACCTCTTCCGGGGCTCTGTCTAGAAGACCATCATATTTTATTGTGAATGCATATAGGGTTTTCTCAATGGATACCTTGTTTCAAGAATTCTTTGCGGTACAGGCATCCTCACTGGTACTGCACGTGTTGCAATTTCCAGGTTCCCAACATATAGGCAACATGGGGGCAGAGCTTCTGTTAGGGGCTTTCGACTCTTCCTCTACATTTACGTTGTATATTACAGCCCAGTCCAAATTTGTTCATAGGTGGTCTGCTTGTCTTTCTACAGATCCCAATACCCTAAGTTCCTAGGAAGCCACAGAAGAGCAGGATCCAAAACAAATCTGGGAACCCTGGAAGAATCCTGAGGATGAAAGATGCTCTCCCTCGTTAAAGTACTTAGGGTGCCTTGGCAGGCAAAGTGGTGGAGTTTCCTAGCTTTGCTCGATGAGACTCCCTCTAGAAGGATTTGCTGGGATGTTGGTGTCAAGCAGAAGAACCAAACCAAGCAGTGTGGGGAAGGCAGCAATACGGGTCTATAACCATTGTCTCAGTTGTCAGGTTTTTACTCCCGCTGTGGATGTCCCATGAAGACAAAACCTGCTGTGGACCTCGGCAAGACTTGGCTGAAGATGTTAAGTCCTTTGGTGGTTTTGGATAACTTTTAGTGGATACGGGTGCAGCAACAGAAGTAGATGTCGGTTTTGGGAAGTTGCGGTTCATTGCCTTTTGGTTCTTCGGTGCTGCTGCTGCAGCACAAATATCACGATGCTCTGGGTGAACTGGACATCACCATTCATTTGGGCTGTGTACCCCCACCAAGTCTGGACCTTTAGGACACTTTCTTTGTGGATTGGGTGCAGGAAATCCACCGGGTGACACTCCTCTGCAGGTAGCGACCCCAGAACTTCTCTAGCATGTAAAAGTGGATAGTTGTCAAGGCAGCGGTGCCCCTTGATTGACTCTTCAGTTATTTGGACATTTCACAGCTACGGGTTTCAGGCAGCACTATGGCAGAGTACCCCCTCTTCTGAGTGATGCTTAGTAGCTTGGCTTCCAGCGTTCACAAATACTCCACCGGATACTGGGCAACACAGATGGAGTTCTTTGCTTCAAGAGCTACGAAGATCCCTCCTCCGGAAGGCAGGCACACAGGACTAGCTTCCAGGACACTTCAGGTGAAGAGCAGCAGTTGCAAGATATTCCCTTGTAGCTGAGGGAAGAGGTCTCCTATTCATGTCCTCTGTGGTTAAGTGCTTGAGTCAGCAAAACAGCCTTTGGATTTCTTGAAGAGTTGCAGCCACAGACTTCTTCCTCCAGCTGAACCCAGGATACAAGCTTATGATTACTTCAACTTCTTGCTTCAGGTTTCTTGTTTCAGCTTCTGACAAGGAGGTCAGTGTGGACTCTCTTGTTAAACTAAACACTACCCTTTCACTCAGGCTGAGCAATCAACACACATGTGCAGGCAGCACCAAATCAAGCTCCCAGGCATTCAGCTGATTAACCCGAAAGCAGACACCCACAACAAAAAGATGTGGATTGGGGCAACTCCTCAGCCTTTCAGAGCACTTACTGCATTCATTCCAGTTTCAGTCAGGGCTTGCTGAGGTATTGTGTCGCACAACCAAAACCAGACACACACAACACAGAAGGGTGTACCCACAACTAGAAGTCCCAAGGAAGGCTCACACAATCTGGCAGTAGACAGCCCCAGAACCATATATGGTACTTCCACCCAACAGCCATTCAGGTGAAGGGAACAGAGACAGGGCTCCTCTGGACTTTGAGAAACAAGGGATAAAGGCAAAAGAAACCATGCAGCTACAGTGCCCATCTTGCCTTTGTGCAGGAATAAATTGATTCCTGTGGCAGGGCCTGGGTTTTTCCAAACAATTGTGGATACTCAAAGCACTTGTCAAGTCAGCATGTAGCGGCCACCAGCCCATACCCTGCTCTGCCTGCAACACACATGTGCCTAAAAACATATACTAGGTGTACAAGGGTGTACCCCTACCCACGGGTCCCCTAAGGGCATCTTATGGAAACTTTTCATCGAAAGGTAAAACATGAAGAGCCACACTGTCAGACACCAAGAAGTGACAGTACAAGGAGGCTCTGTCCCTCCAAAAGCATTTCCAGCATGACACTCAGGCCAACAGGATTCTAGAAATGGAAGAGTAAATTGTCAAAAATATCTACCATGGTAGGGAGGAACTGACTGCATTGTCGCCCTTTGGCTTTGTTTTGCCTGATGACATAGCCAAGTAAAGATCATCACTTGTCCCTGCATGAGATAGTGACAGGGAAAGAATGAACATACCTATCACACCTACACGTACAGCATCAGATGCTCACATGGCAGCGGTAGTGGCCGTGTAGTTATGGTTAAGCTGCTGTTTCCATAGGAAGAGCACTTTTTGGCCAGCTTATAACTCCGCTCCCCCTGGACGAATCCTCACAAAACTTTGGCCCACTCTGAATTGTTTTGCAAAGTTTGGAGAGGTTTGGTCCAGGCGGGGGGTAAAGTTATAGGGGGGATCCCAAAACTTCTTTTTTTCCCATAGACTGAATGGGGGAAAAACTTTGCGCATGGCTACAGATCAAACCGCTGGACGGATTTTCACCAAATTTGCGGAAGGAGCAGCAGTTTGTTCCCAAAAGCATACTTTTGTAAATGTGGTGAAAATCCATCCAGTAGTTTTTTTTTAAACGATCAAAATGTAAGTCTAAAAATATTAGTGATATATATGTCCGCTCTGTGGACACACTGGCCCTCATTATGATACCGGCGCTAAACCATGGCGCTATTAGCATCATGGTTGGTGCTGGTATCATAACGTGTCCGCCATGGTGAAATGGGGAAATACCGCCCCATTCCAAGGTTGGCGGGGCGGTATTTCCCCATTTCCCCATGGCCCTTCCCCATTCCCATTTTTGCCCCATAGGGCATAATGGGAATGGCGAAGGCGCTAAGTACGGTACCGCAAATTGCGGTACCGTACTTACCGCGAAGGTCCCTTTGCGGGTCCCTACTTTAACGGCTGGTCTAGACCAGCCGTTAAGGTTGGGTCCTGCAAATGTACCTCGTAATTAGGCGCTAATGGGTTAACGGCGCTGCAGCCTTTTACGGCGCCGTTAACCCATTAGCGCCAGGGTCGTAATGAGGCCCACTTCCCTGTTCACTCCGCGGGCAGGACACTGATTGGGTAATCGGGCGCGTCATGTCCGCAGACATGTGATGCGTTTGTTCATTGGATGGTGAAGGACATCAAGTGCGTCAGATTGTTCCGATGCACCCGCCATCTTTGATCCATGTTTTGGTGTCCACGGACATCGCTGCAAAAACATATAAAAAAACACAACATTGCACTTGTTAAACTTATGAAATACTTGGGGAGGTGAGGGTTGATGAGGATGGGACGGGATGTGGCAGCAAGAAGCAAAAAAGTTGTGTTTTTTTGTCACGAAAGTCATACGGTATATTTGGAGGTAGGGTGGGCAACTGTCGCGTTATTTGCGGGATGGTCCCGCAATTGGCGCCTGTGTTGCGCAGTTTGTCGAGTGGCTTTGCGGGACATGGGTTGTCCCGACTTGCTCTGTTCGAGCACAATTTGTGATCTAACAGAGTAAGTCGGGAGTCACAATTGGTCATGCTGGGGGTTGGGGCCGAGCGGGGAGGGGGTCATATACATACATTTCCCACAAATGGGAATAACAGTGGCTGGCAAGTGGCAGCTAATCTGCAAATAAGAGTCCTATTGTATTGCATTGCAACCGCAGCTACTGATATGACAGGCTTGCAGGCCGGTCATGTCAGTAGCTTCGGGTGCAATGCATTGATTCTGCCAGGTGAATGATGCCATGACGTCATCACCACCTTTTGTCCCGCAAATGGATGTGACAAAGTTGGCCACCCTATTTGGAGGTATTCCTCAATATATTGTGCGTAAAATACCGGTGAAGGAGTAATGTGTCTGTGTTACAATGCATAAAATATTATTGGAGTCAGATTGGTGCCCCCTAGAGTTTGGCATCTGAGGCAGCCTCCTGCAGTGTTTGATGGAAACAGCAGCCGTGCACGTGTATGACAATATGAGTTCTCATGGGTGCTTTGAGCCATGTTGTTGCAAAGTGAGAATGTATTTAGATTCTGAGTGAAGGTCAGCAACTTTGATTTTTTGGTTGCAAGCTAAGGCAGCCCACGCATGGGACAGAAAGTAGAAGGGTCAATTGTTTTTTGACCTTCAGAGAAAGGGATTTTGTCGTGAAGAGTCAGTGAGAGGAGGTTTGTAATCAAGAACATTTGATAAGGTTATGCATTCCAAAAGTGTGTACGGAACATGTGAATTCTATAAGATTATTTGATGCAAGCAGATTTAGCATTACGGACTGATTTTTGCAAATACAATGGAGACGGTGAATATTATGTAAGTTTGCTTTTGACGACTGTATACCGCAACAAGCTTTAACCTATTATTATCTGAAGATTAATTTTGGCAATGTAACTCAAGTACTATTTTTCTGTGTGGTTATCTTTTTTATGTAGTTATGGGAAGTGCAAAATGTAGTCGTATGTCGACTATAACTAGATTCACCCAGGTTCAACGCTAATATTTCTTTAAAATGTCATGTATGACTATATGGAATTGTGTATCAGTTTCTAGGTTCTTTGTGTCTTTTTTGAGATTGTTTGATGTGTGTGCTAATCGTTAATTTAAACTCTATGCCGAATTAAGAAAATAATACATATAGTGCAATGAAGTGTAATAAAGGTCGGGTATTGATACATATTTTCTATTATGTTTTCCAAATAGCTACATGCTGCCTTACTGCGATTGCCATGGATTCCAGATGCCAACCGATGGGTTCTTCATTCATCAGGTGCACGTAGTCGTCAACGTCTGGATTACTGTGACTGTTTTGCAGGACGATCGGCCAGGGCCCATGTGTCTGTACGCTGCACTAGCGATTAGGAGTAACATAACATCTTTTATGGTGGTCTAGGAGTAAATTGATGCAGACGCCTTCAAATTCACTGTGGGACCCAAGCGGTTCCTTCATCAAAAACGAACACTTTGTGTATGGAAAAAGAAGAACGTGTGTCTCACAATTAACATTTTCGATCACGAGCGAAGAAACAAATTTGCAATTTCATTGAATATGGGAACAGTCGGATGTTCTCAGAGAGTTTATTGTGAAACAAATTGTATACTTTTATTGTTTTCATTTAAAGAGCAGTTTAATAATTTGAATTGTGACGTGGTATGTTGTTAGTTGCTGTGTGTTGATTTTTGGGTTCAGCGTTATGGGCGCATTTTGCTACGCTGAAGAGGAACGTCACCGAGAAAGGTGTTCATTATCACAAGGGTTGGTTATGTGAGGGTCAGAGGCGGGCATATGATTTAGTGACGTCCGGCCAGTTTACCTTAGGCTGATGCAGCAATGGTTAACAATAGCACAAGATGGACACGCCCTGCTGCCAGATTTCGTACGTTTCTCAAAGAGGAGAAATGCGGTAAGCTGATGTGGAAATGTTTGCGATAAATCAACGTATGTACAAAAATACATGGTCAAACCCTCGGGACAATAATATTTTGTGAGCATTGCACTTGTGAAACTTATGCAATAATGTTTGGGGAGGTGAGGGTGATGATCATGGTTGGAATATTTCAGACGTCATTTCGAATGACTTTACAAAGTTTGCTGGAATTTTGTACACAGCTTATATGACAAATGATTTGTGTATTATTTTGACAGTTTTGAAAAAATAAACGTGGGTGGATTTACAGCAAATTTGCGTAAGGCTCATTGGCAGGGATTGAGAAGCATGTTTTTTTTAGTGCCTAAGGGGTAGGCTGTAGTCATGGGCAGTGGCCCGAATGTCGGTATCATGGTATAAGGTCATGATCCGGACAATGTGGCTACTGGCCCTGACCAGAAGGGACAAAACATAGTATTAAAGTGGTCATGTCCACCTGGGACTGGCTTTGTCGTAAAGTTATTCGCAATTAGGATAGATTTGAAAGGGAAGAAAAATGTGCTTGTGTTAATATGGTTAGAGGATTTCTTTTTGCCTTTTGGAGGCCGCCATTGAAAGGGAAGATGGGCCCTGTATGGAACTGGCGCTTTCCCTTTCCATGGTGGCCATCTTGGAAAAGGATTTTATTCCTAATCCGGGATGCCGCGTTCCGATATAGGACAAAAAATCCTATTTTTTTGTAGCACAGGTTACCGCTTTGGAAACCTAGGCTGGTAATGGCGTTCGTCCCCCATTTTAGGGGCTGAAATGGGGGGTAATGGTCCAGAGACCTTGTTATCCAACCTCACTTCACTTGGGCTGATTACTAGGGCTACTGAGCCGTTATCCACCATTCCAGTCCCTGGAACGGTGCATGAACGCTACAATATTCACATTACTATAACAAAAAATGCAAATGGAAATGTAGGAAAATCTTATTGCGTCTATGTATTTTACTGAGAAATACAAAGTAGATGGCGTCTATGTGTTTTTTTTTTACTTCTATTTTTTAACTGTGAATGGTGGTTCCTAAAGGAACATTTGTTTTGTTTTTGGATGGATTTTTTTTGGCAGGAGAGCTAAGAACGAAAGGTGGGGACGGAAATGAGGGAAGAGGCACCAAACACTAATATGGAGGGGCCGATGGAAAAGGGGGAAATGTTGTGCGTGTGTTATTTCTAAGGTAGGTCGTAGTAGGATGGCCAAGTGTCCGCGATTTTGCGGGATTGTCCCGCAATTAGGGACTCCATCCCGTGGTTTGCAGAGTGGTTGTGCGGGACGTAGGTTGCCCCGACTTGCGTCGGACAACCTGGCTCCAGCACAGCCACTATGCAAACTGAAGTGGACATCTGCTCAGAACGGCGCTGCCGCCTGCTGTTTTCTTTCTCTGGGCGCCTTTGGCAGCCCTGGCTCCTTTTGAGCCTACAGGTCGAGCTGTAACGCTCGGACACCTGCCTTAATTCAAATGCTAATGCTTTGTTCCTGGGGTCGTGATGGTCATGCTTGTAGTTAAAAAATGTGACCATCACCTCCCCAGGAGAAAGCATTTATATTTAAATTAAGCCAGGAATTAAGAGCCATAAAAAAAAAAAAATCAAAAAGAGGCGGGCCAAATGTGAATGAAGTGATGTCATCACCGGCTTGTGCCCAAGTGTGCCGCGACAGACTATCAAAGAGTTGGCCAGCCTACGGGGCAGTGTTTCTCATGCTGCTTGATCACAGCAGTGGTGGTGTCACTTGGGGAGGAGGGATGGCGTTAGCTGATGTCATTTTAACGTAAATAGCCGTTTTGCCAAAAGTATGTACTGTGTACTAGATTGTTAATTGATGAGTACAAATAGGTGTTGGAGCTGTGCAAGGGAAATGTTGAAGTTGCAAGTTCCTACATCAGTAGAAAATGTAGTTCCAAACTGTCCATGAAGAACAGATGTTATTGTGAAGTGTGTATGGGTTCTGGAACACGTCATCATGCTGTGCAGAAGCATATGGTCATGTGGCATTCTCCAGAAGGTCTGCAATGAAGTCAGTTGTTCGTAGACATTATGGTTAAGTTGCGCTACTAAAAGCATATGAAATTCAGTAAAAAAAACTTTGTTAAAGGGACGTTATCGTTAAATTGTGCTACTAAAAACCTATGAAATTCAGTAAAAAAAACTTTATTAAAGGGACGTTATGGTGCAAAGTAAAACTGAAAACCCCCTGAAATTCTCTAGTTAGGGTAAGCTAAGCAACCATAACTCGCGCCACCACCGTTCATTGCTAAGACTAACATCCAGGACTTCAATGATGACGTCACACATGTCATTGATGACATCACATGTTCATTTACTTTTCATGAAAGTTTGTACAAGGGATTCATATTATAATATTGACAAAAAAGGGTCAAGGTTCATTGGAATAAATATCATGAGCTGTGTAGTGCATCAAGCAATGCATTGATATAAATAGCATTCTATTATGAAGTTCTTTATAGTATAGTAAGCCACTCATGTATCACCATAAGCATTGGGTGCAGCATACATGATGGAAGTGCAATATTCATAATCTTCCCATGTTGAATAGTGAAATGATATATGCTTTCTTATTAGAGTTTTGCATACTGTGCAACATGTAATAAGTATCTAATAAAACCCACTTACTACATAATTTCATTACTACATATAAAACCCAAAGACAGAACAATACATACAAATATGAGTATATAAAGGGAAAGTGAAGTATGCAAAAAAAGCAGCAGTAGAAACAGAAAGTGTTCATAACCTAACTGATTATGTTTATGCACAGAAATGATTGTGCTGCTTCAAACCTACTACTTCCCTATGTATAACTATCACATGATCTGACTGCACCCTAAAGAAAGTAATGCAAATACAAATATTAGCATATCCAGAGAAAGTACAGTAATAAAAAAACAGCAAAACAATAAGAAAGTGTTGATAACCTTACTGATTCTCTTCATACTCAGAAAGTATTGCTGTCTTTCAAGTGTGTATTTTCCTTATGTATATGTTTTATATGCTGTGAGTGCACCCTAAGTGAATTATTGTAAGAACATATTAGAAGTATAAGTGTACAAATATAGTACTTTTTGAATTTTTAGTTCCTAACTATTACCGGCCAAGATATATCACTAAAGGAAAAAAGAGCGAATCAAACATGCGATGTCATCAGTGATGTCATCAATAACATTTGTGATGTCATCTTTGATGTCCTGGGTGTTAGTCTTAGCAATGCACGTAGGTGGCGCGAGTTATGGTTGCTTAGCTTCTCATAACTAGTGAACTTCAGGGGGTTTTCGGTTTTACTTTGAACCATAACGTCCCTTTAACAAAGTTTTTTTACTGAATTTCATAGGTTTTTAGTAGCACAACGTAACCATAACGTTACTAAATACATCTATAATATATATATATATATATATATATATATATATATATATATATGCACTTTTCATATACCATTAAAATACAATTTTATAATGCAATAAAATATACATAATTATAATAACAATAATAATAATAATAATAATAATAATAATATACAATACAATAGGTCTTTCATATTTTATAATTTCCTATAAAATCCAATTTCAAAAATTCATAAAACATCCTAAATTTCATGACATACAATGTCATGGGCAAGATATAAAATTCTTTCAACATTTAATTTCACATTTCAAATTTCACATTCACTATTCAGGTGTTTGGCTACCTTCTAAATCCTATAAAGTGTTATCTGAGCTCCCTTATTATTAGTGTTTAAGCAGTGGGTACCTCCAGAAGGGCTCCCTCCAAATAGTTTCTAGCTTATAAACATATTTTCCCAGATTATACATGTAGGCTGGTCCAAGCTCTTTACATTCAGTGAGAATGTGTTTCAATCACATTATGGGCCTCATCACGAGTTTGGCCTGAGCCCTTGAATGTGGCGGTAACAGTATTACCAACGCATTTAAGGGCTGGCCAAATTACCAGTTGGGCGTAAAATGGCATTTTTATCTCCAGCTTTTAGCTGGAGCTAAAAATGACCATTTTTGCTTTTTTTTCGGCACTATTACTGGCAGCGCAATTACCGCTGGGGGTAATAGCGCTCCCCAACCCCATTGGGTCCTATCGACCCAATGGGAACGGGGATTTACTGCCCCTACAACTCGTGATCAGCGCATATTGACCGGACTGAGTTGCGGTAGCGCTATTATCATTGGGTAGTATACCAGCGGTATTACTGCTGGGATACCGCCCAACTCAAAATGAGGCCCTTTGTATCTTAACAAGGCAGCAGGATCTCTTGTCTTTCGGGAATTTTAATTCAGGTCCAACTACAGTCAAAACTGGGAGGTGATTAATACGGGTCAACAGCAGAAATCTACGCATGCCTCGTGAAGGAAAGAGGAGCAGATATTTTTGCGTGACCTTAAAATCGTACAGTTTGTCTATTAATATAGGTGCATAGCTCTTCAGCTGTGTCTAGTGTTTAAAAAAATAACGTTTCAATGTGCAATAATCCCTGTTCCAATTAGGGCGGCAACATATTGTGTCAAAGCAATCTGACATAATAGTAACCTATCCTTAGGCATTGTTTTTTTTCATAGCGTCACCAAGCAGAGGGCATTTTGTGTTAGAAATAGATGTCATTAATAGAATACCTTGCTTTATCATTACATTGCCTTTCAATAAGATCAGGCTAAGTTCTAACCTCAAAAGTGCCATTGGAACACAGACAGGTAGGCCAATGATGTTCCTCGACAGTCTACCCTAGATAACATTTAACCAATATAGGTCCTGCAGGGTAAGTAAGCGCTACAAGACCATACATAATTGCAGGGCGATATCAATTTCTATATAAATGGAGGATTCCATCTAGACTGAAGCCTGCTGTCTGAGTGCTGAACTTTGACATCACTAGAATGAGCAGTACTGCATTCCTTTTCTTACTCATTATACATTCAGCATGTATAATTCAGAGTCAATATCATAACCCAGATACCTATAGTTGTCAGTATAATCAAGAGGGCCTTCTGGTGAGAAAAAAACGAGTTCTATGAATACTCTTGCTTCCAAGTACGTTATCCTAGTTTTATCTCTATTTATTTTTATGATGTTTTCTTTGGAATGTCGCCACAATTATAGCTATAAAACCATTGAGTCCAGAATAATTATGGGTAAATATTACTAAGTCATCCGCATCGAGAAGGCAGTAATATGTGCATGTCCAACTCTAGGCGGGCAATCAAGACCATTTTCGACCATTGTCGACCATCTTCGAAGATCTGCAATGTCAAAACACATCCCTGCTTAATGCCATTATTTGTTTCATAGGAGCTGTCACGGACCCCCAGCTGTCCAACCGTACCTGCACACTCAAAAAAGTATAGGTTCTCAGGGCAACCATAAACAGCACATTTTGACCAAAGTTAATCTCTATTATCAGAGTCGAAAGCTGCTTTAAAATCAACAAAACGAACATGTAACCCAGGAACATCTCGAGTCTTAGATTTAGTAATCAATAGGTCAACGAGCCTCAAATTGTGGAATGTAGATGAGCCAGCTCTAAATCCCGTTTGGGAAGTATCCAATATTCCAGCTCAGCTAGAAAAGGTTGTTAATTTGTCCAGCAGATAAGATGCAAATAGTTTTTACATTAGCTAACCCATTTTCAGCTCTTCTTCATCTTAAAGGTACTGTACAAACGTGTTCTGGGAATCTTTTTGGCCACTGAGAAAGTTTATGAAACTTTCCCATCTTGGAAGGGTTGTCCTTCCCTAAACATTTGTCTAACTTTTCGCCTAGCCAAATTATTCTAAAATCTGTGGCAAACACTTAACCGTTTACTACCAGAACTGTGCTTTCCTATACAAAGACTCTGAACCATTGACTTTGGCCCAGGCCTATGAACTGAATTGCTGGTTGTAGTTCACTGAAACCCTTTGCTCTGCCTATGAAAGTATTGTGCTATTGATACTTACAACCTTGTCTTTTTACCCCTTTTAAAAGTATCTGAAGTGCCATTTTGCTCCCACTTCAGGAGAGCTGAACTTGTTCAGTAACTTATTGGTTGTGTATTTGTAGTGTATTAGTATCTTGCTAGTGTAATGTTTTCAAACTGACTGTGTAGATAAATGTATATTCTTTTCCCAAGAAACTTTGAGTATGTGTATATTTGAATCACTGTATTTGTGGGTCCTTTGTGTAACTTGTTCTACTGCTCACTCAACTCTTGAGATAAGCCTAGCTGTTCAGCCACTGCTACCACATAACTGTGTAGTACAGGCAAAGGTGAAATTGTACTGACACTTGTAGTCTTAATTGCCTGTGGTGTTCCCAAAGGGTACTGCATGTGATTCTACCTAACATAGCTCATGTAATGCGGATTCACCAGTTTTGGTGGTTTGTTCGATCAGAGTGCCTACCTCAATAACCCTTTCATTGCTACTACCACAAAGCATCAACAACATTTTCATTCCAAACTGGAGTGTGGCTATAGTTGCTTGCATTTCCGTCGAACCGTTAATTTCTGACTGAGAGGTGATGGAACCATCTATCAAGTCCGATGAGACAAGCAGATTAGGAGAGGCAGACAGCCTACAGTTTGTCTCCATTGTTATGGAAAGAGCATCAGTTTGTTCAAGCATGTTTAACACAGGGGACTGACCATATCTTGAAGGAGCCACTTCGGCCACTGCTGCAACATGCCACCAAAGAGACAGATGCTTGTCCAAAAGAGAGTTATTTTCTTTTTTTTTTCTTTTTTTTTCTTGTGTTATAATTCATAGAACTTTTCTGAAGTGCAGGAAGAGCGAGATCTGCTCGAACTGCCAGGAACAACTGCCTCAGCTACAGTTCTTCTTCACTTTAAAGGTACTGTACAAACGCGTTCCGGACATCTTTTCCGCCGCTGAGAAAGTTTGTACAACTATCCCATCTTCGAAGGGTTGTCCTTCCCTAAACATTTGTCTAACTTTTCGCCTAGCCAAATTCTTCTAAACCCTGTGGCAAAGAATTAACCGTTTACAAACAGAACTGTGCTATCCTATACAAATACTCTGAACCATTGACTTTGGTCCAGGCCTATGAACTGAATTGCTGGTTGTAGTTCATTGGAACCCTTTGCCCTGCCTATGCAAGCATTTGTGCTATTAATTCTTATAACCTTGTCTTTTTACCCCTTTTAAAAGTATCTGAAGTGCCATTTTGCTCCCACTTCAGGGGAGCTGAACTTGTTCAGTAACTTATTGGTCGTGTATTTGTAGTGTATTAGTATCTGATATTGAGCTGCTCTTGCTATTATAATGTTTTCAAACTGACTGTGTAAATACATGTATATTCTTTTACCAAGAAACCTTGAGTAAGTGTATATTTGAATCACTGTATTTGTGGGTCCTTTGTGTAACTTGCTCTACTACTCACTCAACTCTTGAGATAAGTCTGGCTGCTCAGCCACTGCTACCACATAACTGTGTACTACAGGCTTGTACCAAAGGTGAAATTGAACTGACACGTGTAGTCTTAATTGCCTGTAGTGTTCCCAAAGGCTACTGCATGTGATTCTGCCTAACACTGGTGTACAGTGGTGAGGATAAAGTATACTTGTTACATTTAGAGTGCTACTCTTACCTTTGTTAATATAACCCTCACAAGGCAATGCAACACTAGAGAAGCATTTGTTTTATCAAGACTGATATGGAAAGATACAGACAGGAGACCCTAGTCACTTTAACAGTTGATCAATTGAGAGATATGTGTAAAGCTAGGAATCTCACTGTAAAAGGCAAAAAGGTTGAATTGATAGAAAAGTTGTTAGAATACCAAAGTCTGATGAGTGGGTCTAAAACCCCTACCCCTGCAGCAAATGTGGAAAATGTTGATGAGGATAATAATATGTCAGAGCCCAGCTCTAATGTTATGGATGAGTAAGATGAGGCAGAAGAGTCTCACAATATAGGCCCTGTTTTACCTCTACCTGCTCATAGGCCTCAAACTTTGACCACCGAGACCCCACCAGGTCCAACACTATGTCCTGAATTTGACTCTTTAGAA
Organism: Ambystoma mexicanum; assembly: GCF_040938575.1. Classification (NCBI taxonomy): domain Eukaryota; kingdom Metazoa; phylum Chordata; class Amphibia; order Caudata; family Ambystomatidae; genus Ambystoma; species Ambystoma mexicanum. The sequence continues at coordinate 907,842,634 of NC_090936.1, forward strand.
ACAATTACACTTGAGTTGGAATTTAAAATAATCCAAGCTCAATCTGAAAGCAAACTCCAAGAACTTAAGCTCAGTGAAATAGAGTTGAATCATGCACTTGAAATGAAAAAGTTGTCCCTTGAAACTGGTTCTCTCCCAGAGTCCTCTAGGTCTTCCAGTCATAAGAGGCCTTGCATGCCCAAAGATGCAGTAAGTATGTATGAGGTTAAGCTGGATGTTTTGGATTGGTTTGCTGCTTTTGGTTATAACCATGGGCTTCAAGAAATTACAGGGAATCAGCTGATTCCTTGGCTTTTTTTCTAGGCTACCCCCATTGCAACTGGTGTGGTAATGGAGTTGGGAGATATAGGCAGAAAGGAGTATGAAACTGTGAAGCTAGCTTTGATAGATAGATTTGAGAAGACCCCTTCTCAGTATCTTAAGAGCCCCTTGGGCTACCTAGGTGACTGAATGTTTGAAAAACTTAGATGGATGGGTTAAGGGTTACAGAGTTAACACTTATGAAGGTATGAGAAATCTGCTTATGTTGGAATCTATTTATGATGCCTGTTCATCTGAGCTGAGACAGCACTTGGCTGACTATAAGGAAATTGATCCAAATAAGTTAGCAAGGGCTGCTGACGTGTGGGTTGCCAACAGGGCTACTCACAAGGATTCTGGGGCAACTCAGAAGAAGGATGAGGGGAAGCAGCACAAGAAAGATAACAAAGATAATTCCAATACCTCCACTCCAAAAGAGGGCTTCAAACATAATAAGGGTAAGCCACCAGGGAAACCGAATCAGGCTAGTGTACATCCTGGTGCCAAACCAGAAGGAGGCCAGAACAACCCCCATTCATAAAGATAGTTGGAAAGTGTTATGCTTGTGGGTCAACTGGCCATGTGAAAGGGGATCCCAGATGTAAAGGTACAACTTCAGTGGTCCACACTGTCTCCTTATCCTTCTCCCCAGAGGATGAAGCACCAATGGCAAGTGGAAACTTTCACTTACTGGCTCAAGGTAGAGGATGTTGGTAAGGCAACCAAATTCCTAACTAAGCTTGCTGGAGGCCCTGTCCAAATGATTCCACAGTTACCAACTCTCATCCAGTATAATGACATCACTGTCAAGATACCTGTAAGTGTGCAGAGTGAAGTACCTGGGAGAGTCCTGTTTGGGAATGACTATCAAGCATCTGCAGGCCTCCCAGCAAAAGGAAACAGGAGAAAACTAGGAAGGCCAGAGAGAGTACCTTAAGGGGCTCTCAAAATGAGATTATAGAGGAAACTATAACTCCAAGTCCACAGGACTTACTGACTGCAATTTCAAAGAAGAAGGAGGAAAAGGGGAAACCTAAAACCTCCAGAAAGAACCCAGCCAGCACTCCTGCGCTGCCAACAAGGACATCCCCGAGAGGACTGTCCAAGGTCACACCTGTGGCTCCTCCACCAGCTAAGGCTGAGTGTGTGGAACAACCTTGTGTGGTTGAATCAGCTGCTGAGGAATTAGAGTTGGAAGAGGACCTTGCTCCTGTTGGAGATCTGGATCCTGCAGACCATCCTGAGCTGCAGTCTTTACTGGCAGAAGGTGGACCCTGTAGGGCAGACTTCAGCAGAGGTCAAAGAGAGTGTCCTACTCTTGAAGGTCTTCGCCAACAGGCAACTTCCGAGCTGGATGGGCAGGAGCCAGGGAAGCATAGGTTGTACTGGAAAGATGGCCTCTTCTTCAGTGAACCGACTGAGTCTTTCCCAGGGGACTACAGAAGACTTGTAGTGCCTCTTGAAAGCAGAATCCCGTTCCTACAATTAGCCCATGAGATACCTTTGGCTGGTCACTTAAGTTTTAAGAAGACCAAGGAAATGCTCTCTTTATATTTCTACTGTCCAAAGTTGGGGGCTGGTGTAGATAAGTTATGTAGGAACTGTGACACTTGCCAAACCTCTGGCAAGAGTGGGGTCAAGAATGTGGCACCCTTGGTTCCTCTCCCAGGGGTGGGAGTCCGTTTTGAGTGGGTAGGAATCAACATTGTTGGTCCCTTAGACCCTCCAACATCTTCAGGAAACAGGTTTATGTTGGTTGTAGTAGACCATGCTACTAGGTACCCTGAAGCCATACCTATGAGAACTGTTATAGCTCATTCTGTTGCTAAGGCCCTACTTGGTATTTTTACCAGGGTAGGTTTTCCTAAGGAAGTTATCTCCGACAGGGGATCCAATTTTATGTTCCACTACATGCAGGCCATGTGGAAAAAACTGTGGAGTAACTTACAAGTTCTCAACTGCCTACCATCCTAAGACAAATGATTGCTAGAGCAGTTCAACCATACAATGAAGAGCATGGTAGGTGCTTTAGAGGAACCCCTTAGAAGAATGTGGGACCTTCTACTGCCATGCCTTCTATTTGCTTATAGAGAAGTCCCTCAGGAGGGATTTGGATTTAGTCCCTTTGGACCTCTGTATGGCCATCCAGTTAGAGGCCCCTTGGCCCTAATTAAGTAGTGGTTGGAGAGTGTTCCTTCCCCCAAGCCAGTGAGAGTCACTGACTATGTGATAGGTCTCCAGAGGAGAATGTCACACATGATGGCAGACACATCGGATAACTTGAAAGCAGGTCAGGCTCTGGTGAAGCATTGGAATGATCAGAAGGCCAACATGGTTGAGTTTACTCAAGACGAGCTAGTTCTAGTTATGGTACTTACAAGGCTGTGGGCCTTACAGGACAAATGATAATGATAATGATGATAATGATGTGTTATTTATATAGCACCTTTATACAAAGCGCTTTACAGAGCACTTATTTACATACAATATCACCCAAATGAAATTGGTACTCATTTATCAACTTCGTAAAAATGAAAGGCTGAGTTGGCCTTGCCGGGATTCAAACCTGCGACCTGCAGATCATGCTCAGATCGCAGCAGCAAGCGCTCAACCTTCAACGTCGTGGGTAAACTTGAAGAGGTCGACTGGCTGGTGGACTTAGGCAATCCCAAGGAGGCTCCCAGAGTCTTTCACACTAACCGTCTAAAAGCTTATGTCTCAAGATCAATATTGGGAGCTTTGCTTCTAGCTTCATCTCAAGAGGAGGAGGAGAGTGGACCTCTACCTGACCTACTCAGAGGCCAGCCTTTAGATGAGAAAATAGAAGGAGTTAATCTCTCTTCTACTTTGACACCTGAACAACAAGAGGAGTGCAAGTTTCTGTTAAATCAGTTTGCCTCCCTATTTTCACTATCACCAAGTTTGACCCCTTGGGGCCAACATGATATTCACACTGGTGACTGTTTACCTGTTAAAAGCAGAGGTTACAGGATGTCAGATCATGTAAGATCGCCATAAAGCAGGAGGTCAACAAGATGCTTGATCTCGGGGTAATAGAGCCCTCTACCAGTCCATGGTCTAGTCCAATTGTTCTAGTACCAAAGGGAGGATCCAAGGAGTTGAGATTCTGTGTGGATTATAGAGCTTGTAATGCAGTCACCAAGACTGATGCCCACCCTTTACCAAGAACAGATGCACTGGTGGACAAACCTGGTTCAGCAAAGTACCTCAGTACATTTGATCTCACTTCATGCTATTGGCAAATAGCACTGACAGACTATGCCAAGGAGAAAACTGCATTCTCAACCCCTGCAGGCCTCTACCAGTTTAAGGTAATGCCTTTTGGACTAAAGAATTCACCTGCTACATTCCAAAGGATGGTTAACCAGGTTCTGAATGGGATGGAGGACTTCTGCATGGCATACTTGGATGACATTGCCGTGTTCAGCCCTACTTGGAAAGAACACGTTGACCACTTAGGATATGTTTTGCAGGCTCTTGAACAGGCCCATCTGACCATCAAGGCTAGTAAATGTCAAATTGGTCAGAGTAAAGTGGTCTCCCTTGGACATGAGGTAGGAGGAGGTGAAATCAGGCCATTGCTTAGCAAAGTACAATTTGTACAAAAGTGGGCCACCCCTACTACTCAAACCCAAGTGAGAGCCTTCCGAGGCCTCACTGGGTACTATAGGGACTTCCTTGAGAACTATGGGACCATAGTTTCTCCCTTGAATGTAGTTTCCTCTCCCAAATTCCCTAAAAAGTTCAGGTGGAATGAGGAGTGCACTTAAGCATTTGAAGGCCTAAAGAAAGCCCTTTGTCAAACTCCAGTCCTAAGAGCTCCTGACTATAACCAACACTTCATTGTGCAGACAGATGCTTCAAATACAGCTATAGGTGAAGTTCTGCTTCAGCTGGATGAGAAAGGTAGGGAGCACTCCAGTTGCTTCACCAGCAGGAAGATGAAGGAACCTGAGACAAGGTGGGCAACCATTGAAAGAGAATGTTTTGCATTTGTGTGGTCAGTGAAGAAGTTGTATGCATCTAGTTTTGTGATTCAGACTGACCACCAACCCTTGAAATGGTTGATGATGCAAATGAAAGGGGAAACCCCTAAACTACTGAAATGGTCAATCAGCCTGCAAGGGTTTGATTTTACCATTGAACACAGGTCTGGTTCACCACCACTCCTGGATGACCGGTGAAGCCCTGCTGCAGGTCCGAATTGCCTGAAACTCCAACGACAGAGAAGCCCTTCAAGGTTAACTTCTTCCCTTGAGTTTGGTGGGAACAACCAACTCGCAAGCTGCCTGGACACCGTCCACTCCTGGTCGAATTTTCTGCAGAGTGCTATGGAAAACCGGATAGCCAGTGGGAAGGATACCAGGTTGTGGTCTTTAAGGCACTCACACCTTAAACCAATGTTTTGCCAAGCTTGTGGCCTCTTCCGTGGGCATTACAGGAACCTCTGATGCCCTCCTTCTTGTCCCCATGACTGAAGCGCAGGAAGAGCGAGATCTGCTCGAACTGCCAGGAACAACTGCCTCAGCTACAGCTCTTCTTCACTTTAAAGGTACTGTACAAACGCGTTCCGGAAATCTTTTCGGCCACTGAGAAAGTTTGTGAAACTTTCCCATCTTCAAAGAGTTGTCCTTCCCTAAACATTCGGCTAACTTTTCGCCTAGCCACATTCTTCTAATCTCTGTGGCAAACACTTAACCGTTTACTACCAGAACTGTGCTATCCTATACAAAGACTCTGAACCATTGACTTTGGGCCAGCCTATGAACTGAATTGCTGGTTGTAGTTCACTGAAACCCTTTGCCCTGCCTATGCAAGTATGTATGTTATTGATTCTTATAACCTTGTCTTTTTACCCCTTTTAAAAGTATCTGAAGTGCCATTTTGCTCCCACTTCAGGGGAGCTATATTTGTTCAGTAACTTATTGGTTGGGTATTTGTAGTTTATTAGTATCTGATATTGAGCTGCTCTTGCTAGTGTAATGTTTGCAAACTGACTGTGTAAATAAATGTATATTCTTTTACCAAGAAACCTTGAGTAAGTGTATATTTGAATCAATGCATTTGTGGGTCCTTTGTGTAACTTGTTCTACTGCACACTCAACTCTTGACATAAGCCTGGCTGCTCAGCCACTGCTACCACATAACTGTGTAGTACAAGCTTGTACCAAAGGTGAAATTGTACTGACACTTGTAGTGTTAATTGCATGTAGTGTTCCCAAAGGGTACTGCATGTGATTCTACCTAACATAGCTCATGTAATGCGGATTCACCAGTTTTGATGGTTTGTTCGAGCAAAGTGCCTACCTCAATAACCCTTTTTATTGATGCTACCACAAAGCTTCAACAACATTTTCATTCCAAACTGGAGTGTGGCTGTAGAGGCTGTCATTTCCGTCAAACCGTTAATTTCTGACTGAGAGGTGATGGAACCATCTATCAAGTCCGATGAGACAAGCAGATTAGGAGAGGCAGACAGCCTATAGTTTGTATCCATTGTTATGGGAAGAGCATCAGTTTGTTCAAGCGTGTTTAACACAGGGTCTGACTATATCGTGACAGAGCCACTTTGGCCACAGCCGCAACATTCCACCAAAGAGACAGATGCATTTCCAAAAGAGTTATTTTCTTTTTTTTAAATGTTTTTTTTATTGTGTTATATTTCATAGAATTTTTTTAACAAATATAAAAGAGAACAAGCAATATATATATATATATATATATATATATATATATAAAAAACAAGCAAAACAAAGGAATTACAAAACCAACATATACTTTAAATTCATCAATACAAATAAAAGAATAAATAAAAAACAGAGGTACACACAGACATGGCAAAATATATGGAGAGGGCAGCAAAACAAAAGGCAGCTATAACAGCAGAACCTAACAAAGCCTAACATAACCTAAACAAAGCCCTATTCAGTTACAAGGTCCATTAGCAGTTTAACCTCATCTTCAAATTTACAAAGCCGTTCATTTACCACTTTCCAAATTTGAGTGATGGCGATAGTCAGATAATTACTCCTTCCAGAAAGACAACATAACCAAAAGTTATCACTTTCAATATCAGTGTGTTCCCGGTCAAGTTTGGAAATGTATTTGTCATAGGTGGATCTCATCGTACAACAACACGTAAGAACCTGTCTTACAGTTTCCACCATATCATTGTCAACACATAATCTGCATATCCTTTTTTCAATGGATAAACCCATCCATGTTCCACGAACCGCCAGAACATTAAGACGGTTAAGTCTAATGTACATAAAGATTCTACGATTAGTCTGTGATGGCATAAGTAAAGGATATCTTTGAGTTTATTTGTACGTGAAATGCATCTTCACAAAGGTATGTAAAAATTCATGGAGGAAACCTTGTCATGACTAGCCACCCAGACCCACTTTTCAATGGCAATTTTCAAAGATTTTAGCACCACACCTTCACCATGATCCCATTTAGGTGTCCAGCAATTTTTTTCAAACAATTGAAGAATTTTCTCTTTAAATTTGTTAAGAGCATCCATCTTTCCCATTTCCAACCGAACTGCCTGAACCGGGGTATAGTTTGTCAGGCCGAGGAGGCTACGCCATATAATTCCTTCCGTAACATCAGCCCAATCAGACCAATCCGAGAATTATGTCTCCAGAGCATATTGAAACATGGCCATCAGCTTGTGCTTATATATATTAATGATTCCAAGCAAGCTATACCCAGCCATTTTTTTTTAAAGGACATAACTGCTGTAAGTGTGGCCACAACCTTAGCACTTTTATTCTGTTGTAGCAGCTTGTTCATTTTGCATCTGTTACCACACAACTCATTGCCCAGATATTTACAGGAATTTACTTTCCTTATCACACCCAGTGAGCAAGATATTCCAGACTTTTTACAGCTATCTGACCCACAGCCATAAACTGAATTGTATTGAGATTGATTGTAAGGCCATTGGCATTAGCATATTCACAGATGGCAATTGCGCTGTTGCAGATGCCACTATATGTGTTGTCAAAAATTACGATATCATCTGCATAACAGTTCCAGCCAATTTTATGGGAGCCAATTGTAGTTAAGGCATTCATCTTTGATTTAAATATTCCACCAAAGTCGGACTTAAATAGCTTATAAAGTGTAGGTGCCATTGTGCATCCCTGTCTTACCCCTTTATCAATATTAATGGGTTCGGACAGAGCACCCTCATTACCTATGCGAATCCTGGGCTTACTTTCATCATATATCATTTTGCAGGCATACAGAAGGTAGAATGGCAAGCCAAGCAACTCACGTTTCGCCCACAGCCTCTTATGCTGAACTGAGTCAAAAGCTGATGAAAACTAAATAAATAACATATATAGTGGCAGCATATTCTTACCCTTAGCCTGTTCAATGAGAGTATTAACTATAAAGATATTATCTTTGGTAGAACATCCTTTGTGAAACCCAGTTTGGGTCTTATCTAAGATGTTATTGCTATCCATCCATTTAGTGATTTCACGAAGGATTAGTGTACAACATTTTTTACTAGACACGCCTGTAAGTGCAAGTAGTCCATAGTTCTCAGGGAAACACTGACGGCCACTCTTAAAGACAGGAGTAATGCGTGACATCTTCCAGGAAATAGGCATAACACTAGTATCAATAATTTTCTGGAAAATGATCCCCAAAATATCGGACCAGACCTCCGGATTATCTTTAACTATGACATTACAGAGGCCATCAGGCCCTGGTGCTCTAAATGTTTTAAGATTCTTAATTACCATTTGAATATCTTCCCTTAATATAGTCAAAGTGTGGTTAGGTTTCTTAATCAATATTGTCGTTTCACCTTTAAATTTATTGACCACATACATTTCCCACGTATGACTATCAATAGGAATCGTCAGCTCAGAACTACCATTTTTACCAAGACTAAAAACCAAAATGTCCTAGTATTACCATCCAGGAGAAGGCGAACCATGTACTGCCAATTGGTATTATTCTCGGAGAACAAATATCTTCTTATCTCATTACGGTATATATTTCTGATCCTTCTCTTCTCATTATATAACATCCCAGGACTGTTGCCACTAGAGTCACAGGCACGCAGCTTTCTGCACCTCTCCCTTTTCATATGTCTTATAACCCTATCGTACACTCTCATTCCATTGAGACTATTCTTATAGGGTCTAAGCTTACCTCCAGTAAGCATAATATTATGTAGGTGCTTGGATAGACAGACAATTATATCATCCACAGAGCAAGCAAGCAGATGTTCCATATTAATATCATGGGACCATTTGTTGGGCTTTGCTAGATTGGCATCCAACCATCGAATCCTATTACCCTGGCTTGAGATAGTGATCCCCCTAGTTGCATCCATGTCAGAGTTATTTTCAATGTTGCCCATATTTGAATGAACTTGGTTAGCTTCTGAAGGATGACCTATGTTTAAATTGGTGGCACTCTCGATGCTATCAGCTCCAGTCTGGACTGTTATTGGCTGTGTCTGGAAAAACGCTTTAATTGTTCCATTTTCATTGTTTCTATCTTTACCATGGACCAGACTCACGGTTTGCACCTCTCTCTCACCTTGGCTGCAGTTGGCTGTGTTAGTAACAGTTGTGGCAGAAGTTTTTGTGCTTTTGTTTTTTTCACAATTTATAGTTATTGGCTTTACATTTGTATTTCATTGATTTCGGCAGCATATTCATACTAAAAAGATTGCTCTTGAAAAATTAAGTCAGCTTGCCCAAAAATTATGATCCCTGTACCTTCAGATCAGGCGATTACCATGTGAGATCCACAGGGCCACAAAGTACTGACTGCGCACTCAATTCATAATCACAGTCACACACGCTGTCACACTGCACCGTGGGTTATATGCCAGGGCAGTCAGTCGTGCAGAGTGCAGCTCCCAAGCACAAAGGAAGAAGCAGTAGAGAGCCACTTTAATCGATGTCAGCAAAGAGAAAACTCCAACAGTCATCCCAATTAGGAGTTAGTCAGGACAGGAGTCCCTGGAGTTACTTCTGACTGCACACTCAATTCACACTCATGGTTGCGTGCGCTGTTGAGTTGCACACTGGGTTACATTCCCGGGCAGTCAGTCATGTAGAGCGCAGCTCCCAAGCACCAAGGAAGAAGCACTAGAGTGCCACGTCAATTGATGTCAACAAACAGAACACTCCAACAGTAATCCCAATGTGGAGTTAGTCAGGAGAGCAGTGTCTGCAGTCTCTGCTGACTGCACACTCATGGTCACTGAATAATTCCCTTTGTTTCTGAAGAAATTGCACTATACTTGTAGGAACAAACATTTGTTGCAAACAAAAACACTTTTTATCCCTGACCTGACTGAAGGCACAGTGGCGTTAATGGCTGCCTATAGGGTCTGTGGACAATATGTACATCTATACCTCCTGCCATCACAGAGGGGTGTACGTTCACTGACCACCTTGCACTCAGTGGTTCTGGTAGTACCTGATGCCCATCTGACTGTCATAAATGTGCCACCCCAGAACCAACTAGGCCCCCATCCGACAGGCGTGCCCATCGCTCACTAAGGCTTTGTCATCAGAAAAGATTGAATTATCAGTATAAAGACTCCTCCAATAAATGTAAAGGCAATCCCAGATCAGTACAAATTGATCACTCAACTGGAAACGTTTTTCATCTCCCTCCAGGTGCCAGAAATCCAGAATACAGCCAATACAAAGTGGCAGCAGATCACTTAGTTACAGATGCTCCAGGTGGTGAACCAAATGGAACAGGGTCTTAATTCAATAAAGACTGAATTAAGGGCAATTAGGCTTATGACCCTTGTTGAGATTAACGATCCTACAACCCACACATGAGAGGAAATACAAACTAAGAAAACCCATGAAGCACAAGTCAGGAACCACCCCAAAGACTAAAGGTGCGGGCTGCAGGCAGATTACCCTGTCATTCTCACCATATCCCTTCACTGAGAGATAAAATGTAAAGCAGCACACACACATATGCACTGTAGGGTAATGATGTGCCAAACAATTAAATATAGGGATAGTTCTGGATGTCACACGAGAAGGATAGCACTCAGCCAATGAACATATCTAGAGGAGAACATACACAGATAGACTAACCAATGCAAGTAATAGTGATGACAGAGTAACATAGGGACAGGAGTTAGGGCCTACCTAAAGCACATACATACACAATAGAATAGATGATATGAACTAAGAAATACACTAGGTAGGTAGTAGTTTATGATAGCAACACTAAGTAATAGAAAATATTGCACACAATACATGTATATGTACATTTTTGTTTCCGCCTTGAATAGGGCCCATTGCATGGTTTTGGTGGGGAGGTTTGCATGGCTTATGTTCTTGGTCCGAGTCTCTTTGTACCCACTGTTTCAGCGCATGATACCTCATTTTAAGGTAAATGTCTGGGCTTAACACGTGATGAACCATACCATACCATACCAGGAAAATTAAAATGTAAACTGCTTAGTATTATAAATCCACAATTGACAAAAAAGGATAAAGTCCTAGTTAAACCACCATAATTCGGCCACCGCTAAGCAAGTGGCACATAAAATAACAACAAGAATCTGGTTGGCCCACAATATCTTGAAGACTTCTGCTGCATTTCTTCTAGGGAGCTGCATGAAATTTGGAAAAATGAAAATGTCATCAGGATATATAATTAGAGTCTGTAAAGATATACAAAATATTTGGTTCACATGAATAAATTCTGTTAGACTCTCAAAATGAGCCAATGAATCTGGTGTTAACTTTGGCCTCTTTCCACTTCCTCTTTGTAGACAAAATGTAATGTTCTGTTTTTTGAGAAATGTCTTGAAACTGCAGATGCTGAAAGGAATTGTCCACAACACATATATTGGGACTCTTCTTTGTAGTTTGGCTATCAATCTATAGTTTCCACTATCCCTCTTCACCTAGACAGTTCGCACACCACTTTGAATCGATAATTACAGAAAAGTCATGAATATTTATATAAGAACAGTGTTGTTGAGACATATCAAAAGTAGATGGTAATATAAAAAATGCTATGCATTCAAGAAACAGCATTTCACCTAAGATACACAGACAGATTGCAAAGAGCGTACTCATGTAATGTCCACTGTATAGACATCATTGAGGACAAGCATAATGGTCACTGTAATATGTTGTGATTGGTCAAAATCTGATCCACAAGTATTAGTGAAATACCATATTCCAAGAAGACTGTTGCCTCACACACATATCCACGAAAATAAAACAGCATTACACCATTAAGGAACAATGTAATCTAACCAGGGATGAATTAGCCACCCAGGGAAGTGAATTTGGTCCACCCAACATTTTCTTTCTCACCTCTGGTGGTTAATCACAGTCATGACATGACAGCGACGGGAACCTGAAAAAATAACAAACCGAAAGCCCAATACACTTTGTGGTTTGTATTGTATTGTTTTGTATTGTTTATTTATATAGCTCCTATACACAAGCAAGTGTTTCAAAGTGCTCAAGGTGGGTGGGAACATGGGGAAAAAACAAAGAGTCGCTCAGAGCCCTTGAAATTCTGAGAAAATAATAGTCTGCACAGGCAGAGTAAGTGCGTAAAAAAGTGCATTTAACAGCGTGGAGGACAGCAAATAGGCCTGATGGTGATTCTGCAGTTTTAGACAGTGCAATGAAGGGGTGGATACAAGGGGAAACAGAAAACTAATTTCAGTGCAGTACATAAGGATCGAGCAAGTGCAAGGAGGATCACAGAGAGGGGGAGGGTCAAGTGCACCTGGTCGGTTGAGACTGGAGTAAGTGCAGAGAGAGCCACTCTTTGGGGTTAATATCTCAAGTGCATTGAGTGGGGTGGGGTGTAGGGCCCCGAGACAAGTGTGAGGGAGGACTGGCGGGAGTACCATGGACCAGTGAGACTCTGAGGTACACCCGGTGGCCAGTCAATGCTGTACGGAGGAGGAGGGAGAGAGGGAAAAAAATCAGAGAGTTATGTTAGCAGGGTAGAGGGAGAGAGAAGGAAGAGGAGAAGAGGAAAGTCTTGATGGCTTTCTGGAATTTAAGGAAATATGGCTCAAGACAGAGGGTGTCCGGGAGGCTATTCCAGAGGGAGGCACCTGCTGAGGATAAGGATCTCCCTCCAAATCTCTGCTTGGAGAACTGGCTCACTCGCAGAAGGTTGGAGGTAGATGAGCAGAAGGCTCTTAGGTAAACAGTGTTACAGGTAGGTCCCAAGCCCCAGAAAGCCTTGTGAACAATGCAAAGGGTCTTGAATTTGATCATTGCTGCCACGGGGAGCCAGTGAAGGGATTTCAGTGCCGGAGAGATGCGGTCCATGGGCTTGAGGTCAAAGATGAGTCTTGTGGTTCTGTTCTGGATGAGTTGCAGAGGGAACATGGCATAAGAAAAGAGGTTCAGGAAGAGGCTGTTGCAATAGTTCAGCCTGGAGAGAACCAGGGCTCTGGAGACAGTGAGCCTCTGGGGGAAAGTGAGAAAATATAGAGTACCTCTGATGAGGTGAAGCTGATAGCTAGACTTTTTAGAGATGTCTGAGATGTGAGAGGAGAAGGAGAGAGTGGAGACAAAGATGACCCCAATGTTTCTTGCTTCGCAGGTGGATGCGGGTGCAGGGCCAAGGGAGGCTGGCCAGAGCTAAGGTTATTGTGACATCATAAACTCTTCATAGCAATGTTGGATCATCACACAAAAGGTAGAGAAAACAATGGAGGTCATTACGACCCAGGCGGTAAGTACACCAACTTTACCACCATGGTGTAAACTATGTTTACACCATGGTGGATGGCGGATTTACCGCCCCATTCCAAGGTGAGTGGGGCGGTAAATCCCCATTTCCCATTTACCCTTCCCCATTCCCATTTTTGCCCCATAGGGCATAATGGGAGTGGGAAAAGCGCTAATTACGGCACCGTAAATTACAGTGCCGTAATTAGCACCAAGGCGGTTTAGCGCCATGGATTTTAACGCCTGCTAAAAGCAGCCGTTAAAATTGGAATCAGGCGTTAAGGGGTAACGACAGTGTTAACCCTTAACGCCTGAGTTGTAATGAGGGCCAATGTGTGTGCACTGTCCATTACATACCATACAAACTATCTTTGTATAGCAATTGCTTTGTGGCTCCTTGTGTGGTGCTAAATGCCACTATCACTCACATGTGGAAACTTAGTCATTTTCACAGCATAACAGAGCAGTGAGATCTCAAACTAATATATCATGAGGCTAATTACTAGACACCTCTAATGGGTGAGGACATTGAGTGCATTATCTTTCCTTTGCATGCTTGAGTATTTTGGTGTGTTGCTTTGTAGGCATTACTGTTTTAAGAGGAACCTTGTTATTTCCATATTTTTCAGAATTTACCACTTACTTTTGAAGTTTCTAATTAGTGAAGGAAATAAATCAATCATGTATGTTATGAATGTTCGTTTTCAAAGAAGCAATGCAATTAGAAGAAAGAGCTCAAATAGGATAAAACCGATCAAAGGCCTCACAGGAAGCGTGTGCATTACTAGTGAAGCCTGAACATTAAAATGTATTAATTTGTATATTTTTAATGACTATCCCTGTCTTGAAAATATTTAGTACAATCTCTGAAGTCTTTTGATGAAACTAAACACTCTGGATGTGCCAACTTTTGTGATGGACTAGAGAACATTCAGGCAGAGAAGATTTGTGATCAGACAAAATGCTGGTTGCCAAGTGACATTTTTACAATTGCTTTGAGGTGGAAGGGAACATTCAGTGGCTGTAATTGAATGTGACACCCTTTAGTCAAAAGCAACAGAAATATTGACTCTCTTAAATTTGTGGTAGAATAGAATATTCTCGGCAAACAAAACAATGTTTAATTCTGTGATGGCAGGAGAGGACGTTTAGTGGCTGTAACTGAGTGGGCCAACTTTTTGTGATGCAACAAGATAGTAGTTGGGAAGAAAATATCTTAGGAATGTTGGGAGACGGTAGAGTACATACATTGGATATTATGTGTGTGGCAATGTATGTGCTGAGACACAATAGCAGTTGTGAAGTATAATTATTTGAATTGTATGGAGACTGCAGTAATGCAGTGTCTGTGAGTATGCAAATATTTTGTGGCAAACAAGATAAAATACTTGCATAGATTGGTGCTAAAACAAAATAACAGTTGGAAAGAAATATTTGTAGATGTGCTTCGATTCATGAGTGTACAATAAGTGATTGTAATATGTGTGACAGCTTTTTCTGACGTATGAGAGCCATTATAAATTGCAAGGTTTTGTGATAAGACAAAATGTTATATGTGAAGACAAATTCTTTGCATTTTTGGATGCAGGAGAATAGTTTGCATATCAGTCTCTAGTTTCCACTATCCACCTTCACCTACATAGTTCTCACACAACTTTGAATCAATAATTACAGAAAAGGCATTGTCTATTTTCAAAAGAACTGTGTTGATGAGACACATATCAAAAGTAGATGGAACTATAGGAAAGACTATACATTCAAGAGGAAGCATTTCACCATAGTTACACAGAGAGAGTGCAACGAGCTTAGTCTTGGATGCCACCAGACAACAGACATGTAACATGCACTGCATAAACATCAGTGAAGGCATGCATAAGGGTCACTGGAATTATATTTTCCTTGGTCAAAATCTGCTCCATGTCTATTTCTGAAACACCAGATTCCAACATCACTGTTTCCCAAAACACCTATCCACAAAAAGAAAACATAGCATTATACCATAAAGGTCTAATGTAGTCTAACCACGGAAGAATTGGCAACCTGGGGAAGTGAAATTGGTCCACCCATCTATTTCACCTCTAGTGGTTAATCTTAATCATGTCATGACAGAAGACTGAGACCGAAGAAAAGACCAGAGCAAATGGCTGATGCATCGTGTGGTTTATTATTGTGTCATCAGGGATGCTTCATAACAATGTTGTACCATAACACAAACATGCAGAAAAAATAATATGTGTGCACTGTCCATTGCATACCAAATGCCATATCTTTCTTTAGCATGAGCTTTGGGCCTATGTATGTGATGCCAAATGTCATTATCACTCAAAATTGGAAAATGGGTCAGTTTCACAGAGCTGTGAGGTCATTGTAACAAAATAAAAAATAAGACTAATTATTAAAGACCTCTCATGGTTGGAAACATTCAGTACATTATCTTTCCTTTGCATGTTTGAGTATTTCAGTGTGCTGCTTGGTAGGCATTTAAAACTGCTGTTTGAAGAAGAACCTTTTAATTTCCACACTGTTCATGATTCAACATTTATTTTTGAACTCCTCATTTAGTGAAGGAAATAAATCAATCATGTATGTTATAAGTGTGTTGTTAGAAAGGAGCAATGTAATTAGAAGAAAGAGAATTGGGCCTTTCAATTTAGCTGAAGCAGGATAAAATAGAGCAATGTCCGCATAGGATGCATGGGTGCTACTAGTCAAGCCTGAACATTAAAAGGTATTCATTTGTATATTTATCACATGAAAATCCCTGTCTTGATAATATTTAATACAATCTGTAAAGTTGTTCATTGAAACAAATTACCCTGGATGTCCCACCTTTGGTGATGGATGAGAGAAAACTCAACAGATAAGATATGTGACCAGACAAAATGCTAGTTGCCAAGTAACATATTCACAATTGTTTGGAGGTGGGAGAGGACATTTAGTGGCTGTAATTGATTGTGATATCTTGACGTGCTTGACATGCTTGGAGCTTAAGCTGGGGTGCTTTCATCTGAACCTCGGAAAGAGGATCTGTTCCCGAGTAGTGATCCACTGGAAACGAGAAACAAGTAACCAGCTGTGTCAATGAAATTGAACCTGAAACTGCGGTCTGCACCCTGAGGCCAGTGTTCCCGCTGGTGTGCTGAGGTGAGCAGAGCAGAACAGAGCAAGCCCTACCTGCTGGCGGCAAGTGGAGGGTTAGTAAATTAAGCTGTGGAATGGATCTGCCAACAGCCACACCTCACACCATATATCCATTACAACTACCCCTCTCCCCATCTTACTGACACCCACAGACATCCCCAGTGAGTGCAGCCTGCATTCCTCACTGAGCACAGTGTAAGTGGAGGGAGCTGGAGAGGGGGTTTGAGTGGAGCCGAAGTGGGTAAAAGTAGTCTGGCATGGCTGTGCTTGGACTGTGTGTTGTGGGTCTCGGTCCCTAGCCCCCTCTCCCTCTGGAATCATCCACAACGCAATTACAAAGGTCCTCAAACTTTGCACCCTAAGGATAATAAACAACAGTGAATGCAGGGGATATGCCCCTTTGAGCCGGGGGGGCATTTGTCAACCCAGACTCAGAAGTACAGCGCCCAACCCAAACAACAAATGAAGATCAAATGTTGACAGTTCTAACATCAGATCTAGGAGCCCCACCTAAACATCCATTCTGTCTATAAGACCAGGACATATTTGTTACCCCAGAAGAGCAAGAGCCAATACGTGTAGGAGCACACACCCCAAATATCTTAAATTAACTTATAAAGCCCTCTCACAATTTTAGGGCCATAGCTCATCCCCACATACCCAAATACTCCCAATTGCTGGACAAACAATTAAAGAATACTTTAAAGTTGCTGATTCAGATATCATCACCAAGCCCAAGGGTGTGATATCCAAAGCAGCCCTTGAGGGTTCTCAAATGCAAGGCTTTAACAAAGAAAATGACATGAATGACATTGAACACACTGAATCAAAGCCCCTTGAAATGGGACAACAACATGAAGACAGCGTCTTACAACCTACATGAGACCCATCAATTCAGGGTTCTCCCAAAGGCCTAACATCATTGACAGGGACAACCTACAAACCTTAGGGTCCAGACTCTCAGACGATCAAACCTGCATTGATGACAATTGTATGCACCACACATTGAGAGAAGTGGACAAAAGGATCCGCTCGACTTCCCCTACACTATCAGCCCTAAACATGGTCCTAAACTCTTTAATTACGTTATATGATAACATCTGGGATGAGGTGAGAACACACACCTCCATGCAATATGATTTTTATAAAAAAATCGAAGAGTGGGGCCCCACCAAATGCCGGAAAGCATCAAGTCAACTAATCAATGCCCAAATAAAAGACGATGTGGCAAACATTATGCCTCATCCTCCTATAGTGATTTTATCGAACACAGAGGAAGAAAACAGAAATGTACAAAACCACAAGGACAAAGAGATCCTTTGTACTGAATGTTCAATAGTGCCTGCTGAAACCAGAGAAAGAACATCTTTAATGGGCAATTCAATGCTTATTCAAACAAACAAAAAACAAATTAATCACAAAAACAAAACATGTTGCTGTGTGAGCCTTTGCAAAGAAGGTTTTTTTTTTGCCGGCAAAACTGGTAAAAGGAGAAACAGCATGAATGATAATGATCCCTGGGAGCCATTATCACCGGTGACAAAAAGGAAAGATTTAGAGAAGGAAACAGAGGACTGTAGGAACTTACGACCAGACACAAATGAAAGAACAAAAGAAACCAACTTTACCAGGAAAGATCTACTTTGGAGGAGTGACTGTGATCTTCATTCCTCAACTTTAAAGAAACCTGAGCTACATGCAAACAAAGGTCCAGACAGTATTACATTATCAACCTCACTTGGTACCCAAACAAGCCTACGGCCCTCATTACGACCCTGGCGGAATTCGGAAAACGATGGCGGAAATGCAATACCGCCATCGAATAGCGCTCGGTGCGACTATGACCCGTCACCGCAAAGTACGATGCCATTAGCGACACCGTAGTGAACGCCAACGCTAACTGCACCAAGCACGCGCGCGCGCGCCATGCCAAACCGTAAACACCACCATGGCGCAAGGGTACGCCAATTCCGACCCTAGCGGACATGTACCTAACGCCATCAAGCATGGCGGAATGCACCATTCCGCCATGGTGAGAAGTACGGCATCGCGAATCAACCGTAAACGGCCCCACTGAGTGCCCGTACACCGCTCCCTGCCCACAAAGTACAACTCCCCGTAGGTGCAATGAAGTCACAATGCAACCAGTGAAATGTACAAGTCACCCATGCATGCCAACGAACAAAAGAAACACAACAGGGGCCAATGGGAGCTGCAGGGCACAGATGGCACGAATACAGAAGCCATCCCAATGGACATGACCACAGTCCCCCACCAAGAAACGCACGCAAACACAGGCACCTGTGACCAGCAATATTCCGAAAATCACATCATTCCACCAGTCCACCTGGCTGACCGGCATCTGTTACACAAAACCCAATCCCCCGCCCCTGAGCATGACAACATTCAAACTGTCATATTGGCAGCCCCCATCCCTGACCTCACGGGCTTCGTAGGCAAACGCGCCCAGTACAGTACCACGCAACTAAACTCCGAAGCTGGAACCCAGTGCAGATCTCCTCACAATACATCGCCCCCCAAATAGGCATATGCCACATCACTTGCAAAGAAGAACGCTACACGGGCCAAATCAGAATAGAAATTTAATGCACATCAAAATCACCAAGCCCATACAGCCATCAGGCCATGAACTCCAAAACACATTTCACGATTGTGGGCTGCATCCGCAAGAAATGACCAGCCACTACTTGTGTGACGCCCTGTTCCCTCATGGTACACAGAGCCACATTCACGTACGAAAAGGCAACATGGAAGCGCACAGAACCGCAGGGCCGTCCCAATGGGGAGGCACTAGTCCAGCTGAAAGGCCGAAATGTTGCTCCGAGCCACCAGTACTGCGTAAGGGCATGTGGCCCATTGGCGATCGTCCCATAAGATCGTAATGCTGCTCCACTGATTAACACGAAGCAGCAGGTGTCGGGAGTAAAACCCATCTGCAGGAGTGGCATACAGATGGCAGTGGCAAAAGGGGAGGAGATACCTGTCAACCAAAAGAAAAGAAAAAGAACAGAATGGCCATCAGTACTACATTCCAACAACTCACTGCAATGATCACACTAAATCCACAGCCACATGCATGCTAGCCCACTCCAAAGGTCCATCACCACCCAAAAACCACTTGCGACTCATAACTATCTATATCGAGGTGTAAACACCATCACAAACGAGTGTACCTGTGCATGCGCCTGTGAAAACAGAATCCATCTGATGGGATTGGTAACGTGCATGGACACAAGTGTCTGAGGGCGCGTCGAGACAGGGAGGGCTCAACAAGGCCAGATAGACGATGGTCCCACTATGGCAGCCCTGCATCACATAGCGTAGGGGAGGCGGATAGATCCCAAGAAACCCTGTACATGGCAAACTCTGTATCAAATCACCTGCCCATGCATCCATTCATCATTCCCTCATCCCGGGATTAAAACGCCTGAATATTTACTCACATAACATTAGAAATATCCATTGAGTCTGTGCATTATGCAGCCTGCAAAATCCACAGTGCCCCAGCCCGTAATTCCAGTGTAGTGAAGTAACATGTATTTGGGAACGTCCGGCCTCATCGCCCACGTCGCTATTGCGCATCCCAAACCATTCATATCAATCATTGCATTCTCGCCTTGGCCCCTGTCCCAAGGACATTGAACAATAGAACGTTATATTTGCAGTCAGACCTGTGGGCATCTCCTCGCCGCTAGCTGAAAAGCGAAAGCGCCGCCCTTCGAATTCCTCATTTGCAACATCACGTCGAAGAGGCATCTGTGGCCGTTTGAATACACTAATTAATCCATCGAGTGCGGCTGTGTGTAAAAATGGCAACTGCCTTCACCCACGAATGGGACGCCCCGCCCGTCGTTGCAACTCGGTACAGTGATGAATGAGGGCCCACCGTTACTCGAGTACTACGTTCCACTGACCCTTCACAACTCTGTTCGCGACTGCACAGATAGTATGTGAACCAATGGGACCACAGCAGAATGAACATATCAACCAATGTTACACGGCCATCGGGTACAAATACATGATTGCAATAGCAAGATGCCATTCCACGAATTGCAGCGTTGTGCGCGGGACGTGCTCGGCCAAAGGGGAGAGCAGTTTGCACAGGTGGAATGAATCACCACAGGTGGAGGCCATTCAGCCTGAAAACACATAAATTGCACAGCCAGTCTCCTCCCACAACCACACCGAAATGCTACCGGCAGGACTCGCGATGTTGGCCCTGGGGGACCTGATAGCACTGCAAGTACTCCAACTCCAAGAAGAAGACGAACACCAACTACAACCGGCCGCACGGAGGAGACGCAGGAGGAGGAGGAAGCCAAGGCAGGGCCAGCAAAGGCCGCCAGCACAGCCACTACCACCACGCAGGCAGCCCGCAATCCCACGCCTCCGAGCACATCCGTTCAACCTCACTGATGAGCAGATCCACACCCTCTACCGTCTGGACCGGGACACCATAGCCGCCATTGTGGACATGACACAGGCTGACCTTGTCAGCATGATAGATAGCCCAACCGCCATCCCACCCCTACTGAAGGTGGTGTCTGTACTCCACTTCCTGGCCACAGGCACCTACCAGCACACAGTCGGACAGTTGCATGGCATTTCTCAGCCACTGTTCTCACGGACACTATTGCAAGTGCTCGATGCCCTCCTGCAGCACGCAGACGACTACATCTCCCTACCACGCTCGGAGCAGGAAATTACCAACACAAAAGTGGGATTCCATGCACTTGCCGGCATACCGGGTTGCATTGGTGCCATCGACTGCACCCATGTGGAATTGGTCGTCCCACATGCCATGGAGGCCCAGTACCGCAACCGAAAACAATTTCATTCTCTGAATGTACAAATGGTGTGTGACTCCAACAGGATCATTACACATTGTTGTGCCCGATTCCCTGGATCAACCCATGATTCTATGGTCTTGAGGAACTCTACAATACCACGCTACATGGAGCGACACGCAGGGAACAGATCCTGGCTACTCGGTGAGTCTCATTACATGCATGATAATGTGGGGTATGTGATTCGGCAATGACCTGGCAGGAAGGGGGGGGGGGTGTGCGTACGTAGCAATGGCATTCCACATCATACGTTTCTCGTCCACATACAGGTGATGCTGGATATCCACTGAAGAGATGGCTCCTCACACCAGTCCGGAACCCACGGGACCAGCATGAGGAGGACTACAACCATGCCCACTCACGTACCCGTGTAGTCATTGAACAGGCATTCGGCCTACTGAAGGGTCGTTTCCGCTGCCTCAGCAGGTCTGGCGGGGCACTCCTGTACCGCCATGAGAAGGTTGCAAAGATGGTGATGGCATGTGTCATGCTCCACAACATGTGCGTACGTAGAAATGTGCCCATGCCCCCTGACGCAGAACTGCAAGCACCTGATGATGGTCATGATGAGGGTGGGGATGTGGCAGCACCTCAAGGAGTCTGCGAGGCACCGGAGGGCCGTGACATTCATCAGCATCTCATTGATGTATGCTTCTAGCACTCACGCCTGGTGGCTGATACATGGACACGGGACTCGTGGCACTGTGTGTGTCTGGGACATGCACAATATGGACTGTAAGCCTATGATGGCCTAGTACACAAAGATCAATGTCCACACATCTCATTGGTTGATCGTGCACTTTTTATGGCATATGTGATATCATGTTGTACACCCTATCGACCCGCCTCCCAAGTGAGCCCAACACACCCCCTCCACCCTCCTACCTCCCCCCCGAACACCAGTGTCCAAAGATGCTCATTGTCAGTGGGCAGTCGCTATTGCAAGCCCCCTCTGCGGGTATCAGGGGCACCCCTGCCTGTGGAGCGCAGGTTCCTCCCAGATCTACGTTGGGGGCTGCCCTGGACGGAACTTGCAACGGATGATGTCTCTGCCTGCTCACGTCCATGCATGTCCCTAAGGGTTTGCGAGAGCTCAGTGAGCACACGGCGGACTGCGGCAAGTTCGGCACATACGTCCTTGGACGTCGCATGCAGTTCCCCCCTCAGGCTCTCGGTGCTTCTCTCCATTTGTGCCCTTGGTGTCTCTGTACCTCTCTCCATTTCTGCCCTAAGTGTCTCAGTTGATGTTTCTATGTCTGCCTTAGTGCCCCCACATTCATCGGCATGGTCCTTGAGGAGCGTGGCCAGTTGCTGCTGTTGCACGATTAACTGGTCGAGGGACTGTTGCCTCTGCTGGGCCATGGCCATTTGCGGGGGTGTCACAGAGGGGCTGTTGTCCTCATGTTGCCTTGCCACAGGGCTTGTGGGGGATGGCCAGTCGTCGTCTTGTGGGTGCCCCTGCGTGGTATCCTCATGTTGTACGGGATGGGACAGACAGGGGGATTGGGACAGGTCATGGATGGATCTGACTTCGACATCCCCGTCTTCTGTGTCGGAGCATGCTGCCATCAATGGGGTGTCACCTATGGTGCTGCTGCCACCAGAGGCAATGCCTTCTGTGGCATCCGTTGGGGGGACCTGTGGTGGTGGTGTTGTGGGCATGCTGGCTGCTGGGGTGCCTGTTGATGTTCCCTCCTCTGTGCTGCCACCTGATTTGTGCTGCTGCCGTGTCTTGATGCGTGCAGCTGAGGTGGAGGGTCTTTGGCCGTTGGTCTTGGCCCTCTTTGCAGGTGTGCTGGTAGGGGTGTCCTGAAGCTCGTCGTTTGGATCGGACCCTGTGGTGGAGTAAAGGAGGGCGAGGGTTATTGATGGGTCTGTGGGAATTGGAATGGCATTGTATCACATGCATTGGGGTGGTACCTGAGGGTGATTTGGGTCGGGGCCTTGGAGGTGCTTTCATTTGTGTGTGGAGTGAGGGTGCAGTTGTTTGGCAGCCTGCAGTTAGGGTGTGCCTGCTGCACGTGTAGTGCGTGTTTTAGGGGTTTTTAATTATTTATGTATTTATTGTGGGTTTTAACGTGCGCTATCAGGCCGATGTGTGTGGACGTTCTCCTGGACATGTGTTTCTGTTGCACTATGTGGACGCATGGTACTTCACATGGATGGACTTTGTGGATTTGGCATTGTTTTATTTGGGCCACCTACCTGAATCTTCGGATGTCTGCACTCCTTTCTCCATCCCTCCGACTCCCTCTATGCTCTCCATTCCGATGGTGGAGGCACAGATTTCTTCCCAGGGGGTCAACTTGATGGGTGATTCAGGACCTCCCCCGGTGGCTGTGGCAATGTTGCGGTTGGCAGAGAGTATGCTGCGGACGCGTATCCGCAGGTCGTCCCATCGCTTACGGCATTGCTGTGGGGTGCGGGGTGTGGTCCCCACCGCACTTACCCGCTGTGCCACCAGAGCCCATATGGCCTTCTTGTTTGCAAGTGCCGTCCTGGTCATTTGCGTGCAGAAGACGACGGCAGCATTCTCCTGGAGGGTCTCTGTTAGCACGGTGAGTTCCTCACGGGAGAAGTGGACCTGCCGCTTGCGGTCGCACGCTTTCTTCGCTACTTTTCCCATTTTTCTTGGTTTCGCTAGGGTGTATGACGGGTTGGGGTGTGTCTCAGGGTAGTGATTTTAGTGGTTGTGTGGTTTTAGTGGTTTTATAGGTGAACGGCGGGATGTTTCCCGTTCCGGGCCCATGTTTTAACTTCCGTTTCCGTATATTTCCGGTCACCGTACTTTCCGGTAGGCGCACACTGCGGTGTCCGCTGTGATGGGTGGCGGTATTGCACCTAGGGCGCCGTACGGCGGCGGTGTGGGCCGTTTTGGGGTCATTTCCGCCATCGCGGACTTTGCACTTCCGCCATGCCGTGGTGCTCGTGCCCGATGGGTCGGAATGGGCCGCACTTTGCTCCTTCGTGCAATGGCGGAAACGCTATTTACGCTGTGGCGGTCCGGTCAGTCACTTTCCGCCAGGGTCGTAATGAGGGCCTACATCTTTTAGGACTGAGAGGCCCTCCTGCCACGCAACTCCTTGACCCAACAGCTGTCATACACCCTGCAACCAACTGACTGAGCAACCATACTCATGGAATTGAATTGGGAACGTCGGGTTTGCGAAAAAGTACACGTAAATCCCAGAACCTATATGCTGCATGATAGCAGGCATAAACGTTAATGCGCATTCAATGCACATAGATACACATGTATATAAAGCTCACAATACACACCAAACAAACGTCTGCAGCCAGGATGAATGCAGCAGTAATCAGAGCCATTGTGCATGGACACCACAGGAGGAGGAGGATACCCAGAGCCCGGATCTTCACAACACGCACCCCACTTTTTGGGATTCCTGATGATCAGGACTATGGCAGGTACAGCCCCCCCCCCAAATAAACCTAGACCGTGTCAGGGAGCGGGACGATGGCCTAATTTCACCCACCATCTGCTCCCAGGCCCTTACCCTACTAGAAAAAGTGCTGACTGCACTCCATTTCCTTGCAACTGGGTCCTTCCAGCAGACCACTGGAGTAGTTGGAGGTATATCACAGGCCATCCAGTCATGCTGTCTACAACAGGTGCTGTCCTGTATAACAGCACGTGCATGTGTGCACAGGAATATATATATATATGCCCCAAACAACGGCAGAAATGCAGAAAGGCATGCAGGATTTCTATGTAGTGGCACGATTCCCCTGTGCACTAGGTGCAATAGACTGCACACATGTTGCGTTACGGCCACCCCGATTGACAGAGCACATCTACATAATTGAAAGCACAGTCACTCCATTCATGTGCAGGTAGTGTGTGATGCCAAGGGAATCATCATGGAAGTCTATGCAAATTATCTGGGCAGGACACATGACAGCTGCATCTTCTGCATGTCACCCCTACACCCGGCCCTAGAATCTGGAAATCCTGGCAACACATGGCTCATTGGGGAGTATGAATGTACATGCATGCATGTTACACACTGAACAATAGACCCCACTAATAAATGACAAAGCCAACCATGTACACATTTACAGGGGACATTGCCTACCCACTGACTATCTTAATGATGGCACCCATCTGGAACCCCACAACACCAGCTCAGGTGAGGTACAATACTGCACATGTAGCCACTGGGGACATAGTGGAGTGCACATTCAGAGTGCAAAAGTCACGGTTACATTGCCTTGACCAATCTGATGGGGTGTTGCTATATGCGCCACAAGTAGTCTGTAGAATCATTGCGACTGCATGTGTCCTGCTCAATAAAGCCACGCAGCGTGGTGTACCAGTGGACATGCATGCTACACCCACGGGAACCACCTTTGCTCATGGCTGGACAAAGGGCATGTGGAGAGGCTGCACACACACAGATGGTGCAATCATACTTCACATAAATACCAGCCTCTGTGGAGCACACAGATTGAAGCCACCTCCCAGGAGCCATTCGATGATGAATTGGGGCCTATACTCCGAGCCCACAACAACACCCTGAGAATGTGTCACTGGGAGTGCAAAAATGTGTGTGTCCATTAGACATAAAACAGCATGCACGAGCAGAGGCCCAGAAAAAACCTGCACTTGATATTATACCACTACCACTTTGTGAAGTGTGGAGTGAAATCATTCTGGAGGCTCAACAACTGTACAAATGCCAAAAATATATGAATAATTAAAAATATGTTGAGAATGAAAAATGCACAAACTATTCAACAATCAAATATTAGCACCCAGCCAATGGCCACCAAAACAACAATACCACCAATTCACAGAATCAAAAAAACAACTGATTAAATACTTTGTGACCACTTGCACTACAAAATACAAAAACCAGGTGTAACCACCCAGTAGTGCCCAATGCTCTCCGAAATGCTCAGAAAAATTAGCTAATGGTTCATAATGTTCTTTATCACAATCTTCTTATTCTTGTTATTCAATGTGTTAATTCTTTAATCCACTTTGTTGTCTTAAAGTAAGAATCATACACCCTGTTGTAAGCCAAGTTTCTTAAATGACACTTTAATCTAAGTGTTTCAAGCCAATGTAGTGATCGGCTCTTTAATGGCAGAATAGTTTCCTAAATCAAAAATTGTGGCTGTTAAGCCTATATATTTCAGAGGGTCACTCCATCAACAGGGTTATATTTACACCAAAGCCATATTTGTACAATAAAAACATCAAATAATTCAACATTACGATATTATTATACATACCAATTTCAGCCATGCTGTTTCATGATATCAGAAGAACAAAAAAAGAAAAAAAAAAGGAAATGCCACAGTGGTTGTCATTAGTCTCTCATCAGTGTCTCTGTGTTAGAGCTATTCATTTCAAAATACCAATATGTGAATACCAATAATCCTACCTTATTCTAACAGCCTTCACGCTGTAAGTCAAGAACAGACACATATTGCATGTCAGTTAGTATCTACACCATCTACATTAACATCAGTTTCCCCTTCCCTCAATGCGTTACCTTAGTTCAACTGTTCAGTCTCATCAGAATTGCTCTGTAGGCTGTGCCCATAAATTAATGAAATGTATCTACGTAAAACATTACATTCTTCGTGGGAGGGTGGGATGCGAGGCGCCGTCACAACAGCACGTTTGCTGATGCGAAGCGATGCCTCTCACGGTCTCCATAGCAACAATATAAACATTCCACCGCAATGCACTCCTATCACAATCACCAGATAAATATTGACGTTACTCATGTAGAAGTGAAAGTAGTGTTTTGTCCAATGGTTCTTTTTCATTGTTGTAGCTGTTTGAAAGAAAATGGTGAGTCTCACCCAAGGTGCTAAGAGACCAATATATGGGCTCTAAGCACCCCACGGGCAGCACCCTCGGGAAACCCTCTGGGGAGTAAAACCCAGAAGACTGATGTGCAGCAGGTAAGTCTGTATGCGTAATCCAGTAGCAGAGGATCTGAAATATTGTAGCTGATCTGCACTGCAACTCTTGTGGAGAAACTCTGAAGAAGAGTTTTGAATTAGAACTTAGGGGAATGGACAGGATCTGAGCAGCTGCAAGGTACCAAAGGGAAGAACAGAGCTTGTGGTTAAGAAAGAACCATGGAAACAAGGGAAGGGAATGATATGACGTCACAAGGATGGAGGGCAAGCAATGTACGGATAAGCTGAAGGAAGGTAGAAAGCAAATGTAACTGCCGTGCAGAATAGCCGCAAACAAAGAAATTAGAAAAGAAGGATATAACAGAGGATTTAGAATAGGTGAACCAAAGTCCCAAATAAGGAAAAAGCTAGAGACACTTTCCGAAGATAGGTAGAAACATAGCAAGAAAGCACAAATCGGAGAAAAGTAGCGACGCACCTACCCGCTCCTCTGTAAACCCAATATAGGATTGGGAAGGTGATCACCGCCATCTTGGGGAGAACTAGACCTACACACCCATTTCAAGGAAAGTGCACCAAATAGTCACCGTCTTGGTTTCTGCTGAAAATAGCCGGGATGGTGTTTCCTCCGTTGGATCCGGAGAGATCTTTGGGGTCTTCTAACAGCGCCCTAGCATCATTGGTGGAGAAAGCACAAGCTGTCCTTGGTAAGCACCATGGAACTGTGGAGTATTGGTTATCCGCACACGAAGAATGTAATATTTAACATAGATACATTTCATTAATTTAATCCCACAGCCTTTGGAGCAATTCTGATGAGACTGAACAGTTGAACTAAGGTAAGGCATCCAGGGAAGGGGAAACTGATGTTAGCATAGATGGTATCAATACTAACTGACATGCGATGTTCTTGACTTACAGCGTTAGAATAAGGCATGATTATTGGTATTCACATATTGGTATTATGAAATGAATAGGTCTAGCTAACAGAGAGACACTGATGAGAGACTAATGACAACCACTGTGGCATTTCCTTTTTCTTTTTTCTGAATTGGTATGTATAACAATATTGTAATGTTGAATTATTTGATTTGTGTATTGTACAAATGTGGCGTTGGTGTAAATATAGCCCTGAAGATGGAATGACCCTCTGAAATGCATAGGGTTAAGAGCCACAATTTTTGATTTAGGAAACTGTTCTGCCATGAAAGAGCCAATCTCTACATTGGCTTGAAACACTTAGATTAAAGTGTCTATTAGGAAACTTGGCTTACAACAGTGTGTATGATTCTTACTTTGAGACAACACAGTGGATTAAAGATTTAGCACATTGAATGACAAGAATAAGAAGATAGTGATAAAGAACATTATGAACCATTAGCTAATTTCTCTGAGCATTGTGAGAGCATTGGGCACTACTGGGTGGTTACACCTGGTTTTTGTGTTTTACAAGTTGTTTGGATCCTTGTGTCATAGGATGGTCATTAAGCCTGATAGCTCCTTAAAATATTACATAACTAAAACCCTCTTTCTTTAATTAAGAAGAAACATAGTTTATTGGATTCAGGTGACCGCTTCTTCTTTTCCACCATTTGCACTAAAAGCCCCAAACATATCCATGTAGCTGTGAGCTTGAAAGTAGGGGTGCAAGATTGCACATGTGATATACATATTGGGAATATGGTTACATTGCCCCTCCAATCAAAACAACCATTTAATAAGACACAATTTGTAAGTTACCAAAAGTGGTTTTCACACCCCAAGGGCCACATTTAAAGAGGTGCAAAATAATGGTGCAATCACACATGACAACAGCCTGTGACTCATGGCCCCCTATGTATGGCAATATTGAAATGAACAATGGCATAGCAACTTGCACCAACAGTGTCCATGTAGTGTAACAAACTTCCTGACCACTGTCACATGGACAAGAACAACTGTACTGCATTTAGACACCAAACCACACACATCAGTCCAGTAGGAAGTCATAGTACAATATAGATATTAACAAACTCAGGTGGGGACAGCCTGGGACCCACAATGTGTGTTACACAACAATGAACATGTTTATAGGCCAACCCATTCCCTTCCAAGCACTATGCTCACAGTACACAGTCACATCAAAGCATTAATTTTGAATCTCAAAATAAAACTGCACTGCAAGATAAATGCACATCTTACCTCATCCCATGTGAAACAGCAGCAGTTGGACTGTGCTGTCCTAAATGCTGCCGTACTGTAAACCAACAAACACGATTGCAGTGTCCTGTGTACGCATCCATCATGAACTCCCTCCTCAATTGCTGCATCCATCATCCATGAAAAATGTATCTGCAGAGAAATAAAAATCAATGTGAGGGCAGCCAACACATCCATGCACCCAGACATACAGCAACATGTGGCCCCCTGAGTTACCTACAACACACGAATGCAATAACTCACCAGCCACCCGTCACCATGTGTCCTGGCACACATGCAGCCACATCTGCCCACCTCATGCCACCAAAACAATTACCATCCCCACAGTGACACCTTACCCACCCATCCCCACAGCAACACCTTACCCACCCACAACACTTACACTGCCCTCCCCCCACGAGTGCCATGCACTGAAGAACCATGTCACACTTATACAGAATGACATTGAGAGGACCCCCAAAAGGAGATCACATAGAGGAAAGAAACCTAGGAGAACCTCTGTAGTATTCCCAATGCTATGATATGCCATACCCTCATCAATGTGGCAGTGGAACAATGCAGCGAACACTGTCAGGGTAGCCAATGATGAAAAGTCCAGTAAGAAGTGAAACTAAAATCTCACCAATTGCACTGAAGATATGATCTTGCAGAAGGCAGCACTTCACAGAGGCAGCTGTCAGACTTCAAGGCAGGGCACCAAGTCAACTGGCCTGAAAGACACAAGCAGACATGACAAAACAATGACAAACAGAGGCCAGGGACAAACAAACACAACATGGAACAGGCAACAGGAAAGTGCAAGTAAACACTCCCAACCCCACCCTTAAACACGTGTCACAGCACACAACCAGCCTGGCATGCCACCGTCATGAAAACTGAACATCAAAGTCCCTACAGTGATAGCCATCCCCTCAATATGATCCCACAACTGGAACCACCATCAATGTGTGTCTAAAATCTCAAGCAAATACACACCAACCCAGTAACACCATGTGTGACATGCACCCACAATGCTGGACCCCTACCCACAAATTAAAAGGAAATCAAAACCAACCACACCCAGTGTCAGACTACCTGCCATAAACCACAAGACAAAGTGACACCCTGAGTGCCCTTCAACTACCTACACAGGGTACCCACCTGGCTTGCATCAACTGCATCACACATGGAGACATTTTTACAAATTTCAAAGACATGCATTGCAACAATCAAAAGATACTGGACATCCCTGACAACTCATGTAGTCAACAAGAAAGTTAGCTTGTAACACCCAGTGTGCTTGGATCACAGAGTGCAAGAGGTAGACAGGACACAGAGTGACAATTGACTTACAGTGGAGTGGAGCGGGAGAGACGGAGAGGGGCAGGAGAAAATTATTTCAAACAGGAGACTGCAGCAGAGATGAGGACGGACATACCTGACAGTAGGTGACAGCATAGATAAAGCAACCTCGGGACGAAGATGGAAACATGGACATCTCTGGAAGTAGAATCCTAGTTTGAGAGCATGGAACGTACAGAGATGGAATAGAACCACACGTAGTGGTCCATGAAAGACCATAGAGGGTGAAGCTGAAGTTTAGACTGGCAAAAAAGGTCACTCATCAGCTCTACATCAGAAACAATATGCGCAACAACCAGCATGGCATGCAAATTACAAAAAGACCCATGTAAGCCACTTCTTTGCTAAGAAGGGACTCTAAACATATACCCAGACTATACAACAATAAACATACCCAACTGTGCACAACACTGCAAATGGAGCTCCAGACAACATGCAGCCGTTCATTCACCCCCCAGCACAACACACACCCTGATTTAGACTGTCCCAGTATGTGTGCATGGATTTCAGGGTGCATTTGCGACTCACACGGGGAGAACAGATGAAGACAAGCTGTGGGGAGTGTACAATCTCACACATGCATGGGTCCCCAATGTTGGCATGCCATGTTCATTCACTGACATTGGCAGATGACATGAAGAAGGAATCCATACTAATGAACACCTAACACACCCTGGTGCAGATAACCACCATTATAAAACACTATAACAAAAGTCACATCGTTTAACACAGAAACAGTCAGTTACAGGAACACATGCGCATATTTGGCCGAACCAACATGCATCAAGTGTGACAAACATGTCCTGTGGAGTCAATGCACACAAAAGGCCGGAATGATCCTCCATAGGCTATATCATGAAGCGCTGCAGATACATGAGAAGCAATGCGTGTGGCATATGTTAGAACAGTGGCATGTCTAGGCAGGTCATGTAAGTGGAGAAGGGATTGGATTGTGAAGTGGCACAGGTCAAAGAGAATTGTGCACCGGGAGTACACATGCAGGGCACTGTAGGAAACATGGTGACAGGGGGAGTTGAAGGGTGGCCGTAAGGACACATGATCACTGATGGTTATGCAGATGCACAGTGAATGCATGACATCAATCAGTAAGTACATTCAGACTGAATTAAATACTGTCAATGGGTAAGGTGTGCATAGTGCTGTCCATTCACTTCCATTCATGGAGTCACTTATCTAAGTGCAGACACCCAAACAATGCACATGCATTGAACTGTAACTGCACATACTCACACATGCATGTGTACAAACATCTGCCCAGATACTGCCCGTGACACAAGGTTAACCCACCATTATCTCAAGATGTGTACTGCATGCAAATACCATGGAGACCAATAACACTGACACAACATGTGAGACAATGCATGCTTACCTGCTTATTGAGCTCTCATGATGTGATTCCCTCATCACCTCCACCAGGAACTGTGCCTCCAAATGTATGAGAGGAGGGCCCGTGCCTGGCAGACGGCATGAGGATTGGGAAGGTGAAAGTGTGCAGGGTAGACCTCTCATGGAGTGCTATCACTGAATGATTCTGTAGCACTGCAAAAACATGGGACAATGAATTACAACAGCCATATTTCACAATCATGCATACAGCACACTCATGCATAAAGATCCACTCAACCCAATGTTACCTGCACATGCCCTCCAGTTTACCACAATGTAACCATGCCAGTTGACGTCACTGAACCTGGCTGCTTGTCCACAAGCACATTCATCATGCCCCTGAGACTGCAACTGCACATCTCAAGGTCAAACAAAACTTAAGAAAGATCCACCTTCGAAAGTGCAAAACAAAAACACATGCCAACATCTGGTCCATGGGGAGAAATAAATATAAATGAGTCAATCATGGACTGGGGGTGGGGGTCCACCCATGAAAGGAGTGGACACAAAAATAAGACCCAAAAAACAAAAAGAAATTTCCCCCCATGGGCTCATGGACATCATGGCAACAGTGGACAGGGAGGCTGCTATGTGCTGGGACCCCCATCCTGCATTTGATCTGCAGGTGGCTGTTGTGTTGGAGCCCTACCAGGCAGTGTTGTAGCCACATCTTCAGTGGCCACGGCCAGCCATGACACCCAAAAATGCACCAGCACATTGAGGTTGGTGATGTCTCCATGCATTTCCTCATGGATGGCTGCAGAGTCTGTATGTGCGCAAATCTGTGATGAATTGAGTTGTTCAGTGAGTGCCTGCATGAAGGCATCCATCTCCTCATGTATCAGTGTCCGTGTGGCTGTTAGTTCTTCATGGATGACAGTTCTCATGGTCTGCATCTCACGCCTCAGGGCTTCTCTGTGTACCTGAGAATCTGCATGCAGGGAC
Organism: Ambystoma mexicanum; assembly: GCF_040938575.1. Lineage (NCBI taxonomy): Eukaryota > Metazoa > Chordata > Amphibia > Caudata > Ambystomatidae > Ambystoma > Ambystoma mexicanum. The sequence goes on from NC_090936.1 coordinate 907,875,479, forward strand.
ACTTGCAGAGACCTCAGATCAGCCCATCGTTCAATGATGTTTGCCTCCATGTGCAGTCTGAGGGAGAGGCATGAGGACCACATGACCTGCAGCTGTTGCTCTACCCGCTGGCAGGGTCATGGACTTGGCCATCTTATCCATCCCCTCTGATAATTTGTCCAACACATTCCCATGCCAGAGGGTGGCATGCAACATCTGCTGCTCCCACTCTGTCTCCCCAGCCTGCACATGTCCCCCACATGTGCGAGGCCCACGGGGACCTGATGCAAGGGACTATGCCCATTGCTGTGGTGCCCCTGTCATTGGCTGCAGGTCTGCAACCCTCCAAGGACCAGAAGCCAAATCATGGGAGGCTGACCTTGCTGCCGTAACCACCACACACGGGGGGGAGACAACCATTTACTGGCTGTGTGAATCCAGCTGGCACACCACAGACTCATGGGCCCCAATCTGATCCGCCCATTGGGCCACTCACCTTTGCCCTCTTGGAGGGATGCACATCAGGGTCAGCATCAAAGCCAGCTGAGTCAGAAGAGTCAGAAGAGTAAGCAGCACGATGCAGGATGGTCTGGAGCACCACTGGGTTCTCACGCCCTACCAAACCACATCCCCCACTGGTGATCTGAAGCACCATGAACTCTTCCTGCTCCTCCTCTGCATCTGGTGCATCCTCACCTGCACATATACAGAGAAAGACATATTGAGACATGTTCAAAGTGACAACAATGCACATATTCTTCAAGGTGCACTCTAATAGCAAATGGCAGGATATGCACCCATCAGACATTGGGCATTCACACACTTTGTTGAGTAAGCAACAGATGCATGGGGTTTGCTGAAAAATTCCCCCGCCCCCACCCATCATGCCCATGCTAGCATTGGACACAATGACATTCAACAGTGGCATAAACGCACAATGAGGGGCAATTCAACTGTCAATTTGTCCACCATAGCAGGGAAAAAGTAATAAAAAGTAATACGCATGTGACATTTGAATGTTCAATGACATCACATGGCAAACAGCCAGACATCCTTATCCAAAGACAACACTACGGTCAAAACATGACACACTAATCAGATCTGGGGCAGGGAACTGGACACAACGAGGACCTGCAGGAAGGAGTGGAAAGAGAAGAAGCCCATGAGTAGGTACAGCCGTAAGTATGCATTATAGTCAAAGTCCATGAAGTGCAGAGAGACGATGAGTGGTTTGGGTGATGTAAACAAGGTCCACTGAGCCACAAGAGGTTGAGGGGAGTGACCCCATGGAGTGGTCCCAGAGTGCGGAGGTGGAAGGGGAGCAGGCATCACAATGAGTTGACTATCTGATTAAATTTCTATGATACACATTTTTATGATATATAGTTTATTGGTCTCCAAAAATCAAAGTCTTGTTTGTTCTGTATTATTTTCAAGAAGCAAGAAGCAGCTAAATCTATTTTGTATTATTTTCAAGAAGCAAAATACAACCGACACATGTTTCGACCAATTTGGTCATTCTCAAGGGTGGTGAATAGGTTTATATCATCAATGATATTTGTGATGTCATCTTTGATGTCCTGGGTGTTAGTCTTAGCAGTGCACGGTGATTGCACGAGTTATGGTTGCTTAGCTTACCATAACTGGAGAATTTCAGGGGTTTTTCGATTTTACTTGTAACCATAACATAATTTTAACAACATTTTTTTACTGAATATACATTTACACAATCCAATTGATTAAAACATTTTTTTTAGATACGACCAAGATGCCACATGTAGATAGAATTATACTAAACATTTTATAATATCAACAATTCTCAAATAAATTGTCACTATAAAATTAATAAGATTAGAATCATCTCCTTTCGTAAGATTTTGCCATATTTCAGATTCAATTCAAATATCAATCTGGTTATCATTAGATTTCAAGTACTTGGTTCTCAACTCCTGCAAACTTTCAAAACACATCACAAGGTGGTATAGAGACTCTGACTGCACAGCCACATAATTTACATTGTCTATTACATCGACTTAGCCATTGCCAAGACACTTTTGTCTCTAGTGCTTCAGAGTTATTAAAATTCATTAACAGGTAAGATCTAAAAACTAGTGGACTGCGGAAAGCTTTGATATATTTCGGTACATTTTCTTGATGAATGTATTATTCACAGTAGCTACCACTATGTACTTTAGATACCAAGCAGACAATGTGGCACTCATTGATATGTGCTGCTAATTTCATCAATAGCCACCTCTTAAACAAACCCAAATGAACTACATGCGAGGTTACAACAAATCCAACTTTCCACTTTTCAAACATAGATTTGATTGTACCCAAAGTGCCCCTCGTTGAGCACTTTCAATTTTCAAAGATGCTTTCATGTGTGAGACAACAATTGTTCTGTTATCTAACAGCATCAGATTGCCATAGAACATCACTGCTCGAATCAAATACTCTGTTCGAATACATTTCATACTATGCCTCAACAGGGACAAATGGAAATCATCATCATCGGCCCAAAGGAAACACTAGCCAAACTCAGCCAACACTATGGCAACTTTTCCATCGATAACTCCACCATCACTGTCTCCTCTGCAGTCTAAACACTTGGGGTCTACTTAGACTCCACCCTTTCCGTGACAAGTCAAGTCAGCGCCATAGCCTCTGCATCGGCTCACACCACTAAACCCATAAACGCAGTCTCACACTTCTTATCTAACCAGAATTGCCCATCAATAGCTAGAGCCACAATAGGTGCTAGACTAGACTATTGTAACGCTCTCCTGGCAGGCACCTCTGCAAAATATCTCAACCGTCTTCAAACGGTTCAAAACAATGCTCTTAGAGCAGCCCTCAGACTTCCAAAAAGGGATCATATCTCTCAAGCCAGGTGAGATGCCCATTTGCTTCCCGTAAGAGAAAGGATCACTTTCAAGACCCTCACCCTAACGCATAAATGCTTGAACCTCGCAGCCCTGTCATACCTCTCAGATACCATTGTCAGAGATACTTTGTCCTGCCCTAAAAGAACCAACCATGCCAACAAACTACGCATCCCACACATTCTCAGACCTAAAGCAGGGGGTATTGGTTTCCCACACATTGCACCCAAACTCTGGAACTCCCTTCCTAACGCTCTCAGAGCCGAGACCTCCCTCACAGCATTCCGCAAAACACTCAAAACCACTCTGTTCATCTAGCCTTTTCCTGTAACTAAGTCTGTACCATGTAAGCCTGCACCTTCATATGTAATTTTTATGTATTATGCAACTAAGTTTAATGTCTGTAACAGCGCCACAATGCCTCCGGGCTGCTGCGCGCTATATAAATACTAAATAATAAAATAAAAAAATAAATGAAATTCCAAATAGAAATGGTTGTAGGGAGGCGCATACGTTTTCTCAATATAGTCGCCTTAAATTTAACTAAACAAGATAAGTACGTATGTCCCCATACCTCAATTGCATACATTAACATGGTTCTAATTTTTGGTGTATACATCAGCAAAACGGCATGCGCTGAGTAACCAACATTCCTGCCTATATAAGCATTAATGACATGAGCAGATATTAGGCAATGTGTTTTTATTCACAACCATTGCCTCTCCCAATTTAATGTGCTATCAATCCGAATCCCCAGGTATTTATAACTAAATACTTATTCCCAATTGTCATTATTCATGTGCCATGCATGTTTTTTTGGTGGATCCTTTACAGAGAACACCTTTATTTTACTCTTATCTGCATTCATTTTTCACCCATTGTTATGTGAGTAGTCAGCCAATGTATCACGTAGTTTTTGGAGACCTGCCGGTGTATGATGAAGCAGTAGCAGGTCATCAGCGTTCGCTAACGATCCCACCGATGACGTGCCACATTTTACCGGACAAGTGGACTGGATCTCAAATGTAAATTCCATAAAGGCCAAATGTAAGTTAAACAGGGTTGTGTCCACAATACAAGCACCCCACGGGCAGCACGGGCAGCTAGTTGGTATTATAGCCGACAATTTCCCCCTTGAGTTTAATCGTAGCCTCACAGAGGTGTCAGATTAAAGCAACATCAGCATCTTAAGAAGACCCTTGGGGATGATCCAAGGGTTTAACTTAATCCACAAACGATTCCTAAGCACCGAGTCAAAGGTGACTGAAAAATCGATTAAGGCACAATACACATTCAAGTTTCTTTGTTTCCATGCATATTCAATACCAGATGTTAGCACAATTAGGTTGTGAGTTGTATTAAATTTTGCTCTGAATCGGATTTGATTGGATGACAGGATATTATTGCTTTGTATTCAGTCATTGGGTTCTATTAACAGTACTCTTGCTAGTATTTTTGAGGGTATATCAACCATTGTCAACATTCTAAAGTTATTCAGATCAGCCCAAGATCCCTTTTAATGCAGGGCTAAAATGTGACTCACATTCCATGACTCTGTTATTGGTGCACCAGGTTAGATCATTCCAGCGCTTATGAACCTGTTAGGCATTGCACATCCCCATCCCTAAGCTATTATCTGTTCCGTGACACACTGTCAAAGCACCAAACCTTGTGCTGCTGTATGTGTTCTCCTCGCATACAGGCACATGTCCGATGGTGATTGATCACGTAGTAAATGATAACCTGTAGCTCCTCATCAGTGAAGTTCTTCCTCTGCGAGCCAGTGTCCTGTGCTGTGTCTTGGGGTTGAGCCAGTTCATGCTGTGCATGGCATCCCTTCCTGCCATGAGTGACAAGGGGTGTTGGAGCTGCCCCTGTCTGGCTGGAACCACGTTAGCATCCAGGTATCGGGCCTCCAATGGACTGGGGCCTGCCATGTCCTTCTGGGGCTGGGGCAGATGTATCTACACCACATCTGGCCCTTTCCTTCTTGGGGTTATTGTCCCAGGCAATATGAGTCAAGGAACAGTCTACATGATGTACGACGTAGATACGTGGTCCAACAATGTTCAAATGTACCCCAAAATGAAAAAAAGGTACTTGATACGCAGTGGCACCATGAAAAAAATAATAATTGCGTACGCGGTACCTGGAAAGCTTCTGAAAACTGAATAAGCGGTATGTGATGGGCAGTGGCACCCAGATATATAACAAGTTTGCATACATGTCTCACTGTATGCCTCAGAAAGTACACAAAAACATGCCCGTATGCGTAGAGCCAAACACCTCCCCCCCAAATAAAATTGGGTAGGCAATATCTGAAGGTAATGCTTTTGTAGCAAAATACACATATGACTTTGTGACTCCTCCAGATCATAACCTTCACGCACAATTACTGATGCGCATTGCTTGACTTATCTTACAGCATCATTACTGTGAGCCTAGTAGTTATGTCACATAGTTGCGCAGCATCACTGCACGCAGGGCGTATCTTATGGATTTAGGGCCTTCAATCTGCTATCCCAGAACCCAGGAACCCCATCCCTGCCTTGGGTGTGCCAGGTCTACCCCATCCACGTCATCTGGGGAGGGCAGCACCCCCTCATTGAGGCAGAGGGCAGCCAACTTCAGCAACACTGAAATTGGCATACTGGTGGGTCGGGTCCTGGCACCTGTGATGCCCTCATCAATTCAGTGACACAGCTGGCCTCCAACGCAGGGCAAACGATCTGGTATAACATCATGGCTGCCATCAACGTGGAGGGCAGTGGCAGTCTGGCCCAGGGAGACGATCTGAAAATGCTCGGATGACCTCAAGACCCACAGCCATACCAAGCACTTGGCAGCTCTCTCCACAGAACCCATTGTGGAGGTGTACCATGCTGACTGCCACCGGTTCAGCCAGATACAGCTGCGGGTACTTGAGAGGTTCCACCCGTACTGCCACTCCTGGCTCTTTTTTCGCGGGAAAAGTCATCTGGATGGTGCTGGTGAGTACCTATGTGGGATAATGCGCTCAGGCCTATGTGTGGCATGCATATTTGCAGATGCCACATCATGTTTGTGGCTTGTGTGTGTTGTGAGATGCAGCTGATTGCTGACTCATGCCAATGCTAGCCATTTGTGGTGTCGGACATTGCGTGCTGCCATTTGCATGAGGATTGCAGGATTGTACATTCATGGCTTGTTGTTATTGTGCACATGCAGTGTGTGAGCATGGAGCAAGTGCTTGGACATGACCGATGTGGACTATGTTGTGGGCATGTGAGTGACGTGCATGATGTCCAAATCTAAGTCTGGCAAAACTGACTGCGTGTGTAGAGTTCATGCATTGACGCCTCCGGACTGGGATGTGACTTATCATTCCAATGTATTTGTAAGACAAGTGTATTTGTGTACATGCAATAATAGTATGGTTGGCCAACTGACATGTGCATTTTTATGTCAGACATGGCTGGCAGTACATGGTGCTTGGATGCAGTGCAGGTCATGCCTGTCATGTGGACATTGGTGACTGTGTTTGTGTGGGCAGGTGCCCTGGTGCTGTCTCCATGACCGTGGCTACAAGCCGTTCTTGAGTTGGTTGCTTACTCTGGTTAATTTGGTGTATGTCAATGTTTTTTATTTAATTTTCTACAGTTACTGCAGCTCATGAAGAGGGCGGAGGCACCGTTGTGGAGTGGAAGGGCAGAGACAAAGCAACCAGGCAAAAGCGCAGACGTGAGTTGGGTGGGGGAGCACTACTTCCATCGGACGGAGCAGCTGGGGGTATGTGCCAAGAGGTTGCAGTGGAGGGGGCCTCGTCAGTGGCTGTGGGCCAGGGTGCAGGGATGGAGGGTTCATCCAGGGAGGAATGCTCTCTGGGGTAATCTAGGGAGATGGCAGTGGTGGTGGAGGAGGAGGAAGATGAAGATGAAGGCAAGCACACAGATTCGGTTGGGGACATCCAGGAGCTTGTTCAGGCTGCACCCATGGGCCAGGGACAGGAGGATGGGCAGTGCACTGTGGAGAGACCTGACCAACCTCCTCTACTTGCTCCATCTGATATAGCCGTGACCACTGTTGTGGGTGCCTCCATCCAGTCCCACAGAGATCACCCCTGAGATGTTGCATGCCCTGCTCACTTCAGATTGCGAGGCGTACAGGTGGTATTTGTCATGATGACAGGGAGATTCATGAGCTCCTCTCACATCATCACCAAACAATGTGAATCTCAATGTCCTAGTTGTCACAAGAGCTGCTCACGGGTGGTCTCTGTGCACTGGCAAATTCAGCTGCCCCCTCCTCCACTGTCTCCTCTGTGCCCCATTCATCCTCCGGGGGGCCTTCTTTGCACTTCCCATCACGGTCCCCTCTCCTACTGTCCTACCCACACCGCCCAGTCTGGTGGACAGCACGTCCCTGCCTTATGTGGAAGTCAATTAAAGTACAGCGGAGGTGGTTGCTGTGCCTGCCCAAGCACATGTACATGAACAGGCATCCATGGGGCAGCTGGCACATCAGGACACTGCTCGTACTCCACCCCCCCCATTGTGCAACATCCAGATGGTTGGGGTGTATTTCCAGGGATGCTTTGCTAGGCAGCAGCACTATAGGAGTGTCTAGGGGCAAACAGCACAGGGCCCAAGAACATTGGAACATTGGAGAAGCAAGCTACACAGCAAGGTTTGGACAACTGGCAGGCGGAGCGCTGCTGGTTCAGGCATATGGTATGCGTCTGGATGGATTTGAGAATGCAGATGATGGCGGAGAGGTAGCAGTGTTAGACAGAATTATATGCAGTACCCTTTGGGAACATCACACACAATTAAGACTACAAGTGACAATACAAATTCACCTTTGGTACAAGCCTGTATTACACAGTACAGTGGTAGTGGTGGCTGAGCAGAAAACTTATCTCAAAAGCAAGTGAGAAGTATCAATAGTTACACAAAGGACAGCAATTACTATGATTCAAACAAACACTGACTCAAGGTTTCTGAGTAAAAGAATATACATTTATTTACACATCAGTTGTAAAACATTTCATTAAAGTAAAGCAGTTGAAAAATCACACTCTTAATACACCACACCACTCCCAATAGATTCTGGACATGTTAAGCTCAAAATGAAGTGTGAGCAAAATGGCACTCCAATATTAAAAAGGGAGGGAAAGACAAAGTTAGACAACAATTGAGCAGCACCAACCAGTAAGTAAGCAGGGCAATCTATAAAGAGGAACTACAGTGATGGAATCAAATCAAAAAGGCTTAGGGCCAAAGTCAATAGGACAAAAGTCTTTTGCTCAAGATCACAGAGTTCAGGGTAGTTTGCGGTTAAGTCTTTGCCAAGAGTTACGGATGAAGTTGGTCAGTAGAAAAGTTAGTTTAAAGAGTAGAGAAGGACGAGCCCTCAGATTGGCGAAAGGTTTCAAACACCTTCACCACGGCTGGACGAAAAGAACAACCGGATTTGCACAGTACCTTTAAATGGAGAAGAAGCTGTAGCTGAGGCGGATGTTCCTGGCAGGTCCTGCAGGCTCACGGTTCCTGAAGCGACTGTCGGACTGACATGAAGTAGGAAGACTGGAGGGTCCTGCACTGCCCAGGGAAGAAACCAGCAGCAGAGCAAAGCAACAAATAAAAGCTTCGCTCCTTAAAACCCAAGCAGGGTCTGACCTTCCTGGCTATCCGGTTCACTGTAGCTCTGTACAGCAAATTCGACCAGAGGAGGGAGTCCTGGCTTGCAGTTTCTGCAAACTGGTTGGTCCCACCTGCTCAGGGGAAGAAGATTCCTGGTAGATCTTCTCTGTTGTTTGAGTCTGAAGATTCGGACCTGCAGCAGGGCTTCACTGGATGGTTCAGTCATTGTAGGGGTCCTCTTCTGTCAGCTCCTCATTGGTTCTTTCGTTGCAGTGGCGACTCTGCCTTTCCAGTCCCAGAGACCTGCTTTTTTTTTGCAGTTTTCCCCCATTCACACAGCCTGGCTGTCAATCACACAGCAGGGTGGCTGTCCTGGCGGGACAGTCACCTAGCCAATCAAACAGGAGTGCGACTTGGGTTACCAAGGAAACCCATGGCAGGGATCCTAAAACCCCTAACTCACATCCTGCCTACCCAGACTTTCAGGTGCCTAAGGAGGGCTTCTGTGTAGAAGCCCGTGAAAGGACTGCGAACAAAGGAACCAAACCTGGTTTGGCGCGCAGAGTAAAACACGAGAAAGACATTTTCAAAAAGAAATGATATGATATGATAGTTTATTTATATAGCGCCTATACACAATGTGTTTCAAAGCTCTTCAGTCAAGGGAGGGACCAATCGAAAATACAATGACATTCTTACAGGCCACAAATAGTAAGGATGTGAAATTAACTATCATACTCAGCCTGATGACATTTCAGATAGTGCAAGAGCCAAGACATAGATAAGGAATGGAGGGGGAGAGTGGGAAGGAAATGGAAACAGACAGGAGACTACTGTACTAGGCCTGATGACATTTCTGGTAGAGCCGGAGAAAAACAAAAGGTGAGGGAGAGGGGTGCAGAAAGGGAGGGGAGGAACAAAACAAGCGACTATCATACTAGGCCTGATGACATTTCAGATAGTGCTGGAGAGGGGGTGTGTAGGAAAAAATCAGTAGTGGGAGGGTGGAGGAAACAGACGAGGTTCATATCATATTACGTCCAGGGACAATTCTGATAGAGTAAGTGCATAGAAGAAAGTAGGGGGAGGAGGTAGGGGATGGAAAGTAGGAGGGAACAGAGAGTAAGCAGTCAAAAAGAGTGGAGAAGCAAGAGTGGAGAGCGAATACATTTGCAGAAGTCAGTAGTAACAGATAATATTGCAAGCCAGGATACAAGATGAAGTTGGGAACAGCATTATTCAGGGCCACCATGAGTACAAGATGTAAATAAACCCAGCCGGAACGTGTAACAAAGTGTATGGTCTAGCGGCTTTAAGTTTGAGGCTACCAAGATAGCCTAAAACAATACCAAGGTTATTTAAGATAACCGCAGTAGATAAATTAGGGTAGTTACCACTGCCACCAGCCAAGTCTTGATGAAAAGGGAACGAAACAGTGCTCCAAGAGAAACAGACAAAAAGGGATAAGTATTAACCCTTTCCAGGACTCTATGTAAGATAGTTTGTACTGAGTCTGTGGATTTAAAGAGACTAATAAAGTCAATGGCAACTTTACATGTTCTTGGAGACAGTAGTCAGTCCCAGAAAATGGAGTCTGAGTTGGGAAGTCTAAAAGACAACCCTGTGTCACTGCACTGAAGGTGCTGCGTAACACACAGTAAAAAGATGCCTGTGGAGCGTTAAGGCTCCACAGTCTATGAACACACAAAATGTTAAACACACACAGCAAAACGCATGTAAGAGTGGGAAAAAAGGCTCATACTCTTACCAGGTGAAAAAGAAATCCTAGAAATCCAGCAAAGCTGCTGACGGACTCAGGAGGTAAGGAAAATTAGCCCTTCTGGAGAATTCTCCCTAACAAGCGGGCTAGGGTGGCATGGGTTACCAGGGATAAGCCAGAAGTGGTGGAAAGAAAGACATTGAGGTGGGTTGAGATTCTGGAGGAGGCTTGCAGGGATGTGGAGGAGGATGAAGGACAGCCTGCAAGCCAACCAGGACCGGACAGTGGCCCACCTCTGAGTGGAGGATGAGGAACGTGACTCTGCCCTGGAGGACATAATGGCACAGTATTTAGCCCACTGCCCATGTAAATAGTTGATTTTGTGGTTTATTGTTTTGGTTCATTTATTCCCTTGGACATTTCCCCCTTTCCACAGAGATATTTTTGATAGTGTATATATTGTTAATACAGTTTCTCATCATTCATCACACAGTTGTTGTTGTCTCCTTGTTCATGTGTTTTTGTTTCATTGTGCTATGCATTTGATGTGTGACTCTCACGTGGGTTGGTGGCCTAACTGTGGAGGGGTGGCATATGCTCAACACTTATCTATGGGGGGTTTGTGAATGGGGCCCTCACAATGCATGGACACCCTCCAACACACGTCAACTAACAAACAGTGTGTGGACACATGTTTTCCGAGCCCAGTCCCTTGATTCATTGCATGTTGTTTGCTACTATGTACTGATATCACATGCAACTCTGTCTTGTCAGTGATGTCTTGGACTAATGTCCTCCTAGGTCATTCACCTACAGCAGTTTGAGGCAATTGCAATGACACATGTGCATAATGATACATCACATTGCATCACATTGCTTTACAGTGTGACATGTACATAGTGGTTTCAGTGTGTAGCTGCTGCTAGATTCAGCTGTCCTGTTGCTGTGCCACTGGTTGTGATCTACCAGGGAGTGCTGTGATGAGGCAAGAGACCTGCATTCTAAATCAGTGCACCCATTTGTTGGGGGTATGGATTGGTATGTTGGTGGGGTGGATGGCCAGTAGAATTGAGGTAGGTTGTTGTGCAATATCACACTATTAGTGGGTGATGTGGCAGGACATGATGAGGCTGCCTGGGGTAGTGTCAGAGGTGAGGAGGGCTGGTGGGAGGTCGGAGGGCTGCCTGGCGTAGTGTCAGAGGTGAGGCGAGTTGGTGGGTGGTGTAAGGGCTGCCTAGGGTAGTGGCAGAGGTGAGAGCTGATGGTGGGTGGTGTCAGGACTTGAGGGTGCTGCCTGGGGTAGTGTCAGAGGTGTGGAGGGCTGGTGGGTGGTGTCAGGACTTGAGGGGCTGCCTGGGGTAGTGTCAGAAGTGAGAGGGGCTGGTGGGTGGTATGAGGGATGAATGGGATTGTGACAGAGGTGAGGGGGTTGGTGGGTGGTGTCAGGACTTGAGGAGGGTTCCTGTGGTAGTGTTGGGGGCGAGGAGGGCTAGTGGGTTGCGTGAGGGCTGCCTGGGGTAGTGCCAGAGGTGAGGGGGGCTGGTGGGTGATGTCAGGACTTGAGGGGCTGCCTGGGGTAGTGTCGGATGTGAGGAGGGCTGGTGGGTGGTGTGAGTGCTGCCTGGGTTCTAGGGAGAATTCTCAAAATGTGTTAATTCCTCTCTACCATAGAGACCCCCAGCACGTTCGCTGAACTTTGGGACTCTGTCATTTTCAATTCTGTTTGTTTTCTGTGTATATTTTCTTTGGATATGGAGTTTTAGACAACTCCATAGACATAATTGTTTCTTGTGTGTCACACAGAACCCTCACTGCAGTGGCACAGGGATGTCTTTCAGGCTTCCCAAGGTTTAAATACCTTCTCTGGGACTAAATTGCTAGACCCAGCACATACTGCCTTACAGCAGAGTGTTGGAGGGAATACCTAGTGTTCCCTATGCCTAGAAAACTCATGTTGCCCACAAAAGCTACCCTTTCCTCTCAGAATGGCTGGTGACAGTGGTATTACCATGATTTCCCCCTACCACGACCCGTTTAAACGCTCCGGTAGCTGAAATCCACCGGAGCCATGTTTTTCGAGATAGCGTCTGAGCCCCCTCTGTAAAAACAGGTTCCGATTGACTTTTTTGCCATTTCTTTTTGGAAAGGTCCTTCTAGTGTTTGTCTCTGCACGCCAAACCATGTTTGGTCCCTTTGTGCATTGGCCTTTGGTGGGCTTCAGTGCTGAAGCCCCCTTTGGCGCCTGAGTGTCTGGGGTGGAACAGGATGTGATGGAGGTGCCCGAAACTCCTGTGCTTAGTCTCATAGGAGACCTGAATGCACTTTGGTGTGATTGGCTGGCTGAGTGTCCAACAAGGGTAGCCACCCTGCAGGGTGAGTGACAGTGAGGCTGGAATGAATGGGAGAAAACTGTTTAAAAGCAGGTCTCTGGGACCTGGAAGGCAGAGTCGACCACTGGAATGAAAAAACCAAAGACGAGCTGAAGGAAGACGACTGCTGCAACTCCTGGACCAGTGGTTTGCCCGGTGAAGCTTTGCTGCAGGTCCGAATTGCCTGAAACTCCCTCAACAGAGAAGCACTTCTTCCCTTGAGCTGGTGGGAACAAACAACTCGCAAGCCACCTGGAAACCATCTCCATACTGGTCAAATTTTCCTCAGAGTGCCGTTGAAAACTGGATAGCCAGTGAAAAGGATACCAGATTGTGGACTTTAAGGCACTCACACCTTAAACTGACATTTTGCCAAGCTTGTGGCTTCTTCCCTGTACGGTGCAGGAACCTCCCGACATCCTCCCTCTTGCCCCAACGACTGAGGCTCAGGAACAGTGAGATCTGCAGGAACTGCCAGGAACAACTGCCTAAGCTACAGCTTTTCTTCATTCAAAAGGTACTGTGCAAATGAGGTAGAGAAATCCTCTTTGCTGCTATGAAAGTTTGTGAAACTTTCCCAACTTTGGAGTCTTGTTCGCTCCTAACCCAACATATAACTCTTTTTCGTGCAATCTAATTCCAAGAACATTGGCAAAGACTTAACCGTTTACTACTAGAACTGTACTATCCTATCCAAGACACTGAACCATTGACTTTGGCCCAGGCCTATTGAATTGAATTGCCTCTTGTAGTGAACTCAAACTATTTGCCCTGCCCATGAATGTAACTGTGTTTTGATTCTTATAACCATTATCTTTCTACCCCTTTTGAAAGTAACTGAAGTGCCATTTTGCTCCCACTTCAGGGGAGCCTAACTTGTTCAGAAACGTATTGGTTTAGTACTGTAGTGCATTGGAGTGTGATATTGAGCCGCTTATTACTAGTGGAATGTTTTCTAACTAAATGTGTAAATAAATGTATATTGTTTTACCAAGAAACCTTCAGTAAGTGTTTGAACCACTGAGATTGCAAGTCCTTTGTGTAACACCTTGTACTTCTGACATCCCTCTTGACATAAGTTTGGCTGCTCAGTCACTGCTACTACATAACTGTGTAGTACAGGCTTGTACCAAATGTGAGATTGTGCTTACACCTGTAGTCTTAATTGTGTGTAATGTTCCTAAAGGGTACTGCATGTAATTCTGCCTAACACTGGGCTAGTGGCTGGAGGTGAGGGTAGCTAGTGGTTTGTGTCAGGACTTGAGGAGGCTGCATGGGGTAGTGGAAGAGGTGAGGGGGTCTGGTGGGTGGTGTCTGTACCTTAGAGGGCTGATGTGCAGCTGGGGGATGTGTGCGGTGGGAGTCTAGAGGACGGTTTGTAGGGATGCTGCCATTAGTTATGTGGGACCTCAAGCAGAGTGGCTGGGCTGCAGCCATTACTGACATGGATCCTCATGCATAGCAGCTGGGCTGCAGCCGTTACTTTCATGGAACCTCACGCATAGTAGCTGGGGTGCAGCCGTTACTTACGTGGAAGCTTGCGCAGAGCAGCTGGGGTGCTGGATGTTGTGTCTGAGATAGACACAAAGCTGTGCGGAAAGGTTGGTCTTCGCTATGTTTTTGGTTTGTGTGGGGGCGGGTTGTGGACGTTCCTCGCGCAGCTAAATTCCCTTTGCCTGTCTGCACGTTTGGATCCATGAATACACACATGTCATTCTCGGCACGCTGACTTTGCGGGATTCATGTGCTCTTTTCCATGAATCGGCCCTCAGGGATTTTCTCAAGCCATTCGTTGTTTAAATATGACCAACTGTGAGTACTGATATATTTTTGAATGGTTATGTTTTTGTTTCAGACGAACAATTGGCTGTTAAAGAGGCTTCATGTGATATGATAGGTTAGTTATAATGCGCTTAATACCCAGAGGATACTAAGAGCGGATCCGGGGATCAAACCTGTGGTACTCTGTGTCGTCTTGCTTCCAAGGCGAGCATGTTGCTCCTGAGCTATCCTCCTGAGACGCTTCTGGAAATGATTCAGATTGTGGCGCTCTCACAATATTGATGTGACTCCCCCACAGCAAGGAGTAATTCCTGCAGTGTTTGGAGACTAGACCTGGAAGTCCAATGACAGTCATTCCATCCTGTCTGTCTTTATCATAGCATCTTCACACGTCAAATACACATAGATAGTATGATGCTAGAACATATTCCAGTTATCAAGTACCACAAGTTGACAATCAATATACATTTTAGGTGAAATAATAATCAGAATGGATTATCTTGCTAGTATCATATTTATTCAAATGTGTGCTATGGGTTGAGTATCCTTTTCTAATTTGTTGCTCAACTTAATGTATCTTTGATTTTCAATCAAAATATGAGATGAGTGGGCACCATTCATAGAAAGATTTTTGTCTTTCTGCAGAGAGCCTGTTTCCACCTCTGACCAAATGCAACATGGCCGTTCTCAAGACCGGAGGGGGGGTCTGCACTTCTGCTCTCTATTTGGTAGAGGGGAGGCACAGAGACCCCTGCCATGATTCTCAATTACAGTAACGTAGTCGAGCAATCAAGGCCTAGCTTCTCGGGAGGTGATGCGAGCTGGTTCTTAAGTACAGTGTAGTCCCCGAGCACCCACAAAGGAATGTCCACACACTGTATCGGTTACAACACAGTCTTTATATAATTAATATTCAAAGGCATATACACGATCACGATAACTCACTTTGTACTCTGAAAATCAACAATGGTAAATATGTACAATTCTAAAGTGGTACCACTAACGTTACTCGATCTTATTAAAGTGCATATGAGCAGGATGACACACAGATCAAAATAAAGAGGAAAACCAGCAGTAGAGAGAGGAAGGAGAGCAAGATGGTTGAGCAATAGGCAGAATACTGGTAACTACCGTTAAACACAGTTCTGTGTGGAGATCTCCCCATCTGGGCCACCTGTAGAAGAAAGATACAAGCCCAGTCCATATACTGTTCACCCTTAGACTTCCCAATAGTTTGGCAACCCCAAAGTACCTTGGTGTTGTTGCGTTGCGCATCGGGGAAATCGACTACCCTTCTTGAATGTCCTCCCATTTAGGCGGCAGGAGTCACGGGTCATCGAACGTCCGATGGAGAACAGGTCGAGCTACGTTGGTGAAGTGGATGAGTCGTTCCTAGCGGTGCTCGTTGACGGAGAAGCATAAACGTCCTGCAAGGAAGAGGCGTGCGGGGCACCTCAGTGTCGATAGTTCTGGACAGCAAAGAGTTGAAGAACTGTGTCCTAGCAAGGGCGTCGAGTCGTCGGCGTCTCTGTGGTCTTTGGGTGGCGAGAAACCCACCGGTGGATGCTCCTCGGCGTGTCGACGGTCAGGCCTTTTCGAGCGGGATACAGCGGCGACGATGTGGACGAGAGCGTCCTTGGATCAATGAAGTTCTTAGGCAATGGGAGCATGGCGGCTCCAGTCGGCGATGGCGGTCGGCGACAGTGGTGGACAACAGTCGGGCGCTTCTCCTTGGAGTTCCGCAGCAGTCCCAGGATTGGGTCGGCAACCTGTCGAAGGTCTGTCTACCAGGGAGCTTAGGCAAAGATCAGCTGTGAACGATGGTCCCTCGTAACTCGGGAAGAGGGCGCCTTACCACGTCCTCTCTGAGTCAGTCCTTGAAGCACAGCAGCTTTCAGATTGCGAAGGAGAGCAACAGCAATTCTTCTCGTCCAGCAGGGCTCAAGGTAAAGCTTCACTCCAGTTACTCGTCGTAGTGGACTTCATCTTCTGAACACGATTCCTAGCAGTAAGAGGTCCCCAGATATACTGTTGATCTCCCATTCATTCCGCTGGGTCGCACTCAAGCATCCAATCACGACTATGGGCATTGATGCAGGCAGGCAACCAATCAGGCACACAAGGTATTCAGGCCATTCACTTTTCTCCAGACACTCACAACAGGTTATGTGTATTGGGACAAGTACCGAGCCATTCAACACTCCAAGCTGCATTCATACCGGTTTCGGGCAGGGCTGTCTCAACCATTGTGTCAACCACCAGATTCTAGACAGCCACAACATAGAATGTATATTCGTCACACACTCCATTCACCCAGGTACCACCCACAGGCATACCCACAACATACGTTCATTGAGAAGGCTCCAGCCAGTCTGGTTGGCACTTCCCCACTCTACCATATATGGAACTTCCATCCATCAGCCAGTCAGGGGGAAGGGACAGAGGCAGGGCTTCCCGGGACTTCGGGAAGATCAAGGTAACAGGTGATGGAAGGCAAGAGGCCAGGGGGGCCATTTTGTCCTCATCCGGAATCTACCAATTACAATGACAGGGCCTGGGCATCCCAAAATGGAAGAAGCTCAGGGAACCAGTCATTTCAGCACGGAGCTGCCACCAGCCCGTACCCTGCTCCATGGGTCACACACAGGTGCCCAAAAACATACACTAGGGGCACAAGGTTGTACCCCTACCCATGGGTGCCATAAGGGTATCCCACGGGTCCGTTCACCAAACCAAAGGAGAGAGAGCTGCACTGCCAGGAGTCCCACATGAGCTCCTGCATGGAAAACACGTCAGACACACGATAAAAAGCAGTAATGGACAAGGATACGGAGGCCCTGTCCCTCCGATGCATTTCCAGCATCACAGCAGTACACTGCAACTTTTCATGCGAGCTTGTTTCGCTATCAGGTGTCAAGGACTGGTGAGGATAGGTCAGTCAGAAGTATTTGGGTTGAGACTGAGGTTGACCAATGGTTTTCACTAAGGCAGGGGAGTTGGGCTTTGTCGAGAAGTGCAGTGTAGATTTTTCTGTGTTGTATTGTACATAACGATGCAATAAACCCCATGCATTGAATATGCATTATGAAAACAGGAGGTGATAAAATAATGAATTATAAACCAGTAACACTGCACTCAGTTGCTAGAACTTACTTCTGGTGTTTATTTCCAACAAAACAAAAACAATATAAAAACATGAACCAAAACATTGGTCAATTAAAAAGCAACCTAATAAGTTAATACTAAATACATGCCAAATGTGTAAATTAGACTTGCAAAACACCTACGGCCCCTGCCAGCACATAAAATGCACCCCATTGCATGGCTGTGAAAAACCGGAATCAATGGTAGTTTGGTAACTAAACTAGCTTTAAGACCTCTGGCCAATTTGTCCAATGCGTCAAATAAGAAAAGTAATACATACTTAACTTTCTCAATGGTACTGTCATAAAGATTGGAGGATGGGGTATTAAGATTAAGGGTAAAGTCGGTATTGGGAAAATCAGGAAAAGGGGATGACACTCAGGAGACATTGATAAGATCACAAGTGCAGGAGGATGGTGCAATATAAGGTGGAGAAGGGGTCGCCATGAGGAGATGGTAAGAAAAGGAAGCCAAGAGGAGGTGATAACATAGGTGTTGAAAGTGGTACAGCATCAAGAGTAGAGAGAGATCTTCGGAAGGATGTGGTACGACGAAGGAGGCAGGATGAACTGATAACATCAGGGACCAAAATTGGGACAGAGGAGGTGATTAGAAAAAACAAACAAAAGGGGGGTAGTAGCAAACAATTGTTTAGGGAGGGTTAGGCCCAATCGATATTCTGTAATACGAAAGAGATAGGGCAGTCATACCCAAACAATAGGTTTACTCGAGCACAAGTAGTGCTTGTAAACTATCATGTGTAATAAAGGTGTCTCAATAGGTAAAAAAACATGGTTAAATCCTGTTATGGATCTACAGAAAGGATTGCCTGATAGATCATCAGGAGATCTTTGCTTTTACCTGGGCATGTCCTGACAGAGAAGACAGAAGGACAGAGAAAGTTCTATCGGTCCCTGCCTGTCATCTGCGGTATCCCTAGTATGTGCTGGTGTCACTCCTGTATACCAAAGGATAGAATAAGAAGGTTAAAGATATATTTTTTTACCTAATTATTTACAATTTATAATACTTTGTTATTGTATAGTCCAAGTAATACAATTCTCACAATGGATCGTAGTGAGGACAGGATGACCAGCTCATGAAGCCTCACTTAATTGAAGCATACAAATGGGAAATATGGGATGGCTGAGGTGGAAAGGGGTTTGGAGGGAATAGGGGTGAGGGAGGGCAGTGTGGTGTGGTGAGGGCGGTGGGCAGTTGGCAGGGATTGGTGTGGTGGGGAGTGGACCCCCATAGATCAGTGTGGAAGGTGAGGAGGGTGGTGGTTAAAGAGGAGTTGTTTGGTGGGTAATATTCCCCCAGAGGGCAGTGTGGGGGAGTGGAGGAAGGGGGGCAGTTAGAGGGGCGTGGTGTTGTGGGGAGAGTTCCCCCGAGGACAGTGTGGGGGGGGGGGTTGAGGAGATGAGGTGGTTCAGAG
This sequence comes from Ambystoma mexicanum, assembly GCF_040938575.1. Taxonomy (NCBI): domain Eukaryota; kingdom Metazoa; phylum Chordata; class Amphibia; order Caudata; family Ambystomatidae; genus Ambystoma; species Ambystoma mexicanum. Next base: position 907,894,417 of record NC_090936.1, read on the forward strand.
GGTGTGGTATGGTGAGGAGTGTTCCCCCAGAGGGCAGTGTGGCAGGTTGACAAGGCAGGCAGTTGGAGGGCAGCAGTATGGTGGGGAGCATTCCCCCAGAGGGTAGGGTATGTGATGAGTGCAGGGGGGGGGTGGGCAGGGAGTCCATCTGGTCTTCTGGTGCGCCAGAGTGCCCTTCTAGTCTATTAGTAAGTTGGCATAATATAAAAAGCATCTTTTTAACTAAAATGAATAGCAGTAGGAAACGTGGGTGTCTCATTGGATTTGAAAACAGTGGGTAACTTAAAAATCCAGCTAAGATTGAGACAGCGGTTAACTAAAGAGTCTCGCTGAATTTGAAAAAACAGTGGCCCAACTCAAATATGCAGCTAAACATTCAGAATCATAGGCTATACTATAGTGTACAGTTGGGAATTTAAATCGATTATGCAGACTTAAATAGGAGTTGTGTTCAAATGTTCATCTAGGAGCAATACAGTGGTTATATTCAAATATTTGGCTAAATTCAATAAAGAGCAACTCCAATATTCAGCTGAATGTAGTACAGGGCTCTGTTCAAATATTCTGCTAGAGGAAATGGAGTGGTTATATCTAAATGATATAGCTAAATGCAATTCGGGGCTATACTCAAATATTCAGCTAGAAGCAGTACAGGGTTAAACTTAAACATTCATATACACGCAAAACAGTAATATTCAAATAAAAGCAATACAGGGCTAAACTCAAATATTTAACTAAAATTGATACATGATACACTTGAATTTTCAGTTAGAGGTAGATGCAATATAGGGCTATACTCAAATATTAAGCTCGAACCAATACAGTGGTTATATTCTAATATTCAGCTAGCGGAAATGCAGTGGTTTTATTCAAATTAGAGCTAGAGGCAATGCATGTCTATAGTCAACTACTCAGCTAAAAGCAATATCGTGATTATATTGAAATATTCAGCTAGATGCAATGCAGGGCTATTCCAAAATATTCAACTAAATGAAACACAGGGCTATTCCCAAATAGTCAACTAAAAGCAATACATGGCTATACTCAGATATTCAGTTAGAAGCGATACAGGGCTATACACAAAAAATTGGATATTTTATAATACAGAGGCTACACACCGAGAGGGACAAGCCTGAGGGGATTAGAAAGTCAATTAGCTGCTAGAACAGTACAGAGCTACCCAATTGCAATTTAGTCTAACTCAGATGTAGATTTTAAAGTGAGATTGTACTACAGTAATACATAGCAGAGGTCAGGGAGCAGCTGAAGACAAACATAGCGGCTGTTTCTCACGGATGTAGATAATACAGTAAGAAGCCTATGCACACAATCCACCTTCACTACAACACTTCAGTGGAGAGAATAAATGCAGGAGTCACAAACTGCAAAGGTGACTATGCAAACCATGCAAACCATTGATCGACACTGACCTGTTGTTGCAGACATCTTTTAAAGGCCTGGCTTGGAATCCTTGGGTGACCAGGGCAAGCAGGTTAGGGAGCTGCCCTTTGCTGGCTGCCCCGGGAGGGTCACTGAAGAGAAAAACTCATGGTCACGTTCACAGAGCATTGTCCAATCAGGCATGAGAGTGGGTAGGCTGAGAGGAGTGGGGACAAGAGGGTCTGGGAGGGGGCTGGAAAAGGAGAGGAGGGTGGGAAATGGAGATCAAGACCCCAGTTACCACAGATGCAAACAGGTACAAAAGAGCCAAATCTTACCACGCAGATGCGACTCTGTTGCGAAATGTGTTCAAATGGGGTTTGGGGACTGCAGCACACAGAGAAAACTTCGCTGATGCCTCCAAAAGATCTGGTCACAGGCATGGAGCACTAACCATAAGTGTTACCTTTGCTTTGATGAATGCACAACAATAGCTGAGGCCGTGCTGGCAGTGCCCCAATGATCCACTGACATGGTACCACCCAGGAGGCGGCCATGATCTCTCTCAATAATAAATTGTTGTGGGTGTGGGTGGGTCGACTCTTGTGAGCTGAGAGCTCATATACATATTGCTTTCGGGTCTAGTCTGCCTAAGGTTTTGTCCCTTTCCCGTGCCGGTGCCTCCTCTACCATAAAATAACACCAGCAGCCCAGTAGCCGAGCATATCACCCCCGCCTCCCCGCCCATGCCTCTTCCCATCATTTTTGTTTTTGGCAGCACCTGGACATCCGGGCAGTGCGGCAGTCGCTTTTTGTTTTTTTGGAATACTTGAAGGTGCTTGAAGGGTGAGAGGCGACTTGCATTAAAGACTAGCAGGGTTGTGATTTGCTTTTTTTGTATTTGTATTTGTATTTTTTTAACATATTTTAGAATATAAATGTTTTGAATTATTTTGCTGGTGTTTGGGGACTTGAGAAAGGCAGCAATGAGCGCACGAGGTGAACGAGAGGGGCAGTTTTCCACTTCGTCGCTAGAGCCGCATGGGACCTCTGAGGAGACCCCGAAGAGGGGCAGAGGGAGGCAGCCCAGGAAGCAGCAACTGGTCAGTGATTGCAGTGGGTGAACTGGGGGACTAGCAGCGTCCACGAGCAAGGTCTTTCAAATGTTGCACCCACAGGCCTCATGGCTCTTCCAGACTCTGGGAATTTTGCCACACTCACACCATGGTACATGTGGCGTTGCCCGCAGTGACGGGCGTACGCGGCGGCGTGACGTAGCACGCCGCCACCTAGTGTATAAATAAAGGGGCGTTCCCGGCCGCGAGCAGAGCGACCGGGAAGCCCGAACCGAAAGGCTGTGTCTGCGTCTGCTGGGTCTTACGGGAACGCAACGGGGGGGCTCAGGACCGCCCCCCAACAGTGGCGACGAGCGAGTGCGGATGCCCGGGCCCGACGGTGCAGGCTTCCGAAATGTTTTCTGCATACGCGGAGCGCCTGGATGCTCCGTGTTACGCCGTGGCTGCGGCTCGTACACGCGGCCGACGGCCATTTTGTGTGACAGGCCGCGGATGTTCTCCGAGCTCCGGTTGGTGAGGGGAAGTGAATCCGGGCCTAATTTTTGCCAATTCTGCTTACAGGCAGCTTGATCTGCACACCCATGGTTAGATTGTGGATTTTTGTGTAGTTTTGGTGTAACTATGTCGTGTGAAAGCCGGGAGAAGGGTTAATATGGCTGGACTTGCTTAGCCTACTCCATATTCATGGCTTAATTTTTGGAACTACCAGGTCAGTGGTGGACGCCAGTGGGTGGAGACTGCAATCTTCTTCATCCCTTTCATCATCAAGTCGCTGTGGCTTCTTCTTCGTCCTCTTCATCATCAGGGAAGTACGGATTTGGGAGCTGGTGCCCATCCCACGTGGGTACTTGACATCTGACGTGACTGATTGAAGGCCCTCATACTGTGGGTGGTGTAGCGTGGCTGAGTTGCGGCCCCCAGGATAACTAGTGGGGGTGCTTGTGCGCTCGGTCCTATGAGTGACTCTGGAGATTCGAATGACGGGGCAGGGACTGCGCCAAACCTTCAATTGTTTGGGCAGCCTCCAGTAAGTCCAATGCAACAGCCGCCACCGGCTCCACAGTTGCCCCTGCCAGGACCTCCCGCAGTGCTGCCAGCTGTCCAACCTGAGATCCCCATCATGGCTCAGGATGAGAGCTCCTGCGGCCCACGCTGCTCTGCAGCCCATTCCCGAGTTTGATGCATCAGGGCCTCCGTCGAGCATGGGCCCCCGGTGGAGAAGGTGGATAAGTCGCCTGGACATGTATTTCAGAGCCTCTCAGGTGACAGACGATGACAGCAGAGTGGCCACCATGCTGTATTCCGCAGGACCTGTGGTCCAGGAGATATTTGAATCCCTCACACCTGCTAATGCCTCCTATGACGCGGCTAAGGCGGCGCTCCTTGCGCATTTCCTCCCCCTTGCCAATGTGGACTTTGAGAGATTTGTTATGCTGTCGGCCAAACAGAAGGACGATGAGACACTGGACACCTTCTATGGCTGTTTGCGCCGCCTCTCTCTTGGATGTGCATGGACGGACGCAGAAGATATGATGCGCACAATGCTTATCCAGGCATGCTCGTCCGGCAAACTCAGAAGGCAGGTCCTCAGAGAGCCAGGCATCACTCTGCCCCGCATATTGGAGCTCGGCCGGTGCCATGAGGTGGCAGAGGCTCGGGCCAATAAGGTGGAGGCAGGGTCCCGGTCAGTGCGATCGAGGAGGTGTGTGCGGTGTGGCGAGGCGGCAGAGGCATGAGACGTGCCGGTGGAGGGCCCCGTGACAAGGCTGGCAGAGCCGCGGAGTCGTGCCAGAAGTGCGGATACGACCTCCCTCACCCGACAGAGTGTCCGGCGGTCGGAAAAACCTGTGGGAGGTGTGGATTAGTCGACCACTTTTCAAGGGTATGCCGTGCAGCCCTGCCCGTGATGGTGCCGAGAGGCCAGCCAAGGACGTGGCCCCCACGCCAGAACCCGCCGACAAATGTGGCCCACGTGGATCAGGGAGAGGTGGATCCCCAGGTGGAGGGTGCCTAAGAGGAGGAAGAAGAGAACATCTTCTTCGTCTCGAGTGTGGAGGTTCTGAAAAGGAAGAGCCGGAGGCAGCCCAGATGTGTGGTAGAGGTTAACCACTCCCCAGTCCCGGTGCTCGTGGATACGGGGGCCTCCGTGAATGTAATGGCCAGAGGACATTATGACAAGCTTGATCCCCTCCCGGGGCTGGACGCACCGAAAGCTTGCATCTTTGCGTTTGGAGGGCTGGAACCGATACCACTGGATGGTGCCTTTGCAGCCCGGGTGGAGCATGACGGCGCACAGATCAAGGCTCGCTTCTACGTCACCCCGGTGAGTGACAACACCCTGCTCAGCTTTGCGGCCGCCGAGGCCCTGGGGATCGTCAGCTTCGCCTATTCAGTATACGTGGAAGACATCAATGACCTCCTGGACAAGTACGCAGTACTCTTCAGTGGGATCGGGAAGATGACCGGCGAACCGGTCAGGCTTCACATTGATGAATCGGTCCAACCGATCGCCCTGAAACATCGCAGGGTACCGTTTCATCTGAGAGAGCAAGTGGACAAGGAGCTGGACAGTCTGGTAAAACTAGACATTATCGAAAAGGTGGAGGACCCAACCCCCTGGGTGTCTCCGATCGTGGTGGCTAGAAAGCCGAAGCAGCCTGATGCGGTCCGCATCTGTGTCGACATGAGGTTCCCCAACAAGGCAATAAAGAGGGAGCGGCATCTCACTCCCACGATCGACGACATAATTGCGGAAGTGCAGGGGGCGAGGTTCTTCTCGAAACTGGACCTCCGAGCTGGTTACCATCAGGTCGTCCTTCACCCGGAGTCCAGGTATATAACGACGTTTACCACCCACCGGGGGTTGTACCGGTACAAAAGGCTGAGTTTTGGAGTGTCATCTGTGGCGGAGGTGTTCCAGAACATCATCAGGGGCGCCCTGGCAGATCTCGAGGGTGTCCTCAACATCAGCGACGACATCATGGTGTTTGCCAAAATGGAAGTTGCTCACATGAGGAGGCTGGGCAAAACACTGGAACGACTCCAATCTCTGGGCCTTACCCTGCATAAGGAAAAGTGCGAGTTCATGCGTACTTCCATCAAATTCTTCGGGTTCGTGTTTAAGGAAGGAGGGGTCTCGCCTGATCCGAGAAAGGTCCAGGACATTAAGGCGGCACAGCCCCCAGAGTCAGTGTCAGAGATGAGGAGTTTTCTGGGAATGGTGACCTACTGTGGACGTTTCATCCAGAACCTCGCCTCCAGGTCGGAACCACTCTGGGCGCTGACAAAGAAAGAGTCAGCGTGGCACTGGGGCCCACTTGAGCAGGCCGCCTTCGAGGACATCAAAGCAGCCCTCACAACGGAAGACACCATGGGGTTCTTTGACCCAGCCCTGGAGTCGGAGATCGTTGTTGATGCCAGTCCTTTTGGCCTGGGGGCCGTGCTGACTCAGGTGGACAGCAACGGGGGAGTTCGACCAGTGGCATATGCCAGTAAGGCACTATCAGAGACTGAGCAGAGGTACTCCCAGATCGAGCGGGAGGCCCTGGCGGTGCTGTGGGGCTGCAGACATTTTCGACTCTATGTCCTGGGTCGTCCGGTGACGGTGGTCACCGATCACAAGCCGCTGCTCCCGATTCTGGTGGGGTCATCGTCGAAGCCGCCAGCAAGGATTGAGAGGTGGATGCTCGCTCTCCTTGAATATTCTGTCACCCTGGTGTACCGGCCTGGGGCCAACAATGCGGCAGACTACCTGTCCCGCCACCCGGGGGTGCGCGGGGGAGAGGGGCACGATGCCTGTGAGGAGGAGGCTGACAACCAAGTGCAGATGGTGGTAGAGGCAGCCACACCAAATGCGATGCCGCTGGCGGAGCTGGAGGCCGCGGCGGCCCAGGATGAGTGCTTTCAAGTATTAAGGCACTCGATGCAACACGGGACCTGGAAGTCCGTCTTTGAGGCGGTGGCCGGGCGGACGCATGAGGCCAAGACAACGCTTGAACAGCTGTGGAAGGTCAAAGATGAGTTGTCGTTTTCGGAGTCGGGCCTTCTGCTCCGCGGTGACCGGATTGTCGTACCCCTGTCAAAAGTGAGGGAGGTAATCACCCTGGCACACCATGGACACCAAGGCGCGGCCAAGACCAAGGTGCGACTCCGGCTGAAAGTCAGAACTAGAAAGGAAGGTTGATGACTTTGTGGCGGCATGCGTGTGGTGCCAGGCAGCTTCTCCTCTGCAACGGGAGCCCGAAATAGAAGTGATGCCTCGAGCTACCCGGCCCTGGGAGGTCGTCCACGCGGATTTTGGATTGACGTCGGTGGGCACCCACTTCCTGGACATTGTTGACGAGTACTCCAGGTATCCAGAGGTGGAGTTCGTCGAGTCTGTGGTGTTTGAGCATGTGGTGGTGGCGGTGGAGAAGATCTTTGCAGCCCACGGGTTTCCCCACACCCTGTGCTCAGACAACGGGGCTCCCTTCCAAAGTGAGCGGTTCTCCGAGCTAATGGAGAGCTGCGGGGTGCAGCACAGAAAGGTGTCCCCGCTGTGGCCCCAAGACATTCCGGATTGCCCAGGGACAGGGTCAACCCCTTCAACGGGCCCTGTACCAATTCCTGCGGGTGTATCGAACCACCCTGCATGCTTCAACTGGAGTGGCTCCTGCGGAAGCGCTGTTCAAAAGATGTCCCCGGGGTCTGCTCCCAGAGGTGGGGGAGAAGGAACCGGGAGTGATTGACGATCAGCGGGTTGCGACGGAGAGGAGAACAAGGGTTGACCAGGAAAACCTACGACGGGGTCTCCGGCCCCAACGGTTGGAGCCGGGAGACGAAGTTCCGGTCCGCAACCGACACCCCCAAGGGAAGCTCTCGCTTCCCTATGAACCCGAGCCTTTGGATGTGGTGGCCGTCAAGGGGTCCATGGTGACGGCCTCGGATGGGCGAACTGCCGTTACCCGGAATGTGAGTTTTTTCAAGAAACTGGGTGATCCCCGGACTGACGCTCCGCCGGAACCTGACCCACCAGAGGACCCCGGCGACGGTGACTTCCGGGACGAGCTCCCAGACTCCCCAATCCAGGGAGCCGCAGCTGAGGGACACCGCGGGCCGGTGGTAGGCAGGAGGTACCCCCAGAGGGCTGGGCGAGGGAAACCTGCTTACCTCAACGAGTATGTTCTTGGACACTTAATGTGTAAATTGTGACGCAGGGATCCGGGTGGTTGACAATAAAGGGGTGTTGGGTGTGCAGTGGGGTTTTGTAGCATAGTGGTGTGTGTTAAAACATAATGATCATTAAAAGGATTGTTTTGTGGTTCCTCCCGAAAAAGGAGGAGTGTGGCGTTGCCCGCAGTGACGGGCGTACACGGCGGAGTGACGTAGCACGCCGCCGCCTAGTGTATAAATAAAGGGGCATTCCCGGCCACGAGCAGAGCTACCGGGAAGCCCGAACCGAAAGGCTGTGTCTGCGTCTCCTTTCGGGGCTGGGGCTTACGGGAACGCAACGGGGGGGCTCAGGACCACTGCTGCCTACCACCCACACTCTACAGCATACCAGGTTCCGTGGACCAGCTAGTCAAGGAAAAGAAACAAGAGACTCACGACAAAGTGAGGTCAGAGCACTTGACCCCGTGCAAACTGTCTCTCCTGCTCCCCGCCCCCCAGTTATTTTGGGGCTATGCTTAAGAGATGATGTAAAAGAGCTCTGGGCAGTGAGGATCATGAGAGTGACTTCCATATTAGCTCCTGCCTCTCAAGCATGTCTATAGTCAACTCGGGAGTATAGCTCAGCTGCAACGTGCTGACCTTGGAAGCAAGACCACATGGAGCAACACAGGTTCGATCCCTGGGTCCGCTATTAGAAGTCTCTGGGTATTAATCACGTTATAAATGACCAATCATATCAAGCAGGCAGTCCTCTGTGAAGAATGTAAAAGCTGACTGTGAGTGTATGGCGAGTCAAGTTTGCATCTTTCCCAGCAAGTAGTTTACAGGTAGCACCCACTCCTTTTAGGAGGAGGAGCGCAGCAGTGTTGCATGCACTACGTTCAAAATAATCATAAGGGAAAGTCGTGTTCAGAATCATAAAATAACACCCCTTCAGGACCTGCAGCTTTTGGAGGGTTAATCAGCTTGAGTTATGTTTCTCTTTTAATATTCCTTGCACTGTGGCCTATTGGGGGCAATGTAACCCCATGTTTCCATTAATCTGAAGAGAGCCGCTTTATATTCAGAGCGCCTGAACAGGTCTTAAGGTTAAGCAAGGCCACCTGTAACCCCCAGATAAGGCGTTGATCAGAGTTCTGCGGCCTATTAAGCATAGCTGCAAGGTGTTCCCATTGTGGGCGACTGTGACCTCAGTGTGGTGTTGTGCACAGAGCTGCCATCATTTTCATCTTGTTCTGCACTCCACCGAAGACTCCACCCCATATGCACACACATACACACACAATCTTTACTTTGTTATTACTTGCTAGCCTAGGACCCCTGTATTGTGTAGCCTATCTTGACCTGCCATCTGTTTCTGCCAGGCCCGGGCTGTATGCTCTACTTCCTGCGAATCTGTAGCCTTCGGCTATTATACCAGTAGTGTCACACGTCTCTATGTTGGTTGCTCTGCTATCCGGACTCGCCCTCTGAGGCTGCTAGTGAGCGAGAGCTCGCTATCCATCTCGGTCGGACAGAGAACCCTCACTTGTGGCTGCTATCTGCTTGCCTCCTCTATCATTTCCCAACTACCATCTTAAATACACATGCCTCCATAGCTCCGACCCCCAAGTCTTCTCTAAACCGATGGTGGAGTGTGATAGCCTGGTCGGTTTATTGGTGTCTCTCTCATATTGTGCTATCTTCTTTTTACAGCTCTGAAATTGTCTTGCTCGATTTTTAGTTTGTGATATTAGGTGGTGCACTAATAAGCCAAAACTATTGTATTCAAGTACAGATAGTGAAAAATGGCATATGAGGAGGGACACACAGCTTGTAGGTGTTGTTTGGTTGTGTGCCCACCCGTTGACTGCCCAGTGCCCATGTCCATTCTAGTCCCTATGGCCAATCCCACCCAGTTCCTTCCCCGGCTCGCCCAAACGCCACCTCATTGGAACTCTTTGGGTTCGCTTTAAACAAGCCTTATCATCAATCTTTGCACTTGAAGTGCCAGTCAGTGCTTCTGAGAGTTAATGGCTTAATTGGAGTTGTAGGCATGCTACTAGTGTAATACTAATGTGTTAGCTAGTTTTGCCTTCAGCCACTTAGTTTATAATCACTATGCATGTCCGTTACTGAAGTCCTGTTAAAAACAAGTATTGGCAAAGCCAACAGTTTTGCCTTGTGTATAACTGTTAGGCATTTGCCAGGCACTAATATTAGATGCCCAGGTATGTGCACCATTTTCACCTGCTACTATCAATAGCGAGTTAATACCACTACGGCAGGGCCTGGCAAATGCCTTTCCCATGCCTACACAAAAGTCCAAACTGTTGGCATTGCCAATGATTTTTGCCCATGGAGTGAAGCTGACCTGGCTCTCTGTGACAATGCTAACATGTAAATAGATGGGCCCATTTGGAAACTGATTGCAAAGCAGAAAGAAGATGTTACACAAGCTAATAGGCAGCAGGGGGAAACACTGGAAAACTTGTGGTAGCTAAAACAATTGTAGCTAATTAGGAGGCATACATTTCATTGGGTAGCTTATGGAGGTGCCGATCAAATGCCCAGATGCTGTAGCTTCTGTATAACTCCCACCTTGAACCTCTGCGTAGCAGCAGGGTCTTTATTGTCAGGCGGTGAAGTAATCCCATCACAGCCTGTGCATGGTGCATGTCATGCTTTTTATGAGCAAGGCAGCACTACGGGTGCCGACGCAGAAGATAAGAGGGCCATCCCGGACATAACCTCGATGTCAATATGAATAGGAAACCCACACCTACATAGAAAAGACATGTAGTGGCCAGTGGCCAATATCCCAGGTCATAGCAGGGGTTGTCGAGGGGGGAACCAAGATCACAAACTTTAGCTCATATAGTTGGATTTCAAGGTCTACTCTCTACAGTAATAATGTCTTATAGAGTTGACTTACATAAACACAAATTGCATAATAAAGCCACATAACTGCTCGTAAATCCTTATAGCACCATGTTAAGCCAAAAGACTATCACTGTGGTGTTAATGGTAAACTACAACTCCCAGAATGCACAATAATGCCAACCTGAAACATCCAGTTAACCCCACAGTACTTTGTGATTTAAATCATGCAATACAAGACGTTGTGTAATAAAGAAAGAAAGATAGTGTGCTCCTTCCCCATCCATCCCACTACTAGCCTGTACCAGCAGTTGCTGCAATATGTGACATGGAGCAGCAGCAGTGTGATGGGCTGCTGGTGGGCCGATCTAGCAGTGAGCCACGCCGCAGTACTGCTGGGGCTGGCATTAGCGAGCCAAGATTGTTTGAGCACTGGCACTTATTTTTTTTACAAATTAAGCACTACGTGAGATGTGGTAACAAAAGTAGTGAAGGTGCCAGTCTGGCTTTGATAGCAATAGAAGGTGAAAGGTATAGTATGGAGGTAGTGACATCAGGTCAGGTAGTGATGTCAGCATACGTGAGGGGCTGATGTCAGAGAGGAAACTAATGGTGGTAACATCAGGGAGCAAACCTTCCATAGAGGAGCGGGTAGTCGGAACAGCAGGTAGTGAAGACGCGACTGAAGCGAAGGTGGAAAATAGTTCCATGGGCAGAAAGGACAGTTTGATTCTGGTTGGCCTACTCTTGCCTAGGACCAGAAGGTGGATGGGGGAACAAGAGGGGCCAGGTAGGTTATCTTAAGATCAGAAAGGTGATGGAAAAAAGCAGCATGAGGGACCCCAGGCAAGACATACCTAACCAAAAGCATTTCCAGCTCTGCCAGCCAGCTTCCACTATTGAATCACCTGCTGGCAAGACTACTTGCCATGTTGTGTCTGTGTTACCAGACCCCAAAAAGCCTACAACTAGATAGTCATCAGAGGAACCGTTCAGGATACTCCAAAGCCTGCTATTCTCACAGGAGTGTGAATGTCTAACTAAACCCCTTTGTAGCTTTTATGACTGGGAAGAACATTCAAGCAATCAGGAATGGCCAACATCCTGGGGCAATGGTTGATGAGAATGTTGGTCCCACCAGACATGGATAGGACCAGTTAAGCCTAAGTAGAAGAGGCTTCCTGACACATTGGTTTGTGAAGATCAAATTTATATTTTAAGTTGGCCCATTCTTCTAATTATTGCCCCGAATAAAGGCATTGCGCTCGACCCATGGTCTTTGTTTACTTCTTCGTCTGCTGCAATCTTGGGATATATCATTAAAAAGGGGAGTATGGTGTATGTTTTGGAAAGGAATAGACAGGGAGTGGGCATAAGTGCCCATATGTCCTTGGAAGTTCAATATGTGAGTACAAAGTGTGGAAGATCGGAAGAAGGACGTAGACTTTTTAAGGACATTGTTTCTTTAGGTTTTATTAAATAATACATGTAAAGGCCCTGCTATCCCTATAGCTATGGAGTAGTCCCTACCTAAAGGAATAACTAAGGTACTTTGTAAGTCATTTTTCTCAATGTCCAAAAGAATTAGTCCACTGTCCAAACTCTACCTATTTTACCCTATTACTAATTGAACAGAACTAACGAGTAGGAGAATGACTCCCCTACCCTGCTTGGTGCTTTCCGCACACATCTTCTAATAGATGATCTTTCCAGATTGTTCGGCTACTCTTTTTATCAGTTTAAACTTTTTCTTCAACAAATTGGTCCACTGTGCGCCTAAGTGTCCTTGGTTCAGATTAATGTATCCTCAAGGCTATTCAAGCCTTGCACTCTTCATATTCTCACTTTCCTACTTCCCTGGCATATCCTTTGGCTAGAAAATCGATCCTCTCTGCTTGGCAAGATAGAGATATATTCCCTTTATTATTCAGTCCTTCAAGTACCTCGATATCTATCTCTCTTTTATTCAGATCATTCACATTCATGAATATTGACATTACCATTTTCTCACTTTCAGTTTTTTCTTTTCCAGGATATATTATTTCTAATTTCCTTACATTCGCACAGTTCAGGTTTATCAAGGAATGCACATTTCTCTCAGCCTCCCCTTCAGGGAATTGTATCGTCTTTTTGTTTCTCAGACTTTTAAAGTTCAATTTCAACAAACTTCCTCTCACAGTATTCTCGGTGTAACCGAGATGAGTTAGCCAGTTTAAATAATGTTCATTCTGGATCTTCCCATGCCTACTCAGTTTCCTGTCACTTTCCTCTTTATCGGAAAAACTCTCTGGGCTTCTTACAGGCATCACAAGTGCCTCTGCTTCTCCACCGCATGGCTGTTGTGCTTTCCTTGCCATCTCTTCACATTTACTCGTTGTTCATCCACTCTGCGACTCGGTATGGTAACGGGTAGCCATGCAGCTTGCTGCAGCTTCCCAGTGATGGTATTCGCACTGTTGTATGGCCCTGATGCCCACCATGATTTGCCTTTGTTCATGCCACCACCACGTCTTAAGCCTCCCTTGGGTTTGCACGTTCTCAGGCTCTAGGCTTCGCAAGCCTTAACCGGTTTGTTCCTTCTTAGCCTTCAGCATTCTCCTTGCTTCCTCCAACAAGTTTGTATCTTGCGGCCTCTGCGTCCCATTGCAGATCTGCCTATTCTCAGCGTCATGCAACAAGGGTACCTCCTCTGCTTGTCAACAACCTCTTCTCTCACTTCAATCTACTCCTCCCAGTGGATTGGATACTTCAAAATAAAGAGACAGTTTATTTTTCTTCAGAAAAAAATGGCATCTTTGATAAATCTGAGAAAGTGACAAGACTGAGAATAGAAATTCTGTAAAGAAAACGCAGATGGAAATGATATGAAAAAAGCAGTCAAATGCCAAAACAATAGATATAAAAAGCCAAAAGGAGCAGAAAAGCTTATTTGCAATTAGAAGATTAAGCACTAAGGAGTACATAGAAGTACGGGGCTCTTTAGTGTGTAGTCTGCAGATTGATGGGGTGTCTTGGTTGGTGTAGGTGTGTTGAAAATCCAGGTCTCAAGCATTTTTCACAATTCGCTTTTGAAGAGAGTACCAGAATTTAGCAGTGATGTGAGGTCATGAAGATGAAGTAGACCACGGGATGAAGGAATAATTGGGAAAATGCCAACAGCAGTGCTGGGGGCTCAGGAGAGCAAATAGCCCGGAATTGGGTGATCAGTTCTACAGGATCCAGTAAGTGGGTTCCAGGTGGTTTATGGGTTCATCAGCAACCACAAGAGACCCCAGCGATGGCACACCAGCAGAGGGAGCTCCAGTTCTCTGCTAAGAAAGAGCAGAAAGGATGGACTGGCAGAAATGCAGTGTTCCAACATTGTCCATGTAGAATGTATAAAAAAAAAAAAAAAAGAAAAAAAAACACCAGAGAAGCTAGCCACAGAAGTTGGGCCGAGAACGTTTTGCAGACTGGGGCACTGCCTCCTTCGCAGTCTTGAGTTTTCATGACATCAAAGGGTCCGAGCTTCAGTGCTTCCTCAAGCAGCAGACCTTCTAGAGTGCAGGTTCGGAGATCCAGCTGCAGACAAAACGAGTGGACAAGAGGCTCTGTTTTTACCTGCTTAAGGAACCAGTGAGTAAACTCTGCACCCTATCACACACCAAGCATTATTCAAACTGAGGGAATGTTAGCCAATCCCAGATCGTTTCTCCAAACACACTGATGCTTTCTATAAGGGTCTCTCGGGCAAAGGAATTAATCTACACTGTGCCAAACAGGCATCGGCACATCGAAGTCAGAACTGGTTTCAGTCCTGTGAGAGAGTGACCCAGTGGTATAACAAAAAGACCCTGCCAGATCAAATAAAGTCTATTCAGTGGAACAGTTTTACTAAAAAGCCACCACCAGCCTAGCCTAATCATTAAGAGACCGAGAATTCTCTCTGGGCAACATACGTGTCACAAGGACTCTTAAAACAGGGGAAAAAAACACAGCCAGGCAAACTGAACTCCAAAAATGTAATTCTGCCCCATGGACAATATCGCCTTGGTTTAGTCAAGGAGCTGTTCAAGCTTTGAACTTCCAAAATAAAAACAACGATAACCTAATCTGCGGAACTGGGAAGAGTAGGCAGACCAATACCCTGATCAAGGATTCCCATCCTGACGGCTGGGAAAATACAACCAGCACGTGAATCTATGAAAAATGCAATGCTGGAGGACTCATTTTTCAGAACTGCCTATGTGACAATTCACTAGATCTGCATGCAGTAATGGTAACAACATGTTACCGTATGCAGTAAATCTTCTACTAAATGTATGTGAAATGGGAAGAGATGCTGAAGACATCCAGGAAAGCCAATCAATGTACAGTCCGACATTTCACACAGTCTGTTCACAATTCGTGTGTGCCCTCACTCTGACAGGATACTTGAGGCATACAAATTCAGAATGTTTCGTCACCCCTGTGAAATAGGAGATGTGTAACTGTTGAGGCTTTTCCTTCACCCCTATGAAATGAAAGAGGCTTATCATTTGAGTGTCTAAATGACTCTGTTCAATCATTGGAACATCTATGGTAAATTGATCATGCACACCTGTCATATGCTTTCATTGTAGACACAACATGCAGCACAATTTTTTATTTCACACTTTGGGTGGGTAATCAAAACTGGTGTTCATCATCACCTCAGCCAACACCATCCATCCACAACACAATGAAATCTCCACAGACTGGTCTAGTAGTATCAATGATAGCCACAGGAGCCACCACGCCTACACTACCCAGGCTGCACAGCCCACTGGCACATAACAGATAATGCTTTTCTCAACTATGATCTGCTGCTCGGGGGTGCTGTTGAGCAGCTAGAGGATGCAAACGCGAGCCCTGTCAGCTCCGTTGAGGGCTAATATATCCTGCTGGAAGGTGAAAATCCAGGAACTCCTGCACGGCAGCGTAATGCAGAAAATCTGCTGAACATCTCGCAAAACCTTTGAGGGAATTCCGCTGAGGAAACTGCATGACCGATGATCTGAGGTGCAGGTCCGTAGCAGCTAGTTGCCATCTTGGATATCCACCCGCTTTCCCTGCTGATTGTGGGGGTCAACCACCTCACAGTGTGCAACTTCTGAGGTGAACCCTTGCAGGCATGGGTGACTGCGTGGAAGCTGGAGGCAGAACCCGTGTAAGACTGAGCTGGTGAGGAGATGGCTCCTTCAGTGGTGCCAGGCAGCGTGAGCATCCACTGCCTCCAGTGCTGCGCACGTGAGGACCCGGCCTTACAGTGTGGAGTGCGGGGAAGATGCTTTCACCTCCGATAAGACTGCCGGAATATAGCCCTTGAGGACACTAGTGCAGCGCTTGTAAGGAACACTTGGGCAGCCGTGTATATCTTGCTACAGCACCATCAAACTGGCTAAAAAGATGCTTTCCATGAATTGCTGGATATGCATTGTGTAAATGAGCAATCAAAGATCCGTTTTTACTAGTGTCACACAAAGTTGAAAGAAGTATGACATATTTTGCGCTTTTTGAATGTGCATAGAAGGAGGTTTGACTTTAAGCAACAATCTTTCCACACCAAAAACAAACCTTCACATGAACCAAAATGGCAGTGCTTCTAAGATGTTAACGAATTCAGTGGCGGCGTGGAATATTTTTGCGGCCGGATCTTCCGCTAAAGTTTACACAGAACTGCTTGCCACACTTCACCCCACCCGTACTCACCTTATCTCTATGCTCTATCCCAGTTTGAGTGACTGGTACCCATTGATACAGTGGCAGAGGGCTGCTGAATCCTTCTGGGCATGGGCGATTACCTACTTATAAATTGCTGGAGGATAACAACCCTGTTTTTGCATCCTCTCCCGGCAAAGTGCCTGTGTCATCATAGTGTCACAGTGGTGTCCTCGCATGCGAGATTGCTTGAAGGACTGGGCTTCTAGTGTGGTGCACAGGATCATGATAAAGGAAGATGCTTGGAATGCAGGGGGGCAGAACACTATGGATCAATACATGGTGTAAAGCATACCGTCTTCCACATCCAAGGCCCCTATGGACACTGCTATCACTTCAGAAGCACCAGACTGCTCCTTATCCCTTAGTGATGTCATAGAGGCCATTGCACAATACAGGACCTCAATCGAGGGCAAGATAGATGGGTTCCCCTCAGAGGTATCTCTATTCCATCATGATCTCTGCAAACTATCCTCAAGAATAGGAGAGGCAGAACAACGCATCTTGAACTCGGAAGATGTTATTAAGTCAATGGAACGCCAGCCGGTGTCGATCATAAAACAGCTCAAAATGCTTGAAAACAGGACTGAGGATAATGAGGGCTAATCCCCAGCACAATAATCCCTGCATACTTGAACTTCCTGAGAAGTAGGAAACTAGTGGACCTGATTGTGCCCAAGAATCTTTCCACATTTTTTTCCATTGAAAGGATGCACAGGATCCCTGTGGGCCATCCCACTCTGGGGGCCCCCCATGCACAGTGATAGCCAGGCTACTGAATTACCACAATAGTGACGCCTTACTACAAATGGCCCAATCACTTACAACGGATCCAGGATTGCTTTCCTCTCAGATTACAACAGGGAAGTGCAAAGATACAGACATTCCATTGACTCATTAAGCAGAAACAACACTTGCATGGCATCAAGTCTGCCTTCTTCTTACCACCAAGGCGTACCACAAAAGGACCATGCATCTTTTCATCAACCCACGTGAGGCTTCGACTGGTTTGAAACACATTTTGCACACTCTGCATCTCCCAAGCAATGCAATGAAGATAGAAGTCCGACATGGGAGCGAACACCGTCTCTGACACGGCATGACCGCCAGCTCCCAAACTCACCAGAGATGGTTGAAGACCCACCAAAGACAGAGGACAATGGATGAGATGTGGGCTCCCGCACATCTGCTTTTGGCACAAGGCTGTGCCTCGTGATTCCAGCTACGGATCTCGAGGCCTCTGACCATCCGGGGTCTCCAAAGAACTTCATTGGCCTCATCGGGAGTTGGGCAGAGCGGTAAAAATGCAGTGGTAATGCTATTACTGCAGCATTACCACTCCACCCAATCCCGAGCTTGGGGAACCTCGGGGCATTCACCTCCAGCTCTGAGCTGGTGCTGAAAGCACTGACTTTCTGACAATTTTCAGCACAATTACCATGGCACAATTACTGCTGCGGTAATTGCGCCGAAAATGCCTGATTGAGGCCTATGGACTGAGAGAAAATGGGGATTTACCCCACCACTTGAACTTGTGATCCGGCGCGAATAGCGCCGGACCATGTTGCGGTAACGCTAATTGCATTGTTCAGTATCCCGGCGGATTTACCACCAGGATACCGCACAGCCCAACTTGTAATTACCCCCTATATCTTTTGCCTCAGCTGTTTCTAAATTGCCCCCGCAGTTAACTGAATTTTGGTTACTTTTGTATGTTCATCAAAAGGTACAGGCAACAGGTGGTTCTGTTTGATTTGAAGTACAGGGTGGGAAACATGGGAATTGTTGTTTTATCTGTTATATTTGATGATTGGGACATTTGCAGGGATTCCACGCGTGGCACAGTGTCTAACTCCTTTCTGATGACGATAATGGGCTTGAATTGGATATTGACCATATATTCTTTGCTAGATATGCTGGAGGCGGTGGGTGGAGCTTAGTCGCTTTCCTTTCTGATCCACTGGGACCAGTAAAGGTTGTCTCGTACTGCCATTTCTTAAGAGCCACCCGCCCATTGGTAGCTTTACTCACTGAAAAACATCTGGCTGGTTCAGAATGCAGGTTTTTCAAGCGCACAGATTATCAAACCGCTGTTCACGCTGGCTTCTCCATGGGAGCAAAGGGCTCCCTAATTATTACACAAACCGCTTCCCCTCAGACGCCTATCAGTGCAACAGGCCCCTCGAGGGAGCTTTGTGTTGGTGAGAGGAGAGCTGTGGAGGGGAATTTGATGTATGGTGTCTGTGTATGCCCCTCCGCCCATAACCCGAGACCCCTTAGAAGGCCTTCAATAATTTCTGTTGAATAATAAATCAGACATTTGGGTCCTCAGTGGTGACTTTAATGACGTGATGAACCCACTTATAGATTGGACCCACGTCAGAGGCAGAAACCCAAACACTCCCACGAAATTACTGAAGTTCTCAGCAGCATTCGATCTGACGGATGCATGGAGAACAATGCATGGCTGGGAACAGGGCTTCTCTTTCCTCTTGGGAGTGCATGGCTGCATGTTGTGACTTGATTATTTTCTCAATCCACAAGGTGATGTGCATTGGCTCAAATCAGCTAAGTTTCTGGCCAGGGGTATATCGGATCAGTATCCACTTGTAATGGAACTTAAAACTGATAAAGTCCAATCCAGGTCACCTTGGCATCTAAATAGTTACTACCTTGGCTTCCTGCCATTTTTAGAAGACATAAAGGCTAAGAAAGGTTAATGCTTTACCGTGAGTGAAGGGTCAGTGGACAACTCTGTGACACTGTGGGATGGTTAATAAACAGTGCTTAGATATGAGAGGAGTTCACATGCCTCCACACCAAAAAGCTACATGCACAAGAGATACGTGTAGCTGAAGAACTTGCGACCGCAGCAGAAGAAGGCTTTATCAAATCGGGTCCTCAGACGCGCATTAGGCCCTCCTAAGATCTTAAGAGAAGCTTTGGAACATTGCCCTAGATAATGCCAAGTAGGCACACTGGGTTAAATTTAGCCAAGTTTATGTAGCGGGAGACAGAGTGTGGAAGATGTTGACATGGCTTGAAAAGAGGGACGGTGGTCATAGACACGTGAGGGAAATAGTTGATACTGCGGTAATCAGGGTCATTGAAGAAGGAGGGATTTCTGAGGCATTCACCACTTATCATGAGGAGCTCTATTGCACATGCCAAGGTAGCAGCCTTTCAGAAGGATTGTTAGGTTTGAGGTTTAAGGGCAAAAACAGCACCTGCGCTAACTGGTAACTTGGTTGCTGTGGTACTGTCTGCGTCCTGGCACAAGGTTTGTCAGGGAACCAAAACTCCAATGTTCCCAGGGGGTAGATTGTCAGATGGTTTGACAAACCTTGTAAGTTAATGGCGCTGGCGGGTTGCTTTTTAGCCAATTGAGTTGGTTAAAGGCTTGGATATTGAAATGAAGGAGCAAACAATCCTGACTTTTTGTCAACAGTGAGGTTTTAATGTTATAATACACATGAAACCAAAACCTAGCAATGGGCTAGGTACAGGTGAGAGGGGAGCCAACGTGCATTTCGACTGTGGTCTTTATCAAGGCTATGATGGGTGGTGTGGTGATGTGACAGTTGTGCACAAAAAGTGGTGCATCAATGGGAGGTCATACATATTATGTAGTTTACAACCAGTATTTTCAGTCACGTGGCATGATCAGAGTGGGGAGTGATGGTGGTGACAGAACAATTGGCAATTAATAAACAAAGCATGTATACAGTTGAGGCAAGTATAGGTTAGCATTTTTGCATTTGGCAATTTCCAATGGTCATGTTGAGATGACGTCTAGGTACCAAGGAGAGGAGTTAAGGTGGGAGAGCAAGGTGGGAAGGGATTAGAATGAGGAGAAGCTGAATCAGCTAGGACATGTACAGAGTAAATGATGGTGCTTACCAGAAAAGTGATAACTGATCCTGTGTAATGTTGTACCGCCTGGTAATAGCCTCCCAAATCTTCTGGGTGGTGGGCTGGTTAGCCAATCTGAGGGCAAGTAAAATATGTTTCTAGCACTTGTGATACCAGGGTCCTGAAGGTCCAGAGTAACTGGCGGTTAATCAACCAGTGTGACGGCAGGTGGTGGCCATAATGAGCCGGGTAAAGTTGGCAATGGTGGTGGATGGTGCTAGTGTCACGGAAAGGCCAGCCAGTCGTGAAGGCGGCTACATGGTAAAATTGGCGGGGCCATGGCGATGACAGGGATAAATGCGGAGTGGAATGGAAGGCACGACATGTGGTCCGGATAGACCTGGCTGTAAGCATCCGCGGTATGTGTGCCAGTAAAAACCTATCCGTTGAAAAGAGCAACCCAGTGCGTGGTACGTGACTGCCCTGGAGAGAGGCAAGCAGCCTCGCAGTCTTGTGTTGGGTGCTAAGGGGTGCCTGGATGGACCTAGATTGCTACGTTCATGACTCTGAAGTGCATGGTGTGTATGCAACGGGGTTGGTTCCTGCGGGCTTACGGATGGAATTCAGTGAAGTAGCACGTCACAATGCATGCTGCGTGGTATTGATGATGGGCAGGGAGACTGCTACTCTCTGGTCGGGTGACATACCTGATGCCAGCAAATGTTGCTCGGTGCTGCTGTGTTCTGGCGCGCATAGAGAGCAAGATATGGGTTAAATATGCCTTTGCTTGTGATTGGTAGTTACTAGTGGCCTGCTGGTTAGTCATGGTCGTGGTGGAGGGCTAACTACATATGTGGTTGCCATGGTGCTGATAAACCAGCTAATGCCTCATTCAAATTGAAACGAAGCACAGAGAATAATCATGCTAAAGTGGGAACGGGCAAACGGATAGCAGTTGTATGCATTGTCCCCCGGGTCAGCATTAATTGCTGGTCATTAGAGAGACTGGGCTGAGTGAAGTCGGACAGTCCAGTAGTGCAGGGGTGATATGAGGTCACGGATGGCCCTGTGATTGTTATACAATGAGTTAGATGGAAGCCTGTGGCTAAGTCGCACTTGCAGCAAGTGTGGAGGGTGCTCCATCACATAGGAGAGGTGTGTCAACTAGAGTGTTCTCAGGCAGAAAATAGACACTGAGGGAAGTTGCCCAGTGAGGTCAGGGCCGCTGATGACCCAGAATAAGTACAACCATGGGAGGGATGTGAGTGTTAGGGAGAATTCTCAAAATGTGCTAATGGCCCATACTTTTTGAGACCCCCAGCAACTTTAGTGGATTTGTAGGATCTGATATTTTTACCTGGGAAGAGTGAGAGCCTTGTTTCCCACTCTTCCATGTATTTTGATGTGTGTTTTACTTTGTGTTCTTTGGTTATGGAGATTTAAAACAACTCCGTAGGTATCATCTTTTTCTGTGTGTCACATAACACCTTTAGTGCAGTGGCACAGGGATGTCTTTCAGACTTCCCAAGGTTTAAATACCTTCTCTGGGACTGACTACTTTCTCCCAGAGCATGTAAAGTTAAATTGACTTTACTAGTCTCTTTAAATTTAGTGACCAGCACACTCTATCTTCCTATAGAGCACTGGAGGGTTTGCCTAGCTTCCACTGAGTCAAAACACTCATGTAACAGTCAAATGTTACCCTTTCCTACTTTAAATGGCTGGCGGCAGTGGTTTAGATCAAACTACCATGATTTTTCCAGACCGCGAACAATGGTAGCTAAAAATCGTGTCAGCCATGTTTTTCAATATGGCGCCCAAGACCTATCTGTAAAAACAGGCTCTGGTCGACTTTTTTGCAATTTCTTTTCGGAAAGGTCCTTCTAGTGTTTGTCTCGGCGCACCAAACCAGATTTGGTCCTTTTGTTCTTTGGCCTTTGGTGGGCTTCAGTGCTGAAGCCCTCCTCGGGTGCCAGGGTGTCTGGGTGGACAGGATGTGAGGGAGGTGCCCGAAACTCCCTGTGCTTAGTCTCCTAGGAGACCTAAATGCACTACGGTGTGATTTGCCGGCTGGCTGTCCGGCAAAGACAGACACCCAATTGTGTGAGTGCCAGCCAGGCTGGAATGAATGGGGGAAAACTGTTTAAAATCAGGTCTCTGGGAAATGGAAAGCAGAGTCAACCACTGGAACGAAAGAACCGAAGATGAGCTGACGGAAGAGGACTGCTTCAGCTCCTGGACAACTGGTGAAGCCCTGCTGCAGGTCCGAATTGCCTCAAACTCCATCAACAGAGAAGCCCTTCAAGGTTACCTTCTGCCCTTGAGTTTGGTGGGAACAACCAACTTGCAAGCCACCTGGACACCGTCCCCATCTGGTCTAATTTTCATCAGAGTGCTGTTGAAAACCAGATAGCCAGAGGGAAGGAAACCAGCTTGTGGACTTTAAGGCACTCACACCTTAAACCAATGTCTTGCTAAGCTTTTGGCCTCATCCCAGTCAGTGCAGGAACCTCCCAATGTCCTCCTTCCTGTCCCCACGGCTGAAGCTCAGGAACAGCGAGATCTGCTCGAACTGCCAAGAGCAAGTGCCTCAGCTACAGCTCTTCTTCAATACCAAGGTACTGTGCAAACGTGGTCCGGAAATCTTTTCGGCCATTGCGAAAGTTCGTGGAAACTTTCGCAACTTCTAAGGCTTGTCCTTCTCTAAACATTCGTCAAACTTTTCGCCTAGCCAAATTCTTTTAAACTCTGTGGCAAAGACTTTACTGTTTACTACCAGAACTGTGCTATCCTTTACAAAGACTCTGAACCATTGACTTTTGCCCCGGCCTATGAACTAAATTGCTGGTT
Organism: Ambystoma mexicanum; assembly: GCF_040938575.1. Lineage (NCBI taxonomy): Eukaryota > Metazoa > Chordata > Amphibia > Caudata > Ambystomatidae > Ambystoma > Ambystoma mexicanum. Next base: position 907,917,303 of record NC_090936.1, read on the forward strand.
ATAGTTTACTGAAACCCTTTGCCCTGCCTATGCAAGTATTTGTGCTGTCTATTCTTATAACTTTGTCTTTTTACCCCTTTTTAAAGTATCTGTAGTACCATTTTGCTCACACTTCAGGAGAGCTGAACTTGTTCATTTACTTACCTGTTGTGTAATTGTGGTTTATTAGTGTGTGATATTGAGTTGCTCTTGCTAGTGTAATGTTTTCAAACTGACTGTTTAAATAAATGTATATTCTTTTACCAAGAAACCTTGAGTAAGTGTTTGAATCACTGTAATTGTTGGTCCTTTGTGTAACTTGTTCTACTGCTCACTTTATTCTTGAGATAAGTCTGGCTGCTCAGCCATCGCTAAATCTATACTGTGTAGTACAGGGTTGTACCAAAGGTGAAATTGTACTTACACTTGTAGTCTTAATTGTGTGTAGTGTTCCTAAAGGGTACTGCACATGATTCTGCCTAACTGTGAGGTCATGGATGGCCCTGCGATTGTTGTACAGTAAAGCAGTTGGAAACCTGGGACTAAGTCACAATGTGCAGCAAGTGTGGAGGGTGCTGCATAACATGGCAGAGGTGTGTCAAACAGAGTGTTCTCTGGTGGAAATTAATTGCTGAGGGAGGTTGCCCAGTGAGGTCAGGGCCGCTGATGGCCCAGGATAAGTACAACCATGGTGGAGGAACAAGGCCTCGATGAAGGCAAGGAGTTGGTATTGCCCAGTGGTAGTGATGGCTAGTAAAAGCCCATAGGGGCAGCCATACATGGAAAGTGGCCCAAGGGGGCGATGGGGGTGGAGAATGAGTTGTCGGTGTTAAGGTATGTGGACATGGAGTGTGGCCAAGAAGGGTGGTAGTAGAAAAAGAGTGCCCGGCACAGATCAATTTTTTGGTATGTGTGTCATGTGTGGGGGGGGTAGAGTTGGCATGGCAAATTCAAGCAGGGGTGTTGGTATGACATACATATCTAGAGAAGCAAGATTTAGGGAGTCATGCCTGTGCATGTTCACAGAGAGTTGTAGTATTGAGGAGGGGGGGGGGGGCTGGCGGGTAGGCATATCCGGAGGGAGGAAATGTAGTTGCAACAACAGAAAATGACAGCGGATAATGTCATATAAATACATTGAATTCATGCTCGCTGTTGAGGCCAAGTGTGACGCATCTGTATTTGCAAATTAGTTTCGCTTTCCATTGTCGTAGGTGTAGTTCTCTGTCTCCGCCCCTGGCATCAGCTGGTACAGTTTCTAGTCCCACGAACCAGAAGTTTTCTTTGTTGTCGTGCTGATGTTGTTCCTACCAGTGCGTTGCTAGTGGATACCTTGACTTGTGAGTGCAGTAATCCTAGGTGTTCACAAATCCTTGTTCTCAAGTCTCTTTTTGTACAGCCAATGTACTTGAGGTGGCAGACACAGATTATGTCATAGATTACAAACTTAGTTACGTAAACCTCATCAATTCTGTCCAGCCCCTGATTCCGTCTCTTTGTACCTACTGTTGCTGTGCTGAAAGACAATGACAAAAAAGCTGATTAGTTGTATGACCTTAATTCTCTCTCCTTCAAGCACTCTGTCTCTTATTGTTCCTAAAACAATATTATTCTGACCTTATTCTTTCGCTCTCCCCTCATCCTCTTTTTCCTGTTTCAACTTTTGAATTATATTCTTTCTCCTACTGTACTTGAGCCTTTGTCGTCTTCGTCTCTTTTGCCTACTGATTCCTCTCTTTTCCTTACTGAAAAAGTCTTGCTCTTCCGATCTTCTATTCAATGTGTGGCTATTCCAATTGAGCAACCTTCCTCCTGCCATTCCTCATTCGTTTCTACTTCATTTGCTTCCTTTTCTCTTCTTTCTTATTCTGATACTGCTCGCTATATTTTCGTGCTAACCCACAGCCTCTCCTCTTGACCCTGTTCCTTCTTCCCTTATCCCTAACATTGTTGCCCAACCCCACCCCTTTCCTGAATACATGTATCTACCTCTCCTGCTTTACCTCAATTGCTCCCTCTATTTTAAAACATGCTGTTTTTTCACCCTATCCTAAAGAAGCCTTCTCTTGATTTATCTTGTCTTGCTTATTATTGTTCAATTTCTATTCTTCCTTATTTATTTTTTAAACATTCTTGAACAGGTTGTCTACAGCCCAAAAGCCTCTACCTGTCTTGATCACCACCTTCTTCTTTCACCTGTACGTGCACCAAAATGCCTAATGTAAACAACACCCTTGTATTTGTGTCACTCTCACAAGTTCACACCCTCGTAGTGATCTTAGTGACCAGAAATTAAGTAAATATATTCCTGGAAATAATCCTATGGGTGAAAGTGACAGTGGCAAGGACATAGTAATTGTCATGCATGTCATACTGGCATATTTACTGCCCTTATATTCTCATCTACACTGTCATTCTGCATTATACTGATGATGACATATCTTTACCATACCATATCTTTGTCTGTTATATTCTGAAGCCCACCTACTGTGGAACCTAGACATTTCTCCCACTATGCAGGACTTTCGTATCTGGGGATAGCCTCCATCTTTTCATGCTGTATGGTGAGTCGTAGTATATTGTGAAGTCCAGACCTCTTCATGAAATGATGGGGCACTCAAACCTAGGTGCGGTATACACACCTGTCCATTGTATGCTGAAACGGAGCATACTGTGGGTCAAGGGCCTCTCCATGAAGGACCCATGAAATCAAGGCATTTAAGCATACTGTGAAGATTACTTCCAAATCATATAACCCACTATCCGAAAAGCTCAAATTCTCTGCATACTTAACTCACTCAAAAACCTCACACAACCACCTCTCGCACCGCAAGCCACATAAACTTCACCACACCGCAACAACACATAGCTCGCACCAACAGCACACGAGGACTGACATCGATCCGATACTTACACCAAAGCTCAGCACACGGAGTATACTGAGCTGAAGCTGCCAACAGTACACCATCCCTCTCACTATCCTACTCCCTCTTCACCCTACTAATCCATCCCGCCTTCTCATTTGCAGATCCACCAGAGCACCTGGGGACCAACTCCGGTGCGTGGAACAAATACCTTTAACATTTATCATTTAACATGAACGGTTCATTGGACTGACATTTTGTGCTACATTTAAAAAATTATGGTAGCACATTGATTTTATGCTTCAGACCAGATTAATTATAAAGGTTAAACTGGCTGTTTTAAAACATACCTGTTCCCAAAGTGATGATGCTGTTAGCTGCGGGCACCATTTTGAATTTGTGTATCTATCTTGTTAAACATTGTGATGTCATACGTTTGTCCGTTAGCGTTACGGGTTAAGGCCTAATATTGCACATGCTCACTAAAGTCATACTTTTTTCAGAAGTGTACATAAGAATTGTGAAGTATACTTTCAGATTCACATACTCTCTGGGTTCCATTGCAATCTCCAGCCTTAGTATACCCTGTTCTTCATCACTACGTTTTCAGTAGTTTCCACCAGGTTCTTGCACCCTTGAGCAGATGGCCCTGTGTTCATGATAAAGGCTGGTAATGAGCTCATTGTTGATGATGTGTATCGGACATGCGTTGCTGTGTCTAAGTCCTCTATTTAACTTGGCAATTAGGTTTTGCCTGTCATAAATCCCTGATACAAGAGAGTTGATACCTGGTTGATCTGTTGCTTCTGTGTCCTTTTGATGGGCACTAGCAAATGTATTACCAAAGCAGATAGTCTCTTGCAGCTGCTGAATGCTCCAAAGGTGTTGTCTCTGCAAAAACATTACAGTTATGAAGACAATGGCAAAACACATTGAATGCCCCCTTACTTTTCTATGGGCTCAAGTGCATTGTCGCCACTTTTTAATCAGAAGCTTTACTTGCATTTAGAGTCGGCTATTGACAGCTTTAAACATGCTTGGAATGCAATTAATAGTGATGTAAGCTATCATCCCCGTTTTTTGGGGCAGAGAGTACCACATTGTTACAGCCTGGAAGCGAGAGCCTAAGGTACGTCTGAGTACAGCGAGGGCTTCGGCAAAGGCTACGGGCTGTTATTGGTGCTGCTGGACCCAGAGTGAAGAGGTGAATAACCATTAGCACTCTGGGGCTTTCACCCAGGGTGCTAATCGTTTTTTTCAGGGACATTGGATTCATGCCTACAACATATTTTGATTTCCCTAAGCAAAACTGCAAATATTGTTGCCATAGCAAGTATTAAACAGATTGATTCTGTTTACTATTTCCCTGGAAGCCATGTTGTGAAAGAGAGACAGCTGCAGTGAGACCGTGGGGGATCTTCAATAGGTAAGTGTGGCAGGGAGGGGCACTGGCAGAAGTGGTGGGGACACGTATGGGGGGTCGGAGTACAGGGGGATACCATGGGCTGCAAGAAGTGGACTGAAGAGAAGAGTGATGAGCAAATTGTAGGCACCTGGGCAAAATGCACAAAGGACCATGGAATCACTGGTGATTTTGGTCAGTGTTCCACGCCACTTTATTGTCTACCGTCTCTCGCCATGGTGCTAATTGAAGTTAAAGCTTTATGAGCGACGGCATTCCAACTTCAGAAGCAGACAAAGAAACGACATAAATAGGACCTCATGATTTACTCCCCAGCCAGAACTACAGACAGAGAAAATAAATCAGCACTAGAAACGCAAGAAGATACATCTTAATCATGTCTGCACATTCATGCTTGGCACAGACAGAAACAAAAATAAATACTGTCATCAACGAAATAAAAATGTGCCACCGAGCCTGAAGCCCAACAGCCAGGACATCATGGGGACCTTTCTTCAGCTTTACAGCCTGCAAATCAAGACGCTCCCTCGCTGGAAGGATGCACTTTACACTACAAAATGTCAGGCATCACCCAATGTTTCAAAGTGAAAGCCAACTCATTGAAAAAAGTATTATCAAAAAAGCCTTCACTCTTCTATTATACCTAGTTTCACTTTTCTATTACTGATTTTTAAAACAATTTGTTATTTAAGTCTGGCAATTAAAATGCTTACCATACAAATAAAACGGTGTTATTTAAATACTACAAAATAAAACAGCATGCAATTCACTGAGACATTTTGACGTTTTACTTAACTCACGATTGAGCTAATATTTTGACTTAAGCAAAACCTCAAACATGATGTTGTCCATTTGTGGTTTTAGCCTTGTAGACCTCGGCAGGCCTCGGCAGGGATACTAACTCCTCCCCAAGTTATGTCTAATGACTATGCCACACTAAGCACCCTTTTCTTATTTATTCTGAAGGCGACATTATGGACCCCTTGCTTTGCAGTGCCGCCTCCTCATTGATTTCGAGGGTGCTTACTGCACAGCACCAAGTCCATACATGTCATAATTGGTCTGCTCCTACCCTGCCTCGTCTATCATGGATAACCCATGAAGCAGTGATCTGGTGCAGGCTGTGGGAAATGGCCTCTCCCAGAAGTTCAGACGGGACAGTGGATGCGGCTGCTGGGCATATAACATGCCCTTCTTCATAATGACAGGAGGATCCATCGCTCAACCACCCAACTTCAGGCTCGTGACCCATGCACACCCTGCCCTTTAACAATCCACCCCAGTGTCACACAAACACCCCATCTCCGTGCACAGCCAGCTGGTGTCCACTGGTGAATGAAGAAATACGAATGTACAAAGGGATGCCGGTGCCAAGGTAATGCCACATCCCAGTCACTGCTTGTCAACATATTTTGTTTTCCTAGAATCTGTGTCTGTGTATCCCTTCACATAATCTAATGCCTCTATACACTGTCCTTGACTGAGGCTATGCCCTATTACCCTTGCTTTCTGTGGCCATCCGTAGAAAGATGCACGCACATGCGAGTGTCGGAAATAATCCTGATAGAGGAATACTAGCAGAGCAACATCCAAAATGTCTGCAGTGCATAACGTATATTATCTGCTGGATGCGAGACAGGGGCTTTGTTTGATTGATGTGCACCTGCTCCTACGTGCATGCAGCTCAGTTGCGTTCGTGTGCCGGCGCATATGCCGTGCCAGAGGCAAATTGCCAATGTGAAAATGTCTCCGCACCTCTTACAGGGTTGTAAAGCTTGATTTGAATTCAGCTCTATCAGCAGTAATAATCCCCCAAAGGTCTTCCTCGCACCTTTTAAATCCAGATAGGACACTGGCAATTGAAACATAACTATGCTTTCCAAATATTACCATTTTTCTGCAGCGTTCACTCTACACGTGCTCCTGGGAATGTTAACCAGCTACGCGATGCGAATATAACTTGAAAATATGGATATCCAATTTTGCTTTGAAAACAAGGCCTCCTTGCCTGTAACGAAAACTTGCTTGTATTTTTTATCAAAATATATAATCATGGACTTTGAAGTTCACCACTGCTAACAACTTAAAAACTGAAATCAATATTTGTATGCCAACCGACTTTGTCCATCATGGATTGGGTTACGTAGGAACGATGTTATTGTACCAACTTTTCAGCAAATGCAACTCTCGAGAATAGTGTGAAAAAGGCTCTGTCTGCGGGCAAAAAATATAAACAGCTTGTCAGCAAACCCCTTGAAAGGCACTTGTGTCTGAGGGCGTGGACATATTGGACCCCTCGCTAGAAAAGCATTCTGAACTGTGCCCAGCTCGCTTACAAGTCTTTGAAGATATCAGAGTTATGTGAGAGAATAATCAATTGCTTGACTCGGAGCCGAAAGTGTGGGTCAACCTGAGGTGAACTGTCTCCTTCCATCTCGATTTGAGATAGCGTTGACGGCTGGTGTACTTTATGGAACTGCATTTGAACCGTTTAAAAACACAATCCCGCATCATGTCCCCCGCTTTAGTGTGAACTGTGCCCCGTATTTATCTCTACAGCTACGGTTAGGTTGATAACTTGAGCACGCGGCGCCCAACATGGGCGAAACAAAAATTGGGCTGACTAATGTTATTTGATTTGCTATGTTGCTTATGTTTCCCATCACGTATGTGTGTGTTGTCACAATAAAGTGAAATAAGTATTATCCGGTTTTTAGATCGAAATATTTTACTGCCGAATAGACAGAATAAGATTTGTGTTAGTAGTGCCTTACTTACTAATCTTATTTCCAGTGAAAATGTTCCCAAGATTTCTGAGGCTAGAATGGCTTTTTTTGAAACCAGATTCCTCCAATATAAAAGGAACCACTTCCAAAGTCAAATGCACAGTAATCTATAACCCCAAAACAGCGATGCACTGGCCTCCAGAGATTGGGGATTTGTCAGTTGGGCTTTGCAATATGCACCTTTTTTGTGTGGATGACTCAAGATGTCTACGTGTATTGAGATTTTACATTGGGAATCTGCAACATGGGACTAATTTTTGTGTGTACTCTGACTGTTTTACATGATTGCAAGGTGCTCACACAAAGAAGGAAATAAACAGAATTCTGTTTACCCTACAGCATTAGGGATGTGCAGAGTTCTGCTTGCGTCTTTAAAAGGGTAGTCGGGAAGGGCAGATTCTTGCTCAACATCTGCAAGTCCACGAGATGGCATGATATGTGGGAGGGCTGTAGAAAGGAGGTGTCCAGCAGTGGAGAGCAGGGGCCCTGTTAGGCCCTAAATGTTTAGCCCTCCCATGAAGAGAGTTATCCTGTGACAGAGCCTGACTTTCAAAGATATATAACCTCTATTTCAGCTACCTTTTGTGGGGTAGAAAATAACCCCTGAATGCCAGAAATAAAGAGGCCAGGCCTGTTAATAATAGTGAAGCTGGCTGGTGCTATCCATTGGAAAGTGTAGGCCAGGACAAGTGACATGAACAGAAATGGGCCTCTTTCGGTATCCAGTGATTCCCTCGAATACATTGCATCGAATACAAAAGCCTCGAAAAAATGCATCGAAAAAATGCATTTTTTTGTAGGTAAAGGTTTTAAAAAAAATTAAAATGGGTTTTAAGGGGTAAAAAACAGCGGTTGGTGCCCCCCCATTAGAAAAAATGAAACAAAAATGCATTTTTTCGATCAATTATTTTTCTAGGCTTTTGCATTCGATGCTTTGGATGTCGAGTCTATCACTAGGAACCCCTCTTTCAACATTACCAGAATGAACAGCTGCTCCAGTGAAGGAAAATGTGCCAGGAAACTTAGATGTGCTGCATGTGCCCAATGCATTGCAAAAGACATATGTGGATGTAAATGCTGTATTCCTAAATGCATGGAAAGGTACACTTTCTACTTAAAGAGACAGATAGCAGCATGTATGTTAATTTTAATGCATCCAATATTGTGACCCAGAAATCTAAAGTGAAGCCAAGCACTCTGCATTTGTCTTGAATAAAAACACATACTTTTTGACATTAAAATGACATAATTGAAAAGGAGAGGACTACTTGTGGTAGAAGTCAACACTGCTGTTCTCTGTAATTGGCCTATTTGTTTGCATGTAATGAATCTCTTTGTTAATCTTTGGGGAGAAAAATATATTGTTGTAACCAGCAGGTCTAAGTGCAATCCACTATGCAGCTGGTTAAAATCATGCATTGCAAAATTTCAAAAGGTAAACACAGTTGATCCACGGCTATACTCTCAAAGGTAAGGGTGCAGCTGGACATTTCTACTGATTTGGAACTTTAACCTCCAAGACCTTTCCTCTGCTTGTCCCCGAGAGGGAGGTCTGATTGACAACAATCAATCAGGTTCATTGCTTAAAAACACAAAGAAATACATAGCCAGAGATGGGAATCACAGTGGAAATAAATAAGGCGGGCTCAGCCGAGGCAACCTTGAGGTCACAACTCGCATAACATGTGCATTAAGTTATAGCCAGGACCCTTGGGAAGTCAAAGATGGATAGCCTAAGATAAACATGAGCCAGCATCCGGCTGGTCACATGTTTAAGGATAAATGAAACCGAAAAAAAGGTGGGGGCTAGGAAAGTGAGTGAGACTTGTGAGGCAGGGGTTTAATTAATAGAGGAATGCATTTTGTTGCATAAAGAGGGCAGCATACATGCCACAAAGCTCATTCCAAACTTTGATTAAAGGTGTCAGAAATGTCATTTAAACCATTCTAAAATGAGTTTTGTGTGATAAACACAACATCAATTACCTTGGAAAATCTGATTAAGGCCTTCCTATAACTCTGCAAAGATTGAAACTTGGTGAGGTGATCAGTCATGGAAGTAACATGGGAACTATGAAATGTCATGTTTTTCACTAATGAGGCTCCTGAGTAAATGAAGAAAAACTATGTCTCTGCATAGGAAGGGTGTGCCAACTTCAGATTAGCATCATCTGATTTGCCTTAAAATGTAGTTCTTAAGAATATGTCCATGCATGTAAAGATTTGAAAAATCAGGGTACTTGCCATGTTGATAGATTTTCACAGTTTAAACATGCAAAACCTACATGTCAGTTTGGGATGACAAAGCATCTCCTCCCCCAGCTTTCCTAACCCACACCACTCAACTCCTTGTCCTATTAGCACACAGGTGGGAGGTGGGTGGAGAGAACCAATCAATCGATACCGTGGGAATTCTGATGAAATAATGACGTCATTTGCCCTTTAAGAAGGCAGGTGTGCTTTAAAACTGGGCTTTTTTGTGAATTATTCCAGGAGAGAGCTGCTTCTGAATTCTTACGAGAAACAACTAGCAGAGAGGCCTTAATCCTTGCATTGGAGAGAGTGGCTGGGACATAGAGAAGCTAGCTGGGACCCAAACCAGAGCAGGAGAAAATCCCTGACTGAAAGCCTTTTACCAGACCTGTGGTGTTCTCAGAGGAGCCCTGGTGTTTTCCCTGACCAAAGCCTCCCACGGAAGTAGATATCCCAAAGCCATCAATTCTGTGACGAGTCACATGCCTTTACCCCTTTCCATTGGTGGATTAAGGGGGGGGGGTGAAACTGGGTAGGCCCTTCATACAATGTATTAAATCTTAATGAAATGTATTTCCCCATTAGAAAACCACCCCTCTGTTGAAATTGCATTGTGTTGGGAGCAGTCAGCCTTATACCTTTCCATTAAAGTGTGGGCAGGGTGGAAACTGTGTAGCTGTAGCACATTTGATTAAAGTAAATCAATGAATTCCCATTTAGAAGATCACAGGATGATGGTTGTTAGAATTCAAAACTAACAATAGCTCATGCCCAGTGTGTTACAGCTGATATAGCCCATAAAGACTTGGCTGACTGTGTCTGAAATACTTGACTTCCACATAGAAAGGGGATAAACCAGAATTACAAAGTATTGTATCCTATCTGCATGTGTGGTGCAAAACAACATTTTTCTATTGTTCTAATTTTTCTCTGACCTCAAACTATGAAGCTCTGCCTTTTATTTTCAAGTGTTGAACAACGATTTTCATTTGAGCTCCTTTTTCCCCACCTGCCTTTTAAATAATAAACCCAAAATTATTTTTCCCACAGAATTCCTTTCTCAAACAGTGCCTTTTAAAATCAGCAGCAAAACTATTTTTCCATTGTGTACTTACTCTCTGCATCTTGCCTTTCAATCAAAGGGGCCATATTAAATTGTGGCCGGGAGGTTGGGGGTTGCTGGGAGAAAAGTAATGCTTCAAATTAAGTCAGTTCTGTGGATTCTGTATTGTACTGTGAATGTTTTTCATTGCCTAAAACAAAATTAAATTTGGTGTAAGTTCTCATTGCATGTTTCAAAATGTCATCTGTGTTGTTTATATAACCAAGTCATAAGTTGTGATTTTGGCTGTTGCCACATCATTGATGGCTGATATTAGTCTGTTTGTCAAATCAGGATTCAATAAATTAATAAATTAATATTCTTATTACACACCGGCCCGGTTCCTAGTCCATTGGGGATAGAGGGTATTTGTTGGGTTGGGTGCGAGACGGGTTGGAGCCCTCACCAAATTGAACCTAAAATAAAATAAACATTGCTTTGTTGTGCATCACCTTGCTTGGGGGAAAGGAACTCCCTGGGTTGAGTGTGACTAAATATTAAAGAGCAACACTTTAAAGCCTTTTCCATGTCGAAGCAGGAGGTCCTCAGCATCGTCACTGGGTGCTGCACGAGCAGCACACCCAACTAGAAAGTGCCAGAGGTAAGCTCCAGACATAATTTGAAATTGCCTTGTAGCCCCTCAGTGCCCCACCGATCCGCGCTCTGTGCAGCTGATGCCCGCTACGAATTCACCACAGATGAACACTCTGATGCGCTCATCTAATACTGAGTAGCAATTCATGCTAATTCATTGAATGTCAGCTTCAGCTACTGAAAACCCCATGAGGCATCCTGCCTTAAGATGGCCACCGCCCCAAAACCTACTGCTGCCTGACAGAGTCTTGCAGTGCGCCTGTCCCTCTTTGCATCGGATTGGCTGCTTGCCAATATTTACACCGTCCTCCAATCGCCGGCAGGCGTTAGCCGGCCAATGGAGTAAGGCCTAGGAAAGAAGGCCACATCCTGACTGAGCTGAACCCAGTTCACTCACAGCCTTTTCCACGTCAGAGCAGGAGCTCCTCAGCGTTGTCGCCGTGTGCTGCAGGAGAAGCACACCCAAATAGAAAGCTCCAGTGGTAAGCTCCAGGCATAATTTGAAATTGCCTTGTAGCCCCTCAGTGCACCACCGATCGCGCTCTGTGCAGCTGATACCCACTACGCATTCTCCACGGATCAACACTCTGATGAGCTCGTCCATTACTGAATACCAATTCATTCTAATTCATTGAATATCAGCTTCAGCTACTGAAAACCCCATGAGGCATCCTGCCTAAAGATGACAGCCGCACCAAAACCTACTGCTGCCTGACTGTGTCTTGCAGTGCGCCTGTCCCTCTTTGCATCAGATTGGCTGTTTGCCAATATTTACACCGTCATCTAATCGCCAGCAGGCATTAGCCGGCCAATGAAGTAAGGCCTAGGAAAGAAGGCCACATCCTGACTGAGCTGACCAAGCGTGCCGTGCTGCAAGCTGCTCCAGGTCCCTCTGCTCTCTGACACCTCAACCTGCTCACCATCAGTGCTCTCGCTTCCCCAGGTCAGTCCTCCTTACTACTTCTGATGAGACACTGCCCACGCCAGCATAACTGGCTGCAGCCGACAATTGTACTTTTTTCACTTCTCCATGTCAGCATTAACACTATGATTCCCTTGCCCAACGTGTATTTGTCTAGCATGTCCAATCAAAATGCTTTGTTTTTGCCTAATCTCCGCAGTCCTGGAAACCCCCTTACTGCACTTGCCATTGCTGCAAAATAACGTCCGCCCCAGGTGTAACCCTCTCCTTGCCTCCTAATGTGCCTCCACTTAGTGCCACCCCTATTGTATACCTTCTAAGGCTCTCCATGAGCTCCACCCTCCTGTGCCACACCTACGCTGCGGGTACCACCTCTCACTAATCGCCTCTTAGAGCACAGCACCAGGCTATAGACCCACGTATTATACGACTCCCCGACCATAGGCGATGCTAGATAAATCATCCAGTGCTCTAAAAATCACTGCAGCGCTACTGCCTGATTTCCTACTACTGTCATTACCTTGCATATGTATATCTGACACCTAACCTGTCGCTAGGAATATTTTCCTGCTAGCATTATGCACAAGTATCTGCTTCTAACCTGCTGCTAGTAATATTTTACTGTTAGATGCTAGATAAATCATCCATTGCTCTAAAAATCACTGCAGCGCTACTGCCTGATTTCCCACTACTGCCATTACCTTGCATATGTATATCTGACACCTAACCTGTCGCTAGGAATATTTTCCCGCTAGCATTATGCACGAGTATCTGCTTCTAACCTGCTGCTAGTAATATTCTACTGTTAGCATTAGGCACATGCATTCTTGCACTGCTAGTTTTAATGTCAGCTACTTGCAACGCCTCATTCCTGAGCGCCGCACGCAGTGATTCAACTGAATTGTGTCTTTGTTTTGAGCCACCAATTGCACGGCTACTACCGTATTGACTATTCTGTGTACTGCCCACTCTGTGTCCCACTCAATCTATACCTTGACTGCACTCAGCACAACACACTACCAGTGCCTCTCCATGTATATTGCCCCGACTTCTTGAGCCCCACCTGCCGTCTTGTCCGCTAAATGCAACTACCTTTATTGCACGCTCAACCCCCACAAATGCATCACCCATTGACACGCTATCCAGCTCTCCCCTACCCACACCTAATACCAAACACTACCACCACTCTTCCTTGTCTCATCGCACAAACTCTCATCCTAACCACACTCTGGCTTACCTACACTATGCCCCCTGCTCACTCACACACCACTTCTCTAAATCCTCAACCCCATCTATGGACAACCCCCATGCCAGCCTCGCTCCGCAACCACTTTTTAGCCAAATCCACTGATCTCCTCTCCCTGACCACTCGACTCGCTAGGCTTAGGGCTCGCTTGGACCCCAGCACGCACACACACATCCCCCTCACCACACTCCTTAGAAACTCCAGACTCAGCTCTCACACCCCCATTACACCAGCCTTCACCCAACTCAAGCACTCCCGCCTGCCAACCCTCTCACCTCCTCTGTATGCCCAGCACCAACTGCCCTCCACTGCTGACCTCAAGCCCTCCCCGGAAACCAATTCACACGCCGTCACTTTGAGCAATCTTACACGCACCACCAGCCTCAAATGTGCCCTCATTAATGCCCGCTCCCTCCCGGCGCACGCCCTAGAAATCAATGACCTCATCAGCTCCCTTAACCTCAGCCTGCTAGCAGTCACTGAAACTTGTCTACATGAATCCACAGGCCCAGCTATCTCTCTCACATTACCAGCAGGCTACACCATTCTGAGACAGGACCGCACGACTTCCAAAGGTGGAGGCGTAGCCCTCATCGCCAAAGAAACCCTCTCCATCAGACTATGCAACCAACAATGGGAAAATAACGCAGACCTCATTTAAGCTAAGCTTACGCTCTCCCCTAACTGCACCATAAACATCATTGTCACATACCGTCCACCTGGCACAACCCCTGACTACCAAAATAACCTACTACAAATTCTTGGTAACAACCTAAAAAGCTCCACCAAAACCCTTCTACTAGGAGACCGCAATCTAGGCCTTCATGACCCTAAGAACAAATCAGCCGCCTCACTCACCAAAGACCTCACTGACCTAGAATTCTCCAACAGAGTCTCAAAACCAACACACTGCAAAGGTCGCTCCATTGATTGGGTCACTGACCACAACTGTTCAGTTACCATAACTGATAATTCAGCCCTCCCGTGGACGGACCACCATTGCATACAATTTACTATCCCAACTAAGCCCTCCGCCAAAGTACTCTTGTACGCCCCTCCAGGCAAAGTCAGAAGTTCAAAGAAACTCAACAAGGACAACCTCCTCCCCTTTATAGACATTCCCAAATTCAAGCCACCCTTCACAAACAACCCCACTGTACTCGCCAACATCTACTCCCACACTCTTACCAATGCTATTGACACCATAGCTCTGTTAGAGGACAAGAAAGAAAAGAAGTCTATGCACACTAATTCCTGGTTTACAGATGAGTTAGCACTCTTACGCAACCACAAACGCCTAGCCCTAGCTAAATGGCAACCTTCGCCTACTCCTTCCACCTTATCAGAATTTAAAACTTACGCCTATACATACAAAAAACTATTTACAAAGCCAAATCTGAATCTTTTAATCTCAGAATAACTAATGCCAATTCCAAAACTAAGGAAATGTTCAATATTTTCAATTATCTCATTTCCCCTCCCAACAAATCAGACAAAATATTGAAAGATGGAGCTTGCTGCTCCAGCATTCAAGTAGCCCTCCTCAACAAAATGAAGCTCCTTCAAGGAAAAATCCACTATCAACGCAAAGCCTTACCCAACCAGGGAAACTCACCCCCGCTCACCCCCTCTCTTCATCCTGACACTCCACTCTTCACCTTCATAGATGTTACATAAAGGGAAGTCCTTGATCTCCTCCAACACATCAAACCTTCCACTTGCAAAGGAGACATCTGCCCTTCCACTGGCATCAAGGAGTGCGCTGACACTCTTACCCCCATCATTACGGCATTTATCAACGCCTCCTTCTCATCTGCAACTGTACCACAAAGCCTCAAAGAAGCATGGGACCGCTCCCTCTTAAAGAAACCCTCCCTTGATCCCACCTGCCCCAACAACTACCGCCCCATCACCACTGTACCCTTCCTATTAAAAATCCTTGACAAAGTCACCCATTCCCAAATCTAACACTATCTAGAAACCAACAAAATCCTGGGCAATAGACAATCAGGCTTCCGGAAAGGTCATGGGACAGAAACAGCCCTACTAGATTTTAAAATCCAAATCACCAACATCATGGACAAGGGCAAACCTGCTCTCCTACTTCTCTTAGATCTCTCTGCAGCATTTGATCTCGTTGATCACAACATCCTGACCTCCAACCTCTCCAACGCTGCCTACTTCTCCAAAGAAGCCACATCCTGGATAACCTCTTTCCTTGAAGGCAGAGCCATGAAAGTCTCCTCCGACCAGGCCAATGCATCCCCTGACACCATACACTGCAGAGTACCTCAAGGACCATGCACTGCCCCCACCCTCTACAATCTTTTTACCAAGCCTCTGTTTGACCTACTGAACTCACTCAGCACAGCATACACTAATTATGCCGACGACACACAGGTACTGCTCCCCCTCTGTGGTGACTACGAGCAACACGCAGCGGCCCTCCTCCAAATTTACACCACCATACAAACCTGAATGGCAATAAATGGCCTCTGCCTCAATGGGAACAAGGCCGGGATTATACTCTTGGGTCCCAAAGAAATCCTGCCCAAACTAAACAAAAATGATGACAACTTCACTGTTGACAACACCATCATCCCCGTTTCCTGCACCGTAAAAACCCTTGGCATCTATCTAGACTGAGCACTCTCCATGACTCGTCAGGTCAGCGCCATTGACTCTGCCTCGGCCCACACCACTAAACTCATTAATGCCATCAAACCTTTTCTTTCCCCTCAAAACTGCCTCTCCATCGCCCTTGCTACCATCGGAGCTAAATTGAATTACTGCAACGCCATCCTCGTAGGCACTTCAGCTAAAAACCTCAACCGACTGCAAATAGTGCAGAACAATGCACTACGTGAAGCTCACAGCATACCCAAAAGAGCACATATAACTCCAGCCAGGTGAGCTGCTCACTGGCTACCCATTAAAGAACAGGTCAAATTCAAAATTCTAACTATCACACACAAATGCCTGAGTCTCACAGCGCCATCCTATCTAGCGGATACTATCAACAGAGTCTGCTCGACCCATCCCAAAAGAAGTCACCTTGCCAACCCTCTGCAAGTCCCACTTATCAAAAGAGCTAACGCTGGAGGTCTAGGCTTCCTACACATTGCTCCCAAACTATGGAATGCCCTCCCCAACAAACTCAGAGCAGGACCATCCCTCCTCATCTTTTGCAAAGCCCTTAAGGCCACTCTGTTCAACTAACCTCTCTTGTTCCCCTACCATTGATATGATATGATATGGAATTTGTAACGCGCCTATACACAAGTGTTTCAAGGCGCGAGAGTGCTATGCCCCTCTGCTGCTCAAATAACTTCTAAGTCATGAAAGTTACCAACAACTACTACACCCAATGCAAGTTAAGCATGTATATAATTTCAACCGCAATTATATACCAAATGTACCATGCTTCTTGTAACCACTAAACTAAAGCAGCTGCCCTCTAACCATTATGCCAGCTTCTGCATGTAACCAATATGCCAGCTTTTGCCTGTAACCAATATGCTTAACACTTTCATTGTAACCAACAAGTCTTTGTAACAGCGCCACGATGCCTAATAGCTGCTGTGCACTCTATAAATGCTAATAAATAAATTAATAAATGAATAAAGTTTTAGTTTAGGGGCAAGCTATTAGCGAGTCTACTTAGAGGTTTGAGTTAGGCAAAATAGTATCTAGAGTTTTCCAAGGTAGTGGGAATTGCAATACTAGTATCTAAGATAGATGCATTTGTTGGGATGCCTCCAGGGGTCAAGTCCTAAATATTAAAAGGGGGTACTCTTCAACAAACGCAATGAGATGTGACGTTGCCAGAAAATAGCATATCAAGGAAATATGCACATTGCATTAAATTGGCTTTGCATATCCCCCCAAATTGCACAGGACGAATGGCATTTGCCTTTCAGAAAATCAACACACACACAAAACCAAGAGAGTATATTTTCATCTAATAGTGTTTTGAAAACGATAAAAGGTGTGCATGTTTTAAACTCCAAGAACCAATGCAAATGTTTTCCCTGGAACTTGATGTACTGAAATGGAACATTTCACCTTTAGTTGTTTGATATTTTTCATCAGGTTATATAGTGCGGTGGTGAAGTGTCTGGCCTGCACATTTCATGACTATGGTTTGATCCCTGAGGTCATCGTTAATTCATACATTTAAAGAGGACATTCAATGGTTCTCATTTTAGCTGGGGAGACTGAGCCCCCCCCCCCCCGCTGAAAAAGTTGGTTGACTCCGTCCACCAGCGTGCCCCCTTGACTTGAGCCCCGGTTTAGGGTGCGCAAATTGTATTAATAAAAAGAGCTGGACACACTGTGTCAGTATTTTGGTGTATGGACTGGCAGTTTTGCACACGTGTTATTTGTATTTGTAGTTAAAGCTTTGACACACTTTTAGAAAGCATCGTAGAGCCATATACAATGAAAAAAAAGTAACAGTGCGATAATATTGTGTATTGTAGGTAGAGGTCAGAGCTAGGGCACATGTAATATGTTTTTGTAGATAGTGATAGTGACTATATAGTGTTTTGGTTTTATTAGGAATACAGAGGATTTTTTGACCGATTGATAAAAGGGTGCAAGAACAGGATAAGGTAGAGTGTAGTTTTCCAATAACATATGGGCTATGCGCCGTGGTAGCAAGTGCTCTACCATTTTGGATTAGGCCTTGCAAGAAAACAGAAGATAGAGAATTAGGCTGTTCATTGGAGCTTTTGCTTTGTCCATTTAATTTGAATGTATACATCCCCCAACAAGCGAGGATACAGCCAAGGTTGAGGAAGAAAGGGAGACGTGCAGCAGAGATAGCAAATTAATTGTGTCAGGATGAGCAGGGTGCAGAAGCTGGGAATGGAATGTTGGTCTTAGACAATTGTTGCAGCTTTTGAAGGACAAGTTTCCTGACAACAGGCACTTGTATTGGGCACTGCCAAATGATCAAGCTAGGTTTGGAGCAATAGTGCCCCCAGTGAAAGCAGCAGGACCATTTGAACTGCAGGTGTTTTTAATAATTATAGCAAACAAATACAAGAAATTAATTCCCAAGAGCAGTGCCTCTGCTGTGTTTATTTTTTATAAACACCTAGTTCCAAAGAGAGATAGAGTATGGGCCTTATTAGGGGCACAGCATGCTCTCAGACAGCGTCACAAGAGGTATGCTACAGATGACAGCTACAAGGTCAAATTAGCAATTTGGGAGTGTCAAATTGCCTGGTCTCACTAAGAAATTGTTGTATCACTGGGCACGGTTTGACCTTATGGCTCACACTAGCTCCCTGATTGGGTCCTCTCTGGGGTAAGCACATCACAGGTTGGCCAAAGTTACCTTGACCAATAAGGAGAGTCGATTGTTGCAACAAAGTACCTGAATGTAGTGGACAAATCAAATCCCAGTGTTTTCTGCTGACTGCACAATTAGCGGTACAGAAGCTGGGAATGGAACATTGGTTTTAGACGATTAGATTATGATATATGATATGGAATTTATAACTTCCCTATACACTAGTGTTTCAAGGCATGATAGATTAGTGTTGCAGATGTGAAGGACGCGTTTCCTGACAACAGGCACTTGTATCAGGCACTGCCAAATGGGCAAGCTAGGTTTGGAGCAATAGTGCCCCCAGAGAAAACAGCAGGACCATTTGAACTGCAGGTGTTTTTATTAACTAAAGCAAACAAATATGAGAAAGTAATTCCCAAGAGCGGTGCCTCCGCTGTGTTTATTATTTTATAAACACCTAGTTCCGAAGAAAGATAGAGTAGGGGTCTTGTTAGGGGCACAGCACACTCTCAGACAGGCTTCACAAGAGATGATGCTAAAAGAGCACAGCTACAAGGTCAAATGAGCCATTTGGGAGTGTCAAATTGCCTGCTCTCATTAAGAAATTGTTGTATCACTGGACACGGTTTGACCTTTTGGCTCACACTAGCTCCCTGATTGGGTCCTCTCAGGGGTAAGCACATTACAGGTTGGCCAAAGTTACCTTGACCAATAAGGAGAGTCTATTGTTGCAACAAAGTACCTGAATGTAGTGGACCAATCAAATCCCAGTGTTTTCTGCTGACTCCACAATTAGATCATTTTGAAAGGGATTGTATTCAGATAGGCCTGACCAATGGAGTGATAAACTATAGGGGCTT
The DNA here is from genome assembly GCF_040938575.1 of Ambystoma mexicanum. NCBI lineage: Eukaryota > Metazoa > Chordata > Amphibia > Caudata > Ambystomatidae > Ambystoma > Ambystoma mexicanum. The sequence goes on from NC_090936.1 coordinate 907,936,631, forward strand.
TTTTGAGTTTTGTATAGGTGTTTGCCAATGGGGAACATGGGATTATGTTGTATATTTTGCTCATGTTAATGCACAGCTTTCCGCTATAAACGTAGTAACTTAGAATAGTTGTGTCAAGAGTGGTTTCCATGGGAATGACTGACACCCACAGACATATTTGCATGTCATATTTTGTTTTTCCTCGCAAGCCATGCCCTCATTATTGACCCCTTCAGGAGTGAATTATTATCGATCAGTTTTTGGATCTGCCCTACAGAATTTGGTGATCCAGATGTGAATACAGATCCTCTGTGAGGCTTGTGACTTTCCCTGCTGCATGTCCTGGGTTGCTGTACCTGCCTACCGTGACCAGTCCATGGGCACACTCTGAAGAGGTCCACAGGTGTTGTGTTGCCAGAAAGCCTGCCTGATTCTTGGAGCAGGGCGCCGCATTCAGCTGTGTAGGAAATTGCTTGGAACAACACTTAGAACATGAGTGCACTCTTGCAGGAAAAACAGGAGGGGGTGGAAGTTGTAGTGTTGGTGTGTATGAGTATGAGGAAATGCTATGTGGTGATATATAATTTTTTGAGTAGCAGGAAGATGGTTCTTCCCTGTTGCTGGAAATGATTACATCATCGTAGTATAATAGTGACAAAGGAAAAGAGTTGATATGAGGTTTCTCCTGTTAGAAGAGGAAAGACAGTGCTGCAATTGCGTTGACAGACCTATACAGGGACGCTTTATCCCTCTGTCCTATATAAAATGGGCGTAAGGAGGGTTGAATTTCCAGGACTCAAGAGTAGGAGACAAAGGAAGGGTATACGCCATTGTGTAAATAACAGTGTTTTATACATTGAAGCTTTTATTATTGTTTGTTTATATAGTAGTGTTTTGGTAAAGGATAATGATTATTTAGTTGTATTCATAAGGGTTGTGGTCTGGTGAGTGTGTGAGTATAATTGTTTATAAGTGAAATGGGGTTTGGATTTTGGATTATGGGAAGAAGGAGGGGTTTTGTTGGGGTATTTGGGATTTTGAACAAAGATGCCTCTGAACCTGTGATTGGTATATTTAGAGCTTTAGATAAGCTTGGACTTGAGAAAGAGTATGAGTACTCCATTGGCGCACATGTATGCGGCGCTGTCGCGGTATAAGGAAAACATTTAGAAGTATCATCATGAGTGGGTTTAGGGGATGGAAGGAAAAATCTTTAAATCTTGGCCTGAGGAAAGTGAAGAATGACAGGACAATGCTTGAGCATATGTATACTTATTTAACATCCAAATATAAAGGATAAAGATTAAAGACTGGACAGGACATACTAAAACCAGGAACAATGTGAGAAGATTTAGAGAACACCCCTGATGACAGCAAGAATAAAATAGACATGGCACACACAGACACCGCCATTCCTACAGCCCGCACCTTCATGGAGGCTTCCCTTTACAGCCGTCTGCAGCATACACCAACTCACAGTAAGCAACCCCCACCGAGTCCAGGCAGGGAACTCCTACAGGGCATAATGATGCAACATGGGACCCATTGATTATAGAAGTGGAGAATAGGCCGCAGAGAGATTTCAAAGCAGCATTCAAGAAAACTGAGGTGGAGCTTTCACGAGCGATGTAGGACAAAGGGAGGAGCAGTGCGCTTTGATAGGCAGAGACCAAAGGAAAGTGGGAGAAATTGTTATCAGAGTTTATAACAGAACCATCAAAGATATTCAGGTGGCGATATGTGAAGAGCACTCCAATTCAGGAGGAAACACACAAAGTACACTGTAGGGGATCAGACCTTCCAATAGTGTAGATTATGATTCGGTAGATACCAACAGGGACATGGAGGTCACAGAAGATGGATAGGTGAGGAGCAGGAGGGGGGACTGCAGGCCGGAACATTATGGGTTCCGAGGTTTAAAACACAACAGAGCCGAATGGCTGTGGCAAAAGGGAAGCAAGGAGATAGAACGCTACAGACTAAGAAGATGGGAGCACAGTACCCGTTGTTGCACAAAGGATTAGGGAGGGCACATTATGTGCTCTGGCTTCATATGGATCGGAGCAACTTAATGAAGGTGCTACACTCACTTACAATGGGAGCGGGCAAGTGGATATACACCTTAGAAAAGCAGATGTCTGGGATTTAGTTAGCTCAAGGGGGCATGAAGAGTTTGTTTGGCACAATGTTGGAGGAACAGACAGACAATTTAGGGAAGAAGGTGGGGTGTCCAGGGGTACAGATGAACAGTGACAAAAATGATGGAGCGTCATTTAATAACAGTCAAGCACATGTATGGAAAGCTTTGGGGATGACATACCAGAACAAACCTGGCTTAAACTCCATAGTACCATGAAGGTAGATAAGGACCCTGCAATGTATATAAACCAGATTCAGGAAATGTGGTGAGTGGAAACAGGAGAGGGATGGGATGAAAAGATGCCTATATTTTATCACGTAATACGTAAGGGCCCTCCCCAAGGAAGTGCAAAATAATTTGGATGAGGTGGTCGGCATTGGGGCAAAAGTATGGGCTGAAATCCATGCAAAAATAGAACACCATTGTAGAAGGAGTCAAGTGAAAGAAAAGGATGCAGATGATCAAGCACAAATGGCAGAGGGAAACAAGTACAGAAGAAGTTAGGTAAAATAAGCATGGAAGGAGCTATTATTACGAACATCTCAGAAGGGCAGCCCAACCGAGTAAGACACAGGAATGGGCTGAGGGGTACACAGATGAAAGAAAGGAAATGGGAAGTTTTCAGAGGGGAAAGAGACCGATGAGGTTGCTTCAGAGGGATGAGGCCCAGGTCGGAGGACTGTGTTGGTCCTGTTGGTCCTGTGGGAATATGGGACATTTTGCAAGAGAATGCAGAAGCAGACCACCATATTCATATGATCGCCACACTTACCCTGGCAGACCAGCATTTGCACTCTCTTTTATCACCCCCATCGAAGATGCTGACCCCACTTCCCCCCATAGACCCCATACCCCATGCCTGCCCCAAACCAAAGCACATTTCAACCACAGCAGTACCAGTACCTAGTGCCCACGCAGACAATTCAGTACCCAGCAAAACACCTCCCACAATTGTACGTACAACAAGCACCACCTCAGACCGTCATGCAAATGCCTAGACAAACCCCTTCAAAGCCATGGGATAAAAATCCCCTGCCACAAGGTACAGGGATGCATTGCAAAGGAGCAAGCATTTTAGGGGTCAACCATTTTCTGCTTCCTGGAACACATGCCTATCCCAAATAGGACAGACCACAAAGCGCTCTGACGTGCCAAGTTCTATCAGTCACTACCAACCCAGAAGAGGATCCCCAGGTATGAGTGAGGATAGTAAATTTATAGTTGACACAGGAGCTACCAAGTCTTTATTAGGGAAATAATGTTTCCCTTGTCAGGTAAGATTATGGACATGCAAGGATTCTCTGGGGCAATTATGTTGGTTAATTTTACTGTAGATGTGCCCATCACTACAGATATGCAAGAAGTATCTGCTCCCTTATTGTATTCCATACAGACACCAGTAAACCTTTTGGGTAGGGATCTCCTGCATAAATTTAACATGATAATTACATTTACTGAGGAAAGCGTAGTATACTCAGTACCAGGTATATACCATGCTAGGGATGCTGCTATAATAAGAGTGCTTCACAGGGACAGTGCCATAAGAGAAGTGCCGTTACATCCATATTTGTTTCTTTTTGGGATGACAGTGTTGTTAGGATGGGTGGCAGGATTTAAGGACAGGACTTTGCGGGTGCCGGTGGAATTTCTATGCAGGCCAGTTGTCCCTCAGGAACATGCCCCAAGCACAATCATCACATTAGATTTGGAAGCAGTGTTACCCAGAGTAAGGCAACAACCCATGTCAAGAGAAGCAGATGAAGGTATCTATGGCACTATTGCAGCATTATGGCAACAAGGCATAATACAACCATCAGAGTCCCTATGCAACGTGGCTAGATAACCTGTTAAAAAAGCAAAAAGTTCATCTTGGAGGATGGTGCAAGACGTACACCCCTTGAACAATATTGTAGAGGCATAATTCCCAGTGGGACCCAACTCTGCTACAATCTTTTGAAATATACCCACTAAGGCAACATACTTTACTATGATTGATCTCAAGAATGCATTTTTCTCCATTCCATTGCACCCAGACTCCAAATATCTCACAGTATTTACTTACAGGGGCCAAAGATGCCAGCATACAAGGTATACTCAGGGACACTGTGATTCCCCAATCATCTTTAACAGACTATTGCAAATTGATTTATGTAGCATACAAATGCCAAGTACACTCATATAGAATGCAGAGGATCTTTTGGTCTGTTGCCCAACTGAAGACTAATGTAGGAAAGATTCGGTGACACCTTTGACCTTTTTTCGCAGAAAAGGGCTACACAGTAGATAAAGGGAAATTGCATGTATTTCTTTATTTTATTTTCATTCTTTATTCTTTTTTAGAAATGCATGTTTTTTTTATTGATTTGTATAAACCTTTAAAAGATCACAAAAAAGACATAAAGCATAAACACAATAGACCCTTCCTTATCCTTCTTTTCAGCATATTTCTAGCATCTCGTCATCATTTTACATATAGTTAGATTGGAGAAGGAATATTAAGTTCATATTATGCATGAATGACAATCTTATTCATTAACTGTTCACTAGATTATTTTCTCCACATCTAAGCACTCTTTAAGTACTCTGAGAAACCTCACCAACACAAATGTCACTTGTCTGTTAGACCCCTCAAACAAGGCAGCCCACCACTCTTCAGTAGACAGAATTTGATGTTTGGTAATAATAGGGCCAAAAATAGTTTTTCTATGTTGAAGGAACACAGGGCAAGTCATTGTCAGATGTTTTAAAGTCTCCTTCTCGCTGCCGCAAAACAGACATGTTAAGTTCAGCACAGAAAATTGAGACCAAGTGCTTAAACATTCCTTGGTTGCCAACACATTGGGCCTCATTACGAGTCTGGCGGTAACTGAGGTGGTAAAACCGCCTGGCTACCGCCGGACTCGTATTACCATTCTGCATCCCTGACTCCCAGAATTACCGGGGCATTACAACCCCGGTGTCCCGGGAATTCCGGAGGCGGAATGGTGTTAATCCCCATTCCCATTGAGTCCAATAGGACTCAATGGGGATGGGGATCATGGAAACACCGGCACCATCTCGTGATGGTGCCAGTGTTTCCTCGTCCGCCTACAGGCGGGCAGTGTTAAACCCGCCAGGTCAGACCTGGCGGGTTTGACGCCTCCGACTGCAGGAGTTGTGATCGCCCGGCATGGGAACAACGGTGGCGGCGGGTTTACCGCCACCGTTGTTTCCATACCGGGCGAGTTATAATGAGGCCCATTGAGTCTGAACTGCATGTAGAGGGTTCTCGATTGATGTTCAGGGAAGCAGGTTAGATAAGCTTGACGTTGGCCATACGCTCTTGCTTCCCTAGGACCGCTTCCATCAGTTTCGAGTTCAGCCTCAAGTCACAAGTATCAATCCAGTCTGCTCTCCACAGTTGTCTCTTTGCTAACTCTGGATTTTCAATCAGAGTTTGTAATGTAATATCATATTGATCTAACACTTCAAGACAAAGTACATTCCAAATGCATGTTTTTATTCTTATCATTTTATGTGAAAGATTGTAGATTTGTTTTAAGGCCTATCTATTTTGGCTATAAGACACAAAATACATTTTTATTTCAAATTACAGTATTGCCAGAAAGAGGTAGTACATTTAGGGAAAATAATATACTTAGCTGAAAGGGGAGTAATGGCAGAGAGAGTAGCAGAAGTGCAAACCATACCTCAACCAACCACTGTTAAAGAAAGGCAACAGACTTTTTAGGGTAATGCAATTTTTGTAGGTCATAGATATTTGACCACTTTAGTTACACAAAGTCCCAGTTGAAAAAGACTGAAAGAAGCACATGAGGTTAAGTGAAAGATCACCTGGACAAGAGAGATGATCACATGTTTTCAAGAACTTAAAAATGTAATCATCAGTTCCCCAGTATTATCAAATTGTGCAAATTAGTTGTTTCTGTTTTCACATTCTAATGGCCTAGAAAGGACAGCTGTCCTTATGCAGCACACATCCATGGGACACAAACCCTTGGCCTACTACAGTGGACTTTTAGATCCAGTAATGCAAGGTCATGTTTCATGCAATCAGACTCTAACAGCAGCAGCTTTTACAATTTAGAAATATTTGACAGTCACCATGGTTTGCCCAGTAACTTTATATGTAGAGCACACAGTTTATGCTATTTTAAAGAGGTCCAAATCAAACCTCACTACACAGAGAGCATCCAGCTACAAGGTTATATTGTCCAACCCTTCAATTCACATTGTCAAGTGTCGCACAGTGAACCCAGCGACATTCATTGCAGAACCTGTACAGTCAGGTGATGAGGCACATGATTGCATGACATACGAAGGTCCTGATGATGACATAAGAAAGGTTAGAGAGGATGCACTTGAGGAAGGAGACGTGCCTTTTATTGAAGGGTCATCAACAATTGAACAGGCGATAGGACAGAGACACAGGGATGCAGCAGAAGTGAGCTTAGTGGATGGGGAGTATGAGGTCATGATATAAAAGTGATTGCCAGCACACTATTCTGCACAAGCAGCCAAGCTCATAGAGTTAATGCACCCTAATTATCATTTACTCTGTTTCAGTATATGTTACATCCAATCTGCATTCAGGATTGTCCAGATGGAGCAGAAGAGGGTACAAGAAGTCAGACAGAACATGCATATAGAATTCTGCATTGTTAGCTGTATTAATTGATGCATAACCAGGTCCCTCAGTAGTTGCCATAGTAAAATGTGTAGCCTATACGCATATCACAGACCCAATATCTTATGGTAATGACACAGCAGCCAAAGTAGCAAACGAAGCAGCATACTTAAAAGTACCAAACATAAAAGAATACCCTGACATTACAGTTCAGCTGGAACAGTTGCCAGCACCAAATAATTCAACTCCTTTAACACAGATAATTGAATTAGAGGGCCGAACACCATAACACGAGAAAAACTTGTGAGTTAAAAGAGGATGTTTGCTTTCAAATACCAACCTCATTTGGAACCAAAATATTACAGGTAAAGTTGTAATGCCTCAAGACTTGCTTACAGTGGCCTTAGAGCAATTCCATAATCATACACATACATCTAAGCCATATATTGCTGCTGACACCCAAGAAGACTATCTTGCCCCAAACCTCCAGCATCATGTGGATCAATTTGTGGTTAACTGTACCACCTACCACCTTTACAGTACTGGCCATAACCTTAGAATGTTACAGGGTACTTTGCATGACCCGCAAGGCCCTTTCAGGCACTTCACATCGACCATGTCAACCGGATTAACAGGTGCAGTAACTATCGTTATTTAATTGTTGTGGTTTGCCCATTCTCTCGTTGGCTTGAAGTAGGACGCTGTGCACACCCCAATGCCAAATCAGCAGCTACATATTTGGATCAAGCTCTTTTCACATAGGGTAATAAGTGACATCCTGAAATCAGACAATGGGACTCACTTTCTTAATTAACTGTTTAAATCACAAGCTATATTCAGTTTACCACCCTTAAGCCAATGGTATTGTGAAGCATTTAAATGGTTTATTGAAGCAGCACTTGGCAAAGCTTTGTCCCTCTCTAAAATTGGCTTCACTACCTCCCCTTAGCTTTGTTTATTCTCAGAAATCAGCCAGGCAAAGAGCATTACCTGACCTCTCATGAAATAACGACAGACAGAAAGCTGCACACACCACTCATACCTGCATGCACAGCTTTTGATGCTCACAAATCAGCTGATATATTAGGGGAAGTATTTCAGGGCTACCTTAGGGATGTAACCAAATGTGTCAGAAGTATGCCTCGACAGCTTGCACCATGTCCACAACAGCCAGCTACAACAGACACAGCCGACCCACAATCCTTGCAACAACCTAAGCTCTTCCGAGGAGATTCAGTGTTTGTCCGGTCTTTTGTTAGGAAATGGACTGACCAGCACTTTCAATAGCCCTTCATGGTTGTCTACTGTACGCCATCTGCAGTTAAGGTTGAAGGCCTGAAATATTTGGTATATCTTACAGATGTCAGAAAAGACACTACCACCAGCCCTCCACCTCAAGACACGCAAGAGGAAGAAAAAGAAAAGATACATGTTTGCTTTCCTTAACAGCCTTCAAGGTCAGCATGGCGCGTCAGTTATATAATGTTGTGTATTGGAAGTTTCTGTGTCTCTAATTCTTGCCTTTTTTTGGCAAGAATGATATGGTGGGGGCATATAAAGAGGGGGCTACAATAATTATACTGATATACTACATATGTTAGCAAATAAGAGTGTATCAAACCCCAGAAGCAAAAGAGAAACTGAATATAGGGGATCTGAACATGGGGACATTGAATATAAAAGGATTATTTTGCTCATTCCCAAAGAAATGCCACCTCTGATAGCACAATTCCTAGTGCACCTAGCCTTAGGTAAAGTATGAGGTTTGTTTCAAGAACACCATTTTCAAGCCACTTTGCTACAACCACACACCAGTCAGTTTTCTAAGAATAAGGAGTAAGTGAGGTGTCAACTCAGATGGCAATTATAATTGGAAGGTGCTGTATTCAACAACAGAGGAGAGGAGAGGCTGGTGAGCTGCAGAGCAGGTGGCTACTGTGATTTTCAGAAGAAGTAGTGGCACACGTAAATGAGAGCTGTTATGATGTATGCATTAAATATGTGCCGAAGCGCACCCGTATACAGCTTAATAAATGTCCCGCTAAAGTACAGATACACGTTTCTACTTGTGTTTTAGAGACAATGGCAGTGTGCTTGTCGGCATCAATGAGTGATGCAACAGGTTATTACACATACCAGTCTTGACTAGAGGCACCACAGCGCTTATGGACTTATTCTGGGTATGTGAGAACTATGGCTATACCCACCTTCCACCACTTTCGAAGGGTTTTGTATGCCCTGTCAACATTACATTCTGCTGTTCTTATCGTGCCCAATGCTCACCTCACCATCACAAATGTACCACAGCTGCCCCCTATTACAACTGTGCCCCCTCCCCAACAGTACACCCGTTGATCAATGAGCTCCCCTCGCTATAACGGTTCTAATTACATGTCTCAAGAATCGACTAAGAAGCGTAAAACAATACCCAACCAATATTGTCTTTTCACGAGGACTGAGACATTTTTCATATCCTTACTTGCTCAAGAATTTCAAAATGCAGCAAAATCCAAATGCTTACACATAACCAGGTGGAAGATGTTGCAGATAGCGGATGAGACTGAGCATAGCCTCAACTCGATTAAGGAGGAGTTGCAGAACATACGGTTGATGACCCTCCAGAATCGGTATGTTTTAGACATTCTCACGGCCATGGAGGGGGGAATGTGCAAGAGAAAAAGGAAGCTTATGTTGCACTTACATCCCCCCAACAAATCTGATAATGAACCCCTGACTCATACTATGGGGGCCCTGCATACCATGCATATTGCAATGGAGAAGGAAGCAGGGGTGGGAGAAGAATATTGGCTAGCTTTGTTATTTTCATGGGCTCCTTCCTGTTTGGGCCTAGCCATGAAAGTGCTATTTCCCATCGTTGCCCTTTTACTTGTTGTGTTTTGCTCCTGTTAGCTTGGAGTGGTGAGATAGAGCATACAATAGTAAGTATAGGTGAGCCAGTTGGTTCCCTGGGAACCCTTTCTCACCATCCACTTTACCCTGAGAATTATATAGAACACTGTATATCTTATTGGGGATGGGAGGATGTTGTTTTATATGTACCCCATATATGTACCCCACAAGTGTATGCCTGAAGTGGGGAGAGTTTATATCATCTGGGCAAAGTGTGGGTATTGTAAGAGTGTAGACAGAGTAGAACGACATACAGGTAACACTGTTGTTGTTACAGACTTTTATTTGGGTTAAAATAAAAGAGGAAAACCCTAACTGCCCCTAAAACTAAGAGAGGTTTCCCTGCCTCTACTAAATGCTAAGGACCGGGTCAGATTGCCCATCTAAAGCAAATAGTACACCATCCTGTGTTAAAACCTATTTCTTATACTCTTAACTAAGAAAAAAATCAGCAGGGGACTTCTTACTCCAGAAGAGTGACTCCCTTATTCTGGACTAAGGCTTTGGGTTCACCTCCTGGTGATGAGACATGTTCTCCAGATTGCATAAAACAAAAAGTTCTAGCATTTCTCTTGGATGATCTCTCTGTCAATGGCAGGCAAATACATGACAGACTCTTCAAATTACTTATTCCATTCACAATACCAGGGGGATGGTATGATATGATATAATAGGTTATTTATAATGCGTTTAATACCCCGAGGCTTCTAAGCGCGGACCAAGGGATCAAACCTGTGTTGCCCCCTGTGGTCTTGCTTCCAAGGCAAGCACATTACCACTGAGCTATCCTCCCTCTGGCTCTACTTGGACTCACTGTGACAACTCAACAAGCAAAAGGGAAATACCTCCCTTCCCCTGCTCTTATCTTAGTCTTTGTAAATAGATCAACAAGAGGTGGGGGAATAGCTATCTTCCCCTGATATTTCTTAGAAATTTCAGACAGTTGAATAAACAGTGGGAGAAAATCTCCCTTTCCGATGTCTTGCTCAGACCCTTGTAGAATGCCAGAGGAAATGCCTCCTTTAGCTCAGGCTCCTTTTCAGCTTCTTGTGTCCCCGGGGGAATGACTCCCTCCACTTGGTTGTTTTCCAGCTTCTTTGCTATTTGTAAGGTAGACCTGGTTCACTATCCAGCCAGGTACATTGATTGTCCATATTATGGATTATTTAGTTAGTATAGAAGAGCTGGTTCACTATCCTGCCAGGCAGTGCTATTACATATATAGTGGTTGTAATAACTTCTCTGTATTCAGAGTTCCCAGATCCCTGTTCCATCTGTAATTATTTCTTCATACTCTTTCTTGTACTTAGGGTCCAAGAACCCTACTACATATGCAGCTGTTCCTTTTAAAAGTCTTTCTCAAAGGCTTTCCTCTCAGCCTTGAACTCCAGGGTACTTTTAGGCTACTTAATGGGTTCTCAGATCTGTCCTCTGTTCCCACCAGCTAGACCTGGTAAGCCCCTTCCGAACCAAAGCTCATTCCTTCTTTCTCATAGGATAACACTGAAATATTCCTCTCTCCCAAAAAGTATCTGTGTCAGCTGTGTGGGATAAGATTTTTGCTTGTTTGCTCAAAAAAGGGAAAAACATAAGACTCATGTTCGTGTGATGCAGACATAATCATTGGCAAACTAATCACATTAGCTACTCATTCCCGCAACCTCTGTCCTGCAAATAAAACCCACTCTCTATATATCCCCCATGTTAGTGATGTCCATCCACATCATCCATAGTCATACTCACATTTTTCAGTGATTTTTCGGTTTGGGCTCCAGTCAGCTCCAGGGGTGAATCTCTTCTACCCTGTGCTACCATCTGCCCCAACCACGGCATTTCTGCAGCTGCTGCTTGCTTCTAATGTACTTTGTTGGTATGCACAGTCCCTACTCTCAGACAGACCTCTGTGGTCTGCGTCCAGCAGGACAAAGGGTCCTTCTTCCTTCGACCCTTTTTGGAGGTTTCAGCTTCTAGCCTCGAGTCTGTGTTCTTCCGGTCTCCCCTCGCCTCTCTGCCAATGTGTTTGCAGCCTCTCGAGTGCGGGTTGAATGAACTCTTTATTCCTTCTTCCCTTTCTATGTATCAGTAGTTTACTGATTATCCATATTGACTAGACTTCTGGAGTTTGTTCTGCGGAGCGCTCTTCATTACTCTGCGCCTCATCTTCATCCTAGTAATGATGCTATTCCTCTCAACTGGGTTGTTTGGAATCTTCTTTGTCTCAGTACTTTTGCAGGATTCATACAGGGAGTCCCTACTCTTCCTCGTCTCTTGTACTTTGGAAGATGTTTGGATACTCTACCTTACATGAGTACATGGAAGAGTGTAGAATCATGTTACCCTGTGAAGTGTGGGGAGATGAGAGATGGTATGGGATATTTGGGGTATAACGCATTCTTCCCTGTTAATCGTCCCCAGTCCCATATGGGGGATTCTCTCCCATGAGATCCACCCGCTGAGTACTGCCACCAGGGGGACTATTAGGTAGCAGCCTCACCTCCATGGCCTCATGGGAAAGGACTTCCCCTAGGGAAGCAGGGACAATATTCTGGGATACATCACAGTGCCCAAAGATGATTGATATAGGGAGATTAGTTAATGAATTTCCCCAACCGTGGAAAGAGGTTTATGTTACGTATAATGTATTAACAAGGAGAGTTGCTCACTCAATGTCAGTATTTTGCCATTTGGATTGGCAGTTTTGCACATGCTTTCTTTGTAGTTAAAGCTTTGACACATTTCTAGAAAGCATCATAGAGCCATATACAATGAAAGAAAGGTAACAGTGTGATTATGTGGTGTATTATAGGTAGAGGTCAGAGCTAGGGTGTGTGTGATATCTTTTTGTAGAGTAGTAGTGACTATACCAAGATCTGTCCAAAGGCAATACTGAGTCTCCATTTGCTCCAAGAAAAGGGCCCACAGCCAGGATCACATCTCTGGTGCATCCAACAACACAGCTGAACTCGTTAAAATGTGCAAGGAACTAGCCAACCCTTCCGCAATCTCCACCTCATCTCTTCCCTAGCTGGCCCTCTGCAATGCACTGGCCTCACACTTCACTTCAAAAACTCAGGACATCCGGAGAACCCTTGCTTCTCTTGCCCCCTCCCATTCCCCTACCCTCCTGCCACCTATTGCATCCCATTCCCCCTATGCCTTTCTCTCCTCCTTCTCTCCAATCACATCCAACAAGGTCACTAGAGTCGTCACTCTATGTAGGTCTCTTCCAAACGGGTCTCCCCCTGTTCTTCCAGAACTATTAAGGACAATAGTGTCTCTCTTGCCCCTGCACTTGCTGATTTCTTCAATTACTCTTTTGTTACTGGGTCTTTCTCCTCATCCCTCAAGCACCCTCGTGTGCCCCCCTCCTGAAAAAATCTTCTGCAGACCCGTTTGTTTTGGCTAAATACCGGCCCATCTCTATCACCCCCTTCCTTGGGAAACTCTTGGAGAAGCTGGTCTTCCCCCAACTGACAGAGCATACTGTGCTTGTCAGTTAACTACACAGCCGTCAATCTGGATTCAGAGCATCCAGAGGCATGGAAACTGCTCTTCTGAACACCTGTTAAGAACTGTTTGCATCTCTTGATTCTAACTCTCCTGCTGTTCTCATTCTACTTGATCTCTCCTCTGCATTTGACATGGTCAACCACTCTGTCCTCATAAAACAGCTCCACAATACCCTTGGTATCTCAGAGCGGGCACTGGACTGGATGACCTCCTTCCTCAATGACTGTCTCTCCCAGGCCCTCCACTGAATCTCGGTTGCTACAAGGATTAAATTCAAATCCCTCTGCATCACCTATAAGGCTGCCTGGTGCTGGGGACCCCACTATCTACAACTGGCTCTCACTAAATATACTTCTTCCAGATCTTTAGCTAACCAGTGATCTGGTGGATGATCTCTTTCTGGGCTGGCTCCCTCCTATGGAACAGCCTCACCCTTCCTCTTCGTCTTGAGCCGGATCTCCTCACATGCTGGAAGCTCCTCTAAACTTTCCTTTTCACCTACTCGGCCCTCCCCTTCCCTTTTCCTTTGCTAAACCTCACAGTTGCTGAGATTGGTGACCAGGGCCATTATCCATCCACCTGGGCCCTGGTCTCCCACCCGCAATCGCCTTCAGCCTCTGCCCACTCCCAGCACTTTTCTTAGGCGCCCACTGGCATGTGCTATCACATGCCTGCACTTATTTGTTGACAGTTGACCACTCCCACCAAGTGATCTCTGCCAGTCACTGAACAGTTTGGAAAATACTCCCCAGCACTTCCCTCCTTGTTACTCATAGCACTTTCCCCCTCCCTCAACACTCTCTCTCTCTTTGCACTTGCACGCTCTTAATACTCATATGGCCTAGCAGGGCTGCCTCTCTCTTTCATCGCACACAGGTGTTTCCTGTTTTGCTTGATTCTTCTACCCTGTTCCCACTCCCTTCCTCCCCCCAATACAGCCTAGTTCTGCAGGAGTCTGTTCTGATACATTTTGGTTTCATCATCACCGTCTTGTGGCCAATGCTGGATTTGACTTTTATAGACTTCATTGATTCACGGTGCATCACCCTTTCTCAACTCTCATGCTGGACTTGCTTTGCATCTTGTACTCATGGTGGCCCTGTATCATGCTGTTCCATCTTCATCTTGTATCCTGGCTTGCAACATTATGGGCCTCATTACAAGTAGGGCGGTAAGGGATACCGAGCACCGGTAGGGAGACCGGTGCTGGTAATCACTTACCGCCATACTACGACTTCCCTTAGCGGGTCCCTCCTTTAATGCCTGGTCTGACCCGTTAAGGGAAATCAGAGCCAATAATGGTATTGCAAATTGCGGTACCGTTATTAGCTACTTCCCCATTCCCATTGAGCCCTATGTGGGCTCAATGGGAATGGGGAATGGGTTTTTCATTGGGGACTTACCGGTCCCGCAAAGGTCGGACTACACCGGTAAGTCCCCATTGAACAAGACCGGTGCCGGTACTGTTATTGGAGGCAGTCATGGCGCAAATAGCACCATGACCACCTCCAATCTCGGAATGAGGCCCTATGTGTTACTACTGACTTCTGGAATTGTATTCACTCTCCCCTTTTGCTTCTCCACTCTTATTGACTGCTTACTCTCTGTTCTCTCCTCCTCTCCCTTTCTCCCTTTTCCTATCTCCTCCCCTCCTCCCCTTACTTTCTTCTATGCACTTACTCTATCAGAATTGTCCCAGTACCTAGTATGATAGCAACCTTGTCTGTCTCCTCCCCCCAATCATAGTTGACTATTGACTGCTTACTCTCTGTTCTCTCCTCCTCTCCCTTTCTCCCTTTTCCTATCTCCTCCCCTCCTCCCCTTACTTTCTTCTATGCACTTACTCTATCAGAATTGTCCCAGTACCTAGTATGATAGCAACCTTGTCTGTCTCCTCCCCCCAATCATAGTTGTTTTTTTTTTTCATCCCCTCACCTCCAGCACTATCTGAAATGTTGTCAGGCCTAGTACGATAGTCACTTGTTTTGCTCCTCCCTTCCCTTTTTGCACCCCTCTCCCTCACCTTTTGTTTTTCGCCAGCTCTACCAGAAATGTTGTCAGGCCTAGTACGGTAGTCGACTGTCTGTTTGCATTTGCTTCCCACTCTCCCCCTCCCTTCCTTATCTATGTCTTAGCTCTTGCACTATATGAAATGTCGTCAGGCTGAGTATGATAGTTAATTTTACATCCTTACTGTTCATGGCCTGTAAGAAAGTCATTGGGGGTCATTATGAGTTGGGCGGTAAGAGTTTACCGGTAACGGTAAGGATGCCAGTGCCGGTAAACCCTTACTGCCCTATTCCGAGGTCCCTTAGTGGGTCCCAGCAGGAATGGCTGGTCTGACCAGCCGTTCTTTGCGGGACCTGTTAAGGGACCGTAGAGCTAATAACGGGACCGCAATTTGCAGGCCCGTTATTAGCGCCTTCCCCATTTCCCTTGAGCCCTATGGGGGCTCAAATGGGAATGGGGAATGGTTTACTGAATGGGGACTTACCGGGTCCGCATAGGTCGGAATGTCCCGGTAAATCCCCATTCAGTGAGACCAGACCCGGGTTTGGAGGTAGCCATGGTGCTAATAGCGTCATGGCTACCTCCAAACTCGTAATGACCCCCATTGTATTTTCCCTTATTCCCTCCCTTGCCTTGTAGTGCTTTGAAACACATTGTGTATAGGCGCTATACAAATAAACTATCATATCATATCATATCATTGTTATATTTGCCTTTTATTCTCATGTTCCCTTCCTGTTCCCTTTGAGCACTTTGAAACACAATTTACTTGATGTGTACATGCCTTAAAAATGCACAATAAATAAATACATAAAGTCTTTTGGTTTCATTAGGGATGTAGAGCATGTTTTGGCCCATTGGTAAAAGGTAATTGAAGGATACAATAGCAAGATATGGTAGAGTGTAGTGCTACAATAACTTAGGGGCTGATTCATGGAACAAATGTGCGGCGAATATCTTGGCGCAAGCCGGCGCAAGCGTGAAAAAGCAAACGCACGCGGACACGTGCGATTTATGGAAGGGCCTGCACATGTTTACTGCGGGATGTGTGCCAAATCTGAGAGTGGCACGCACGGCGCACAGATCACAGCAACATCCCTAACGCTGTGCTTGACGTGCACAGCGAAAGCGCACAATGTAGGCGCACACACCAAAAAGGGGGCGGGACACAGGGCATAACACGTGGAATGGGGAACAACGCGTGAAAAAAAAGGCGTATCTGGGCAAGTACTGCAGGGAAATACACGGAACGCCCACACACAAGCGAACAACACGTATTCATGGAATCGAATACGGGAAACCCACACACGCTAAAAGACACGCACAGGCGTCCCCGCTGCAGTATAAAAGTGCGCGCAAGAACAAACACGTATATACAGCTACAATGAATGCCCCATTTGTCGCAGCACTGATCATGGGACACCACAGGAGGAAGAGAATAGCCAAGCCCACATTTTTTGCCCCGGACCAGCCTTTTTGGGATGCCTGACGACCAGATCTATGGCAGGTATACGTTTCCACCTCGTATCATCCTAGACCTGGTCAAGGAGTGGGAAGATGACCTTGCATCACCCACCCTGTGCTCCCAAGCATTGAGCCCCTTGGAGAAGATGCTCAATGTCCTGCATTTTTTGGCCACTGGGTCATTTCAGCGGACAACTGCCATAGTGGGGGGGGTCTCACAGGCCACGCTGCCACGCTGCCTACACCAGGTGTTGGCAATCATGAGTGCGCGCCCCTCAGTCCGCAGAAAGGCAGGCCGTGGTCCAGGACTTTTACAGGGTGGCACACTTCCCCAAAGTGCTCGGTGCCATAGATTGCACCCATGTGGCCCTACGTCCACCTAGGGCCACTGAGCACATATATCGAAACCGCAAGCACTGGCATTCCATCAACGTACAGGTTGTATGCGATGCAAAGGGAATCATCACCTCTGTCCATGCAAACTACCCTGGCTCAACCCATGACAGTTTCATATACAGAATGTCCGCCCTGAGCCGGGCCTTGGAAGCTGGGAAGCATGGCGACACATGGCTCCTAGGTGAGTACAAATGCCTGCGCACATGCATCCATGTCACACACAGACAAAAACACAAACCCAACTAATCACAACCATTATCACCTCCCCAGGGGACAGAGCCTACCCTCGGAGCAACCACATGATGACGCCAATCCGGAACCCCACCACACCACCCCAGGTAAGATACAACGCTGCCCATATTGCAACCAGGGCCATAGTGGAGCGCACATTCAGAGTGCTCAAGTCACGCTTCCGCTCCCTTGACCGCTCTGGCGGCCAGCTACTATATGCACCCCCCATAGTGTACAGGATCATTGTGGCAGCATGTGTCCTGCACAATGTTGCAACACGGCGGGACATACAGATGGACATGGTGGTGCCCCCACATCCCCAACCACATGCACAGGTGCTGCCCATGGGAGGGGAAAGGGCACGTGGCGAGGCAGCCCAGACCCAGCTTGTGACCACATTTTTCACCTAGACACCCACCCCTGCGGAGTGTACATAGGCCTCGCACATACCAGGTGACAATCGATGATGACAAAGAGACAGTCAACTGTCACAACCTTACCACCCTTAGAATGTTGCCATGGAAGTGCTACATTGTGTGCATCTCTAGCTACTTAAACATAACTAATCCTGTGTGACCAAAAGGAACACATGTAAGGTGTGTATCACACCACCCCCTGCAAAACAGGCCATGACAATCACTGTTATGTCACCCAAACCCTTGCAACCTACATCACCCTTCTCTGCCACACCATGACATGGCATGCAACAGCAAAAGCCCAACACATGACCAATTACATAAGAAGTGACATGTGATAAATGGGAAATGGCCCGACACAATGACGCCTGACATGGAATCTGATGAAATGACTGACCAACAACCTCCCACACATACCAAGTCATACACAAATACTTTCCACCAGTGTTAGCATGAACAAAAGACTGACTGCTAGTTCACATGCACATTGGTCAAGGCAAAATGGCTACTCCCTAACCTATGTGCTGTGTGTGTCTCCTGCAACACACTGCTCAGCACACAGCACAGTGAGCAGCCATTGTGTTGGGGATACACCTTGAGCATCACATCAAAAGGACAAACAAAATAAACAACCTATTGACGCATGTACACGATCCCCAAATGGCAATTGATCATGCGCTGCAGGGACACAGCGTGCCCAAGAAGGCAATCTGTGTGCACCTGTGGGCATGGAAGGGTGGTTGTACATGTGGTGGAGCATTGTGTAACTGTGTGTGTCAGTAGGGACATGCACTCAATATATGCATGTGAAATCAAGTGACCCTCAGTGTTCTGTACACATCACATGCGAGCATTGCCCATGTGTACACCCCAGCATGTCAAACCACAACAATCCCCTGACACCTGAAAAGTAAATACAACACAGGAACAGCAATTGATAAGCAGAACAAATCATGTGCATAGTACCCCACACTGACATTGTCAGAGATGCCCAAACACTGTAGCCCAGGCTTACTGTCCAACAACAAAAGGCCCTCCCTCATTCACACATCACCATGACCTCCTGAACAACTGTGTCTGGGGTATGTAGCCTTCTCCCTTTTAGTCTACCTGGCTACAGGATTCCCCTACCCCTTGGTCTTCATGTACCACCTTGCATGTAAATAGGGTCCAGCCCCCTCAGAGGCCTCCTTGACTTGTAAAAATACCAAATCGCACAGAACTCCAAGGCGCCAAACCCCCAAACCAGGGAAAAAGCCTCTAGGCACCAAAAAACCCTGGAAGAGTCTACAGTAGATTACTAGAAGTGGCAAAAAAGTCCAGGCACATGTACAAGCAGAATGATAGAACTACCAAAGTAGCACAGTTCATCAATGGTTTAACAGAATGGGTACCTTTTTCAGGACACAATATACAATGATGATGCAACAACTGATCGGTAGTGTCTCAGCTCCGGTCTCCAGGCACAGGAGTGGCACGAATCAACCACCCCTCCATGGTCTGGGTGCCTGCAAGGTAAAACTTACACAGGCCTCTGAGACCCCGGCGGGGAAAGAGGGTCAGGGACAGGCATTGGTATGCAGGATAAACGGAAAGAGGGGCAGGAGAGGGGAGGTGGATTGGCAAGGGAATGTAGGCAAAATACAAAATACAATAACACATACTCAATCAGAGAAACCATGTTCTACATGCACGTTGTACTAAATGAGTCAAATGCAAGACAAAGAGAGTCTTATCTCTGGGGTGAGTGCTGGCCTCCTGCCTGCGCACTCTCAGGTCCGGTAACAGGATCAGTTCAATGCTGCAAAGAGAGCGTGAGTTACTGGTCTGTGTGTCTTTACAACACACACACTACATCATTCCTGCCCCAGAGTAAGTGACTTCTCCACAAACAAACACTCTTGTCTGCTGCTATGTACGTATACATTAGCCTGCCCCCGTGATGGTTCATACACTGTCAATGCAGTAAGGCAGGCGCACGTGGGCGCGCGGTAAATGGAAGACCAATGCGTCAAGAATCACACATGATAGAATGGTCCCTGGGTGAGCTGCTAGACGCGTATAGCGAGGTGTGACAAAAGTACAAGTTGTTTTCTGGCAGCTGTGAATTTCAATAGGTAGTGCATGTGGCAATTGGCACATGCAAATGATATGTACTGCACACGAGTCTGTGCCTCGCTGGGTGTCCCTGTGTGCTGTACTAGTTTCTGACCAGGAATGCTACTGTGCTAATAACTCAGCTTCTATGGAGCAGGGGGGACTGGAGGATATTTCCCCTGCATGTACCCCTGACAACTTATAAAGCTACTTGGCATTTGTCCCTCAACGCATTTTAGCTCTACTGTGCGCTTCTACAACAATGCCTGGCCAAGCTCCCCAGCACTGGTGCTACTTAGCATGCATTTGCAAGTGGCCTGGTGGAAGGTTGGCTGCGGTGGGGCCCCTTGTGCTGCTCATCTTGCTTGGAGCTGCCGGAAACATGTCTGCTTCTGTCGGACGTCTGAGCACAAGCCCTGTGCTTCTGCTTGTGCACACATGTGCACGTCTGCACCAACGAACGTGGCCAGGTTTCAGTAGTACTTGGCCCTGTGTCTGCTGGCAAAGGTAGTCTGGAGACTCATTTTCCTGCAGAAAGGGCATACAAGATATTAATAATGCTGGAAAGTTCCCTGTGTTTATGTCTTCATGCTGGCTGTCAATGGGCCATGTTAGAGACCTACATCCGTACTCCTCCCACCATCAGTGTGACTTTGACAGGCAAAGGGTGCTGGCTACTGTCTACAGCATGAAGTGCATCAAGCACATATACAGGCAAGAAAATAACATACATCACAATCCACATCAATTAATGGACACATCAATTATGTACTCACCCAAATTGATTACAGACATGCCGTTGATAAAAGCCACTCAATCCCCACTAGGCGTTTTAAGTAGTACAGCAGCATACAGGCCACAGATATGACGAAAGTCCAAAGCCCTTGTGTAAATTGTTGTTGCACCGAACCATCCTTGCGCGCCCATGCATAAGGGAAGCAGGAGTGGCCTATGTGAGTCAAGAACCCGAGCTGCAAAAACATACACGAGACAAGCTTGAAGGGCCCAGCTGGAACAGACAGTGGATGCTTTCAAAAGCCACAAAGCACCACACCGTCACATTAATACACAATAGACAAGCAATTTTAAACTATATTACCTAATTAAACTATCTATCAAAAAACATATTAACTAACTAAGCTAACAATAAAAATCAAAAATGGCCACATACGACCCAGGGGGGGCACCCAGGAGGGGGGAGGTACAGGGTGCACCTCAGCACCCACATGCAATGATGTTCAGACAAAAAAAAACCTCCATTGGCTCAACACCTGCACAGCCCGACCTATGTGGGAGATAACTCGTCGTCCTCATCAGCCTCTGGCTGAAAAGGTTGTCGTGACACAGTACCCTGACCGTGCCTAGGCACAGCTTGCCCCTCCTCGGCAGCAAGTCTGCGGTACGGGTTAGCCTGGTTCTGTGTGGCGATGACACGTAGGTCAGCATGTAGAACCTTGCATGATGCGCATGCTTCCTCTTGCAAGGTAACACGTGTAACACAGAGTTCTTCCTGCATGGCCTGGTTGGACAACTGGTACACCTCCCGGTAAGCTCGTTGTTAGGCGGAAAGCTGTGCAGTTCCCTCTGGGACCACTGCAAAAGATTTAGGACTACAGGTGTTTGGCAGTAAACCCACTTGGTAGCAGTCTGTACCACACAGATTCACTTGGTAGCTGTGGCTGAGCAGTCAGACTTCCCTCAAGAAGAGTTAAGCAGTATGTGGAGTATACAAGATAGGGTAATTCTTCACAGTAAAACAAGCAAACACGCAACGAGGCTCTGTGTAAAGATATTAAGGTATTTATTTATAACGAACCATCTATCAAAAACACTATGGCACTATCACAAACAAAATCAATCACAATTACTCTACGAAGAAGAAACGATCAATCCCCCTAACAATATTTCGACAAGTCTAGGTTATACCAGCACCACTTATTTGCAGACAGAGGTGTATGCCTCAACCTAGATGGCACTCTAATATTAGTTAGGACGGGGGAGAAAAATAGGCAGGTTACGAAATCAACACAGTTCAATACTTCACGGGAAAAATGCAAGGCAAGAAGGCAAGAACCACAATAGATCATAAAGTTCAGAGGCCAGGCCCACTCGGAGAGAGGCAAGGCGATATGTCCCAAAAGTCTCTAGTGGAGATGCGTTCGAGTCTTTGTAGCAAATTGTTATCGGCAGATTGAACAAGTTCAGAACAATACGTGAGAAAGCTTGGAGGCGACCCAACGGAAAGGAGAGGATTAAGACACCTCACTCGAACCGATCGAAAGGGAAGCCACACGGTACCTTGTTGTGGAGGGCAGCTCCGGTGGGGGCAGTTGTTCCTGGTGGTGGATGCACGTCGGGTCTTTGCCAAGAGTAGAGATGTTCTCGTCGTCAAAGAAAAGTGAAGTCCGGTGCACCACCAGGGAAGAGACCAGCCGCGGAGTGCTCCGTCACAAGGCACCACCTTTTGGTCGCGGTACAGGGGTAGTGGCTATCCGGTTGCCGAGGTGCTCTGCACGGGCAATTCGACCACTGCGTCCTGAGGCGAATAAAAAGCAAAGGGGACTGGTTGTTCCCACCAGTCAGGGGAAGAGACTCTCCGGCAGGGAGATCTCCTCTGTCGTCGGGAAGTTGTGAGTCGGTTCCGCAGTGCTCCACCGGAGGTGTCGTCGTGCAGGTCGGCTCAGCGCTACCCTCGTCGGATTCTTAGGTCCTGTGACGACTTCTGAAGATCCAGTCCCAAAAGCCCTGCTTTTATGCAGAAAACCCCCATTCATTCAGCTGAGCTGTCAATCAACACATGCTAAGTGGTGAGCAGGGAGGCTCACCACTTGGGCCAATCACTCCAGAGTGCGACCGGAGTTGGCCAGGCAACTCGGTCCAGGGTGCCTAGACCCCCTCCCACACCCCTGTGGTAACCCAGACAGAATGGCACCACTTTGGAGGGTCTCTGTACAGAGCCCGCCAAAAGTGGAACAAAGGGCTCAACCTTTGGTTTAGGAGTCACAGAGACGAACACAGACGCCATTTTACAAACCGAGTTCTGGCAGAAAATACCATCCGATAATCTTATTTAAGATAAGTAGACCGGTGATACGTTAGAGATTAACGAGAAAAAGTATCAATTTCCAACAATGGGACGAATCCCATAGGGTTATGTTCGGGGTCGAACATAACAAGTAGTTTTCACTGCCACCAGCCAAAACTCGACGAGGAGGGACGGGACAGTGCCCCCTCGAATAACAGATCCAGGAGTAATCGAATTACCCCTACTAGTACGTCCACAATAAGATGGTTTGTACTAGTTCTGTTAGTAAATTTAGGTCTAGTAAAGCCAATGGTGACTTTGCATGCCCGGGGAGACAGTAGTCAGTCCCCGGGTATGGAGTCTATGGTGGGGGTCCGCTAGGACGCCCCAGTGCTACGTCACGTAGGGTGCGGTGTAACACACATAGAAAAACATATGAGACCCTATGGAGTAAAAGACCCCATAGCCCATAGAACACATTGACATTCAAAGGAATTACACACATACATGTCCAAGAGTGTGAGAAAAGAGTCCCACTCTTGGCAGGATGGAAAAAAACAAACTCCCGAAATCCAGCAAAGCTGCTGGGGGACTCACTAGGTTAGGAAATTCAGCCTAAACAGAGAATTCTCCCTAACACTCGCCCCCCCAGACTAAGGGACAGGAGGATTTAATCCACTCCTGGATGAATCTCATACCTCTAGTCGATGACATACATCCTAGAGAGACCATCAGAATTTTGGTGGTGATACCCTGACTTGTGCTCAATGGTGAAATCAAACCCTTGCAGGCAGATTGACCATCTCAATGGTTTTGGTTTTCCCCTTTCATTTGCATTAACCATCTCAAGGGTTGGGGGTCAGTCTGAATGACAAAAGTAGAACCATACAAGTACGGCCTAAACTTCTTCAGAGCCCACACGATAGCAAAGCACTCTCTTTCGATTGTTGCCCACCTTGTTTCAGGATCCTTCAGCTTGCGGCTGATGAAGCAAACGGGGTGCTCCCTACCTTTCCCATCCAGTTGACTGAGTACGGCACCTATTCCTATATTTGAAGCATCTGTCTGCACAATGAAGTGTTGGCGGTAATCAGGAGCTCTGAGTACTGGGGCTTGGCAAAGAGCCTTTTTCAGGTTTTCAAAAGCCTGATTGCACTCCTCGTTCCATTTAAACTTTTTAGGGAATTTGGGCGAGGAGATGACATTCAGTGGAGAAGCTATGGTCCCATAGTTCTCTATGAAATTCCTGTAATACCCAGTGAGGCCTAGGAAGGCTCTCACTTGGGTTTGAGTAGTAGGTGTTGTCCAATTTCGCACAGCTTCAATCTTACTGAGCAAAGGCCTTATTTCTCCACCTTCTACCTCATGTCCACGGTAGACTACCTTACTCTGTCCAATTTGGCATTTACTCGCCTTTATGGTCAGATTGGCTCATCCAAGAGCCTGCAAAACATCTCTCAGGTGGGTTACATGTTCTTCCCAGGAATTGCTGAACACTGTGATGTCATCCAAGTATGCCATGCAGAAGTCCTCCATCCCATTCAGAACCCGGTTTACCATCCGTTGAAACGTAGCAGGTGCATTCTTCAATCCGAAAGGCATTACCTTAAACTGGTTTAAGCCAACAGGGGTAGAAAATGCAGTTTTCTCCTTGGCATGGTCTGTCAGGGCTATTTGCCAATAGCCTGACGTCAAGTCAAATGTGCTGAGGAACTTGGCGGCGCCAAGTTTATCCACCAACTCACCTGTTCTTGGCAAAGGGTGGGCATCAGTCTTGGTGACTGCATTAAGAGCTCTATAATCCACGCAGAATCTAAGCTCTTTAGATCCGGCCTTTGGTACTAACACAACTGGGCTAGACCATGGACTAGTAGAGGGCTCTATTACCCCGAGATCGAGCATCTTGCAAACCTCACCTTTGATGTGGGTTCGTACGTTTTCTGACATGCGGTATCCTCTGCTTTTGACTGGCAGACAGTCACCAGTAAGTATGTCGTGCTGGCCCCAAGGGGTCAAGCCTGGTGAAAGCGAGAACAGAGAGGCAAACCGATTCAACATAGATTTGCACTCTTCTTGTTGCTCGGGTGTCAGATTGGAGGAGAGATTTACTCCTTCCATTTTTTCATCTAAAGGTAAGCCTCTGAGGAGATTCGGAAGAGCTTCACTCTCTTCTTCTTCCTCGGATGATGCTAGAAGCAACGCTCCTACATCGGGTCTTGAGACATACGCTTTGAGCTGTTGGTGTGTAAGACTGTCGGAGCCTCCTTGGGATTGCCCAAGTCCACCAGATAGTTGACCTCTCCGAGTTTACCCACCACTCTGAAGGGTCCCATCCACTTGTCTTGCAAGGCCCTCTGCCTTGTTGGGATCATAACGAGAACGAGGTGGTCTTGAGCGAACTCAACTATGTTAGCCTTTTGATCGTGCCAGTGCTTGACCAATGCTTGTCCAGCTTTCAAGTTATCGCTTGCTTCCGTCATCATGTGCGACATTCTCCTCCGGAGACCTATCACGTAGTCAGTCACTCTGACTGGCTTGGGGGAAGGAGCACTCTCCAACCCCTCCTTAATCAGGGCCAATGGACCTCGGACGGGATGACCATAGAGAAGTTCGAATGGAGAGTAACCCACTCCCTCCTGATGGACTTCTCTATAAGCAAAGAGAAGGCATGGCAGTAGAAGATCCCACTTACGCTTAAGGGGTTCTACTAAAGCACCTATCATGCTCTTCATGGTTCGGTTGAACCGTTCTACCAACCCATTGGTTTGTGGGTGGTACGCTGTTGAGAACTTGTAAGTAACTCCACAGGTTTTCCACATGGCTTTCATGTAGTGGGATGTAAAGTTTGACCCCTTGTCAGAGATTACTTCCTTAGGAAACCCGACCCTAGTAAAAATACCAAGGAGGGCCTTAGCCACAGCCAGAGCTGTAACAGTCCTCATAGGAATTGCCTCAGGATACCTAGTCGCATGGTCTACTACAGCAAGTATAAACCTGTTGCCTGAGGAGGTTGGAGGATCAAGGGGACCAACAATGTCAATCCCTACTCTCTCAAACGGGACTCCCACAACTGGGAGAGGCACTAAAGGTGCCACATTCTTGGAGCCAACCTTACCAGAGGTCTGGCAGGTGTGGCAGCTCCTGCAGTGTTTTTCTACTTCGGCTACCATCTTCGGCCAATAGAAGTAGAGAGAGAGCCTTTCCTTAGTCTTCTTGAAACTCAAGTGATCAGCCAAAGGAATCTCGTGGGCTAACTGCAAGAACTGTGGTCTGTTCTCTTGGGGTACTACAAGTTGTTTGTAGTCTCCAGGTGCAGACTCGGTCGGTTCACTGTAGAAGAGGCCATCTTCCCAGTGCAACCTGTATTTCCCAGGCTCTTGCCCTTCAGCCTGAGCTTCTGCCTGGTGGCGAAGACCTTCCAGAGTTGGACATTCTGTCTGTCCCTTACTGAAGTCTGCCCTGCTGGGTCCACCTTCTGCCAGTAAAAGACTGCAGTTCAGGATGGTCAACAGGATCCAGATCTCCAATGAGTTCTTGGCTTCCATTAGCTCTTCCTCAGAGTCTAATTCTACCACACAGGGTTGTCCCTCCCTCTCAGCCTCGGCTGGAGGTGGAGTTACGGGTGTAACTTTGGACAACAGCGGGTAAGTCCATGTTGGCTGCACTGGAATGCTGGCTGCTGGTTTCGGGATAGAAGTCTTAGGTTTCCCTTTCGCTTCTGATTTCTTGGAGACAGCGGCCGACAATTCCAGTGGAGCAGGAGTGATTTCTTTCTTCATCATCTCCTGGAGAGTACCGTGCATGGTCCTCTCTCTTGCGGGTCTGGTTAGCTCCTGTAACCATTTACTAGGAGGTCTGGGAGTATGCGATACAACTCCGAGAGTTTTCAAATCGTTACCCAACAGTACGCGTCCTGGTACCTCACTCTGTATGCTGACAGGTATCTTCACAGTCATGTCGTTACACTGGATGAGAAATGGTAATTGGGGAAGCATCTGCACAGGCCCTCCAGCTTACTTGGTGAGGCGTTTGGGTGCCTTAGCAACATCCTCAGCCTGAACAAATGATTTATCCACCACAGTTATGCTGGCCCCAGTGTCCCTAATGGCAGGAGTCTCCTGACCATTCACCTGGACACTGTCCTTATAATACTCTTTAGTATTATTGGGGATAGAATTATAGACATCTAAATTCTGTTGTTCCCACAACCCCAGAGATACTAAAGAAACGCTGGCTGAGACTCCAATGGGTTCGTCAGCTAGCAGTAGAAAGTTTCCACTTGCCATTTGGACTTCTTCCTCTGGAGCGAAGGCTAAGGAGACAAGCTGGACCCCTGAAGGTTTACCCTTACATCTGGGATCTCCTTTCATGTGGTCAGTCGAGCCACAAACAAAGCATTTACCGAATGCTTTCTGGAATGGTGGCTTCTTCTGACCTCCTTCCGGTTTGGCACCAGAAGACACACTATTCTGCTGTGGTTTTCCTTGTGGCTTACCCTTCTGGTTTTGTTTGGGGCCCTCTTTGGAATTTGAGTTATTAGAATTCTCTTTTGAGTCTTTTTTAGGCTGTTTTCCCTCATCCTTTGTCTGAGTTGCCCCAGAATCCTTATGAGTAGCCCTGTTGGCAACCCATAAGTCAGCAGCCTTAGCCAGCCTCCAGGAATCCAATTCCTTCGAATCAGCCAAGTGCTGTCTGAGCTCAGGAGAGCAGGCATCATAAATAGACTCCAACATAAAATGATTCCTCATACCCTCATAAGTGTTCACTTTGTAACCCTTAATCCACCCCTCTAAGTTTTTCAACCCTTCACTCACCCAGGTAGCCCAAGGGGTACCATCATGCTTTTTGAGTGTTCTAAACCTCTTAAGATAGGGGTCTTCCCGAATCTAGCTATCAAAGCTAGTTTCACACTTTCGTAATCCGTCTTATCCGCCTCCCCCAACTCCATTACCACATCAGTCACAAACGGAGGAAGCCTAGAGAACAACCAGGGAAGTAAATCATTCCCGGTGATGTCCTGGAGCCCATGATTGTATTCAAACAGTTTTAACCAATCCAACACATCCAATCTCGGTTCATACATACCCACTAATTCCTTCGGCATCCGGGGTCTTTTGGGACTGGGGCTCCTAGATGAACCAGAGGAGAGAGAAGCATTTTCCACAGACAACTTTTTCATCTCGAACTCGTGATTAAGTTCTATTTCCCTGAGTCTTAACTCAACTTGCTTCTGCTCAGCCTGGGCATTCATCCGTCTGAACTCGAGCTCTTGGTTTCGTTCAGATTGAGCCAAGAACCGTTTGTATTCTAATTCGAGCTTCATTTTTTCAAGTTCAAAATAAGCAGGGTTACTTGTGGGACCTGGTATGGGCCCCGTAAGGCACAGCTGGCAAGGCAGGTAGAGGATCAGGGGAGACAGTTTTGTTAGCCTCTCCGTCCTCGTCAGCCTCTTCATCGCTATCATCAGAATTATGATTTAGATCAACACCATCACTGTTATCTACATTTGCTGGAGAGATTGGTTCCTCTGAACCAGTACCCAGACTTTGGTTCGCCAGCAATCTCTCTATTAGTTCTAACTTCTTGCCTTTTACAGGAAGATTCTCTTGCCTACAGAGAGCTCGCAAACTCTCAGTATTTTCACCTAACAAGGACTCTTGACTGTAAGTTTCCATCGTAGACATGTTTTTTGAAAGTTGCTTTTTTAGTGCTAAGCTTTGTGGTTGGATATCCTAAAGTGTCGAAAAGCACTCTAAACTGTATACTCGATACAAATCCCACCGCTGTACACCAGTGTTAGGCGGAAACCTGTGCAGTTACCTCTGGGACCACTGCAAAAGATTTAGGACTACAGGTGTTTGGCAGTAAACCCACTTGGTAGCAGTCTGTACCACACAGATTCACTTGGCAGCTGTGGCTGAGCAGTCAGACTTCCCTCAAGAAGAGTTAAGCAGTATGTGGAGTATACAAGATAGGGCAATTCTTCACAGTAAGACAAGCAAACACGCAACATGGCTAAGTGTAAAGATATTAAGGTATTTATTTATAACGAAACATCTATCAAAAACACTATGGCACTATCACGGGAAATAAATCAATCACAATTACTCTACGAAGAAGAAACGATCAATCCCCCTAACAATATTTCGACAAGTCTAGGTTATACCAGCACCACTTATTTGCAGACAGAGGTGTATGCCTCAACCTAGATGGCACTCTAATATTAGTTAGGACGGGGGAGAAAAATAGGCAGGTTACGAAATCAACACAGTTCAATACTTCACGGGAAAAATGCAAGGCAAGAAGGCAAGAACCACAATAGATCATAAAGTTCAGAGGCCAGGCCCACTCGGAGAGAGGCAAGGCGATATGTCCCAAAAGTCTCTATTGGAGATGCGTTCGAGTCTTTGTAGCAAATTGTTATCGGCAGATTGAACCAGTTCAGAACAATACGTGAGAAAGCTTGGAGGTGACCCAACGGAAAGGAGAGGATTAAGACACCTCACTCGAACCGATCGAAAGGGAAGCCAGGCGGACACGGTACCTTGTTGTGGAGGGCAGCTCCGGCGGGGGCAGTTGTTCCTGGTGGTGGATGCACGTCGGGTCTTTGCCAAGAGTAGAGATGTTCTCGTCGTCGAAGAAAAGTGAAGTCCGGTGCACCACCATGGAAGAGACCAGCCGCGGAGTGCTCCGTCACAAGGCACCACCTTTTGGTCACGGTACAGGGGTAGTGGCTATCCGGTTGCCGAGGTGCTGTGCACGGGTAATTCGACCACTGCGTCCTGAGGCGAATAAAAAGCAAAGGGGACTGGTTGTTCCCACCAGTCAGGGGAAGAGACTCTCCGGCAGGGAGATCTCCTCTGTCGTCGGGAAGTGGTGAGTCGGTTCCACAGGGCTCCACCGGAGGTGTCGTCGTGCAGGTCGGCTCAGCGTTACCCTCATCGGATTCTTAGGTCCTGTGACGACTTTTGAAGATCCGTCCCAAAAGCCCTGCTTTTATGCAGAAAACCCCCATTCATTCATCTTAGCTGTCAATCAACACATGCTAAGTGGTGAGCAGGGAGGCTCACCACTTGGGCCAATCACTCCAGAGTGCGACCGGAGTTGGCCAGGCAACTCGGTCCAGGGTGCCTAAACCCCCTCCCACACCCCTGTGGTAACCCAGACAGAATGGCACCACTTTGGAGGGTCTCTGTACAGAGCCCGCCAAAAGTGGAACAAAGGGCTTAACCTTTGGTTTAGGAGTCACAGAGACGAACACAGACGCCATTTTACAAACCGAGTTCTGGCAGAAAATACCATCCGATAAACTTATTTAAGATAAGTAGACCGGTGGTACGTTAGAGATTAACGAGAAAAAGTATCAATCTCCAACAATGGGACGAATCCCATAGGGTTATGTTCGGGGTTGAACATAACAAGTAGTTTCCACTGCCACCAGCCAAAACTCGACGAGGGGGGACGGGACAGTGCCCCCTCGAATAACAGATTCAGGAGTAATCGAATTAGCCCTACTAGTACGTCCACAATAAGATGGTTTGTACTAGTTCTGTTAGTAAATTTAGGTCTAGTAAAGCCAATGGTGACTTTACATGCCCGGGGAGACAGTAGTCAGTCCCCGGGTATGGAGTCTATGGTGGGGGTCCGCTAGGACGCCCCAGTGCTACGGCACGTAGGGTGCGGTGTAACACACATAGAAAAACATATGAGACCCTATGGAGTAAAAGACCCCATAGCCCATAGAACACATTGACATTCAAAGGAATTACACACATACATGTCCAAGAGTGGGAGAAAAGAGTCCCACTCTTGGCAGGATGGAAAAAAACAAACTCCCGAAATCCAGCAAAGCTGCTGGGGGGCTCACTAGGTTAGGAAATTAAGCCTAAACAGAGAATTCTCCCTAACACTCGCCCCCCCAGACTAAGGGACAGGAGGATATAATCCACTCCTGGATGAATCTCATACCTCTAGTCGATGACATACATCCTAGAGAGACCATCAGCATTTTGGTGGTGATACCCTGACCTGTGCTCAATGGTGAAATCAAACCCTTGCAGGCAGATTGACCATCTCAATAGTTTTGGGTTTTCCCCTTTCATTTGCATTAACCATCTCAAGGGTTGGTGGTCAGTCTGAATGACAAAAGTAGAACCATACAAGTACGGCCTAAACTTCTTCAGAGCCCACACGATAGCAAAGCACTCTCTTTCGATTGTTGCCCACCTTGTTTCAGGATCCTTCAGCTTGCGGCTGATAAAGCAAACGGGGTGCTCCCTACCTTTCCCATCCAGTTGACTGAGTACGGCACCTATTCCTACATTTGAAGCAGCTGTCTGCACAATGAAGTGTTGGCGGTAATCAGGAGCTCTGAGTACTGGGGCTTGGCAAAGAGCCTTTTTTCAGGTTTTCAAAAGCCTGATTGCACTCCTCGTTCCATTTAACCTTTTTAGGGAATTTGGGCGAGGTGATGACATTCAGTGGAGAAGCTATGGTCCCATAGTTCTCTATGAAATTCCTGTAATACCCAGTGAGGCCTAGGAAGGCTCTCACTTGGGTTTGAGTAGTAGGTGTTGTCCAATTTTGCACAGCTTCAATCTTACTGAGCAAAGGCCTTATTTCTCCACCTCCTACCTCATGTCCAAGGTAGACTACCTTACACTTTCCAATTTGGCATTTACTCGCCTTTATGGTCAGATTGGCTCGTCCAAGAGCCTGCAAAACATCTCTCAGGTGGGTTACATGTTCTTCCCAGGAATTGCTGAACACTGCAATGTCATCCAAGTATGCCATGCAGAAGTCCTCCATCCCATTCAGAACCCGGTTTACCATCCGTTGAAACGTAGCAGGTGCATTCTTCAATCCGAAAGGCATTACCTTAAACTGGTATAAGCCAACAGGGGTAGGAAATGCAGTTTTCTTCTTGGCATGGTCTGTCAGGGCTATTTGCCAATAGCCTGACGTCAAGTCAAATGTGCTGAGGAACTTGGCGGCGCCAAATTTATCCACAAACTCATCTGTTCTTGGCAAAGGGTGGGCATCAGTCTTGGTGACTGCATTAAGAGCTCTATAATCCACGCAGAATCTAAGCTCTTTAGATCCGGCCTTTGGTACTAACACAACTGGGCTAGACCATGGACTAGTAGAGGGCTCTATTACCCCGAGATCGAGCATCTTGCTGACCTCACCTTTGATGTGGGTTCGTACGTTTTCTGACATGCGGTATCCTCTGCTTTTGACTGGCAGACAGTCACCAGTGAGTATGTCGTGCTGGCCCCAAGGGGTCAAGCCTGGTGAAAGCGAGAACAGAGAGGCAAACTGATTCAACATAGATTTGCACTCTTCTTGTTGCTCGGGTGTCAGATTGGAGGAGAGATTTACTCCTTCAATTTTTTCATCTAAAGGTAAGCCTCTGAGGAGATCCGGAAGAGCTTCACTCTCTTCTTTTTCCTCGGATGATGCTAGAAGCAACGCTCCTACATCGGGTCTTGAGACATACGCTTTGAGGCGGTTGGTGTGGAAGACTGTCAGAGCCTCCTTGGGATTGCCCAAGTCCACCAGATAGTTGACCTCTCCGAGTTTACCCACCACTCTGAAGGGTCCCATCCACTTGTCTTGCAAGGCCCTCTGCCTTGTTGGGATCATAACGAGAACGAGGTGGTCTTGAACGAACTCAACCATGTTAGCCTTTTGATCGTGCCAGTGCTTGACCAATGCTTGTCCAGCTTTCAAGTTATCGCTTGCTTCCGTCATCATGTGCGACATTCTCTTCCGGAGACCTATTACGTAGTCAGCCACTCTGACTGGCTTGGGGGAAGGAGCACTCTCCAACCCCTCCTTAATCAGGGCCAATGGACCTCTGACGGGATGACCATAAGAAGTTCGAAGGGAGAGTAACCTACTCCCTCCTGAGGGACTTCTCTATAAGCAAAGAGAAGGCATGGGAGTAGAAGGTCCCACTTACGCTTAAGGGGTTCTTCTAAAGCACCTATCATGCTCTTCATGGTTCGGTTGAACCGTTCTACCAACCCATTGGTTTGTGGGTGGTACTCTGTTGAGAACTTGTAAGTAACTCCACAGGTTTTCCACATGGCTTTCATGTAGTGGGATGTAAAGTTTGACCCCTTGTCAGAGATTACTTCCTTAGGAAACCCAACCCTAGTAAAAATACCAAGCAGGGCATTAGCCACAGCCGGAGCTGTTACAGTCCTCATAGGAATTGCCTCAGGATACCTAGTAGCATGGTCTACTACAACAAGTATAAACCTGTTGCCTGAGGAGGTTGGAGGATCAAGGGGACCAACAATGTCAATCCCTACTCTCTCAAACGGGACTCCCACATCTGGGAGAGGCACTAAAGGTGCCACATTCTTGAAGCCAACCTTACCAGAGGTCTGGCAGGTGTGGCAGCTCCTGCAGTGTTTTTCTACTTCGGCCCCCATCTTCGGCCAATAGAAGTAGAGAGAGAGCCTTTCCTTAGTCTTCTTGAAACTCAAGTGACCAGCCAAAGGAATCTCGTGGGCTAACTCCAAGAACTGTGGTCTGTTCTCTTGGGGTACTACAAGTCGCTTGTAGTCTCCAGGTGCAGACTCGGTCGGTTCACTGTAGAAGAGGCCATCTTCCCAGTGCAACCTGTATTTCCCAGGCTCTTGCCCTTCAGCCTGAGCTTCTGCCTGGTGGCGAAGACCTTCCAGAGTTGGACATTCTCTCTGTCCCTTACTAAAGTCTGCCCTGCTGGGTCCACCTTCTGCCAGTAAAGACTGCAGTTCAGGATGGTCAACAGGATCCAGATCTCCAATGAGTTCTTGGCCTTCCATTAGCTCTTCCTCAGAGTCTAATTCTACCACACAGGGTTGTCCCTCCCTCTCAGCCTCGGCTGGAGGTGGAGTTACGGGTGTAACTTTGGACAACAGCGGGTAAGTCCGTGTTGGCTGCACTGGAATGCTGGCTGCTGGTTTCGGGATAGAAGTCTTAGGTTTCCCTTTCGCTTCTGATTTCTTGGAGACAGCGGCCGACAATTCCAGTGGAGCAGGAGTGATTTCTTTCTTCATCATCTCCTGGAGAGTACCGCGCATGGTCCTCTCTCTTGCGGGTCTGGTTAGCTCCTGTAACCGTTTACTAGGAGGTCTGGGAGTATGCGATACAACTCAGAGAGTTTTCAAATCGTTACCCAACAGTACGCGTCCTGGTACCTCACTCTGTATGCTGACAGGTATCTTCACAGTCATGTTGTTACACTGGATGAGAAATGGTAATTGGGGAAGCATCTGCACAGGCCCTCCAGCTAACTTGGTGAGGCGTTTGGGTGCCTTAGCAACATCCTCAGCCTGAAAAAACGATTTATCCACCACAGTTATGCTGGCCCAGTGTCCCTAATGGCAGGAGTCTCCTGACCATTCACCTGGACACTGTCCTTATAATACTCTTTAGTATTATCGAGGATAGAATTATAGACATCTAAATTCTGTTGTTCCCACAACCCCAGAGATACTAAAGAAACTGAAGTGGGAGAATGGAAGAACAGGCTCCCACCCTTCCCCTCTCGCGCTTGGCCTAGAGGATCAGGGCCTAGACACCCGCCACGAGAGGAGTTTGCCTATCTACCCGACGACCAAATACCCTGGTACAGGAACATACGGATGTGCCCACCTACCTGCCCAGCAGCCCGCCCTGTCCATGCCGACACCTGCGGCACGGATCAACTCGACTAAACCTACACGTCGTTAGAGATGCCATGACGACCTAGCCAACGGTCAGCACACCTGTGCAAACATGCACACCGGACACTCCCACACCAATCCACACGAAGAACATACTCAGTGCTATGACGTAGGCGACAGACATATCCACGGACGTGCATCTTTATTATTTGCCACATAGGCTCTCAAAATGCAGAAACGCAAGACGCATAATGAACTTATCTAAAAAGGCTTGCTCACGCTTCTTCTAAGAACCATGTACCATAATGAAGAATATAACGGAGACACGATACTGAGGATAGAGCAATATGATACCGTAACCTAAAGCGCTCTGCATCAAACGGTTCCACCTATACACCAGGCCCAAGTAGGCCGCAAGCAAAAGCTTCCATGAACATTGAATGAGCAAGAATTGGGTTGCTGACCCTGCAAAATGAGCCCGGCGAAAGCACACCGCCAAGGGCACGATGTTGCAATCTCGCACGCCGCAAGCCGACGCCAAGGTCGCACCTGCAAGATAAACCAGGCACACA
Organism: Ambystoma mexicanum; assembly: GCF_040938575.1. Classification (NCBI taxonomy): domain Eukaryota; kingdom Metazoa; phylum Chordata; class Amphibia; order Caudata; family Ambystomatidae; genus Ambystoma; species Ambystoma mexicanum. The sequence continues at coordinate 907,971,668 of NC_090936.1, forward strand.
GTAGGAAAAACAATATTAATTGTGTTGAATTTTGTCTCAAACACGGTCCCACCTCACGTGACAAAACCAAACTTGACGGGATGCCAAGCCCAGGAGGAAGGAGACGCCTGAATCCCACGTTTCAAGACACAGGCAGATACAATTAAAAGACTCATTGTACATCTGCAGCAGTGGGAGTAGTCGACCTCCCAACATATGAATGAATCCTCACATTGTTTATACCTACCCATAGTAAAACATTGTTGCAAATGACAGGTGCACCGCGAGCTGGGAACAGCGATAGTCCCAGACTGGGAGGCTCGCGAGCAGACCAATCAGAACATGGGGTTCTTATCACTGACACCATTAACATTGACCAATCCTCAGAGGTCTTCATGTAACAATTTTCATGTATCAAATTGAAGGGACAGCCCAGGTATACCACCTGACTAACCCTCAACCACTAACACTGTTCTCTATATGTGTGCTATACTAACCCTACCACTCGAGTAACCAATCCAGAGTGGAAATAGGTTTTTTGCTAAACTTTCCAAGGTGACGCAAGTAGCGCGTCATACTAAGGTAAAAAGGGCCTGCGAGCCCCACGATTGTGTGTGTGTCAGGACGGACGCGTACGCTCCTTGACCCATCCCTGCCGTTTTGTCTAATAAACAGCAGAGTCACCTTGCTTCTTGCGTGTGTCTCATACTCTATCTCTTTTGGGATATACGGGAGGAGTTGGGGCCTCCCTGCCCGGAGGTCTGCGGACGGCCCGGCCGACCCCGGCAGAATTTCCCCCCGACAAGTTGGAGGCACTGCTGAGATCTGTTTTAGATCTGATTTTTTATTTTTATTTTTTTCCAGGTACTCCCGTTGCGAGGAGGCCCGGCGGCGTGGCCCCCTCTGCCGTTGCCCCCTTCTGAGGACTACAGGACCATCGCGGAACTGCGAGAAGACCGGACAGCGCAATCCGGATATTGGCCTTCGGGAGCCGGTTGAGAAGTATCCCGCCCGCGGTTGGCGAGTGTCCAGACGTGGTCCAGATGAGGGGAGGTGGCGAGCCGCTTGGAGGGGTGCACGCAGTCGAGCGGCCCAGCATCAAGAGAACTTGGTGAGCATGCCACGCACAACAAGCAATGTGAAATTGTGAGGGAGGGGGGAGGAATTAAATACGGGAGGTGGGAGGTGTTGCACAGGTGCGCGGCGAAGGTTTGACAATTTAGTGTAGGCAATGAAATGAATGGTAGCCGAACGAGTGCGAGAGCAGTCGGCTACGTTACGCGAGAGAGGGGGGCGGAGCACGAAAACATCACGTGCGGCCGCTCGTAGACACTGATTGGCCTAGGTCGCGACTACGTGTAAGGGTGTGTGTATGTGGTTTCCTACGAGTTGGCATGTATTGATCAATGAGTAGATGAGGATCCCTATTGTTCGAGCAAGAAACTCGATAGGTAGATGACGTTTCCCTGTAGGCGGTAGCTAGTTAATTGCCCAATACGGAAGATAATTGGCTGGTTAAGCCCTCCTGTCGAGGGGCGTATCACACGCGAGGCGACGCAGTGTGCGCAGTCCGATTATATTATTGATTACCTTGTTCCAGGAGTGACAGGAAGACAGCTGTGAGGTTAACGGGGGTAGATTGCAAGTGTATTTTGGACTTAAAGATTATATAAAGAACTTACCAGTAGTTTGAAGCGATCGGTGACGTCACCAGTAGGGCCTTTCATAGGATATCCCGAGCACAAGGCATTTTTCTTTCTGAGAGTGGTGGGGAAGAGAACTGTGGTAAGGGAGTGGAAACGGAGATAAACGGTAATGAGTTGATCGGGGAAAGGCGAAACGGGGGACGTGGCTGCGCACGGAGAACGCTGGCCACGGCAAGTGTAGAAGAAGGAGGAGGAGCAAATGAAAATAGGACGACTGGATAAGAACGTCACAAGGGGTAAGCAGCCGCAGGGGGCTACGCGCGCCTCGGCCGCAGGCGGCCGTAAGGGTGCTGTGTAAAGGAAGAAAGAAAGAAGAAAATATACAAATGTAAATACTATATTTTAATACTTTTGCTTAGCGGACTATCGCAAGTCCCCAAACTTACGGGGCCAGGTAAACGTATAAGGCTGTGTATTGTAAGTGTTAGTAAGATATTAGCTACCAAATAGGGGAAGGATTACAAGTGAAGCGCTACTATGTCATACGGGACAGGATCGGGAGGGTGGGGGAACACCCTCACTACCCCACTACAAGACATATGTACAACACTGTCACCCCATAGGGAGAAACTGATCAAGTATAGCATAGAATGGACACAGGGGACGGACAACAAAATGACAACACCATGGCCGCCTAATGGTAGCTTCGATCCATATGCCCAACATTCACTATTAAACCATCTGCATAATACATACAAAGGGAAGAAGTTGACAAACCACGTGGAGGTGTTTAACTTATGGAGGATGTTCCAAGGGTCCCGACCAGGACCAAATGGAATGTTCACTGTGGGGGAAATACCGGAAGGAAAAGAGATTAAGGAGGAAGGAGAGAATGGGAAAAAGGGGAGTGAAGACCCCGAGAACACAGGGAACGGACAAGAGGGAGGAGAAAAGAATAATAAATCAAATGAAATAAAAAAGGAACCGAGCAACGATATACCCCTAGCAAAGGTAGTGAAAACAGAGGGAGGGGGGTTGTACCCTTTAAGAGAATTAGGAGAAATAGCAAGAGGACAGTTAAGGGCGGCTGAGGGGTACTCGAACCCGGCATACAGCCCTCCACCATATGTGGCTCATAGGAAGATGCCAGCAGGGGAGGGGAGGACTGGAGAAGAACAAACTGTGGAAATAGGACATGATGAGTGGGTAGCTGCACAGATACTATTAAAATTACGAGGTTCATTAACAGGAGAAGAGAAGGAGGTTATAAGGAAAACAGACGAGGATAATACCAGGGAGAGTGGAATGAGAGGGGAAGAGCGGTTACGACAAAAGGAAGAGATTTTGGAGGAACGACTAGCAGAGTTAAGGGATGAGCAGAATGAACTGATCAAACAGCTCGAGAGGGAGGAAAGAGAGAGAGCGAGGGAAAGGAAAGAAGGTAAGAACGAATTGGAAAAAATAAGGGAATGAACTGAGGAGCAAAGGAGAGAAGATGAAAGGGTAAAAGCAGCAGCAGAAAGGGTATCAAGAGCAGTGCTACGAGCGAGGAAAAGGGAAGAAGAAGAGAAAGAAAGAGAAATGGCAATGTGGAAGAAGAAATTACTATCAGAAACGACTAAGAAATACGAAGAAGGGAGGGTGATAGAGAGTATATTAGAAAGGGAGAGGGTGAGATGGGAAAGGAAGAAAGAGGATGAAAGGATATTGGAAAAGGTGAGTACTGAAGTAATGGAGGAATTAAAAAGGAAAAGGGAGGAAAATGGTAGGGAGATGGAGGAGAGAAATGAAGGAGAAAGAGAAGATAGGAGAAGGGAGAGTGAAGTAAGGGGGTATGTATATAGAGACACAGAAGTAGCAACAACATCAGCGCAAAGGGGAGCGGTTGGTAAAGGAGAAAAGGGAGAACCGGACCTAATAGACTTAAAAACAGTAGTAATAAAAGGAAAAAAGACGGAGTGGGGGGTGCCGTTTATGAATGACTTTTGTAGTGAGGAAGAAGAAGGAATGGAGAAGGAAGGAAGAAACAGTGAAAGGGAAAGCCTAGATAAACTATACATCACCCGGACCAACACAGACTCACCATGGATCCGTAGGAGAAAGGATGAATTGGAGAGAAGTGAGGAGGAAGAGCAAGGAATAGCGGAAAGACAGATACATGAAGCCACACCGTCACCATCACACCCTCTCCCATCCCACCCTACATGCTCAACCACTTCACGCTCATTACGTACAATCAAACTTGCGCCCTTCACAGACGAACTGACACCCTATGTAGGTCGACTTAGAGACCCCCCTAGACGCAGGCAGGAAGGACAAATAAACATGCCCACATTAAATACAGGAAATGATGGAAGAAGGGGAAAAGATGGAGAAGAAAGAGTTACGAGCAGGGGAAATACGGACGAAATTGACGATGTAGGAGAGAGGGAAGAAGAGGAGGGGTGTGAGGACTCGATTTTATGGAACCCAAAGGGTAAAACGAGACACAACTTAATGCCACTTCTGGAGAGGGGAGGGGTTAGACCACAGTACGTCCCTTGGAAGCATACAGACAAAGAAAATATAAAGTGCAGGCTCCCATCATTAAGTGGAGGTGCGGGTAAATGGATATATGAAATGGAAAAACACACCGCAGGACAGAAACTGGCAGTGGGAGATGTAAAGGGCCTTCTAATATCGATATTAGGGGATGCAGCGGATGACATTTGGAAGAGAGCGGGATTCCCTGGGGTAACAATAGTAAACACATCGCACGATGGGGCACCATTCGCAAACTGCAGACATGCACTATGGCAGGCACTGAGGGTACAGTACCCAGACACATCAGACATAGGAGAAATTACCTCACGCAAGATCCTGTTGATTATATCCAGGAAATCCAAGAGAAGTGGCGCATGGAAACTAGAGAACAATGGGACAAAACACCAGCAATATTTTATCATATACCAGTACAAGGGCTCCCAGAAGCAGTTCAGAAACAACTGAAGAAAGTAGTGGGAATGGAAGCAAAAACATGGCCAGAAATACAACTGACGATAGTGCATCATTGCAGGAAATGGCAAGGAAGAATGAAACAAAAGGAAGAGGACAGGAAAACGGAAGAGGCTAAACTAGTACAGAAAAAACTTACTAAATACACAATGGAAGGGGCACTAATAACTACACCTACAACAATGACCCAAAGCCCCACACAAGTAGTGGCTGCACAAGATCCCTCCCAAATACCACCCTCACAGACCATAACACAACAGGTACCGCCACTCCAACCATACACGACCAACATGGGAGGAGGATACTCAATGCCAGGAGATGGGTATTATAATTACAACAGGGGAAGAGGAGGAATTATGAGAGGGAGAGGATACGGATATAACACACAACAGCAGGTGGGAGGACTTAGAAATTCCTACCCCACCGGGCAACCAGTATACCAGGACAACACAGGGAGCTTTCCATGGCAGAGTAGGGAACCACCGGTGTGTTGGAGTTGTGGATTATTAGGGCACATGTCACGCACGTGTAGAGTAAGACCAGGAACACCATCATGGAGTGAACAGGGACAACCAAGGCCCACACAGGAACAGCAGGGCATACAGCAACAGCAGACGTTGCAACAGGGAAATGAACAGCAACAACTAATAACACAACAACAGCCACAGACACATTCACTGCCACAACACAGGTAGCGATAACACAACAACTCCAAGTACAACAAACACAACTGGGTAGGGTGACGGTCCTGGGACACAACCCTTACACAGGAAATGGTCAATGGTTGTACCCTCAATAGGACAGCCCACAGACGGCCTTGGTGTGTCCCATCCTGTCAGAAACACCTAATAGTGCGGAGGAACCACGCATAGAGGTAACGATAGGTGACAAAAAATTATCATTCCTTGTTGACACCGGGGCGACCCGGTCTTGCATAAGGGAAGGTAAATTTAAGATGTCAGGCGAAGCCATGAACACCCAAGGATTCTCTGGGGCTAGAGGGTTGGTTCCTTTTACTGATAACATTCCCTTATCTATAGGAGATTATGACATGTCAGTTCCACTTTTATATTATATTGCCTCACCAGTAAATATACTGGGGAGAGACATAATGAACAGGTTGAATATGACGATCTCCTTTACGGAGGACGGCATAATTTGCTCTACTCCAGGAATTAACATGCTCACAGCACGACAGATTATGCAAGCATACTGCGGACAGACAGCGATTAGGGCTGAGCCAGTAGATGGCGAACTCTTCCAGTACGGGACAGACATGGCATTTGCATGGATGCCAGGGATAGAGGGAAAGATCTGGAGGAGGCCAGCAGCCTATTTGTTCAGACCAGAAACACCAGTCAATGAACCAGAAGGAAAGGTGGTTCCAGTGGACATTGAGAGCATTATAGCAACAGCTGATTACATTGCTGTACATGCCCAAGACAGAGAAGGAAGAGCATGGAGGGCAGTGATAGCACTAGCAGAAGGATGTAGACTCACCCAGGTGTCAGATGAGGAGCTGTTCTCAGAAGAAAAGGAGGAAGGTGAAATGGTGTTTATGATGACTGTGGAAATATGGCTAAGAGTGGCGTACAAACAAGTAGCACAGAAAATTGCAATGGCACTTGAGGCACCCACATCCACCCCAGTTCCCTTCTTTGAGGAGGATATGACAAAGGTACCCACATCATTGTGGACTACTAGCCCCTATGACGTGGGGTGCATAAAAAGTATAGGGGGAGTAAGGATAAAATTGAAAAAAGGTGCAATACTCCCCAGAGTGAAACAGTACCCACTATCAAAAGAGGCAGATGAGGGCATATATGAAACCATAACGGCCCTTATAGATAATGGCATATTGGTCCCCTCAGAATCACCATGTAACACGGCTGTATACCCAGTGCGCAAGGCTAAAGGGGGGTCTTGGCGCTTCATACAGGATCTCAGGCCCTTGAACAACATAGGAGAAGCAGAATACCCCATAGCCGCAAACCCGGCCACAATATTGTGTGGCATTCCAGCAGAAGCATCACGATTTACAGTGATCGACCTTAAAAATGCTTTCTTCTCAATACCATTGCACCCAGACTCACAAGATCTGACAAGCTTCACTTACAGAAACACAAAGTGGAAACACACCAGATTGCCACAAGGGTATTGCGAATCACCCTCAATTTTCAACAGAGTAATACAGATGGATTTGGGTAATTGAAGTGGAAAGCACAGTGTTGCAGTATGTCGACGACATAATAATTTGCAGTACAAACGAAAGAACATGCAGAGAGGACTCATTAAAGATGTTGACAATATTAGCTGAAAAAGGTTACAAGGTAGACATGGAAAAGTTACAGTACTGTCAAGAACAGGTACTTTACATTGGTCAGCTCATATCCCAACATGGAAGAAAGATTGCACCACAAAGAGCACAGGCCATTTCAAACCCACCAGTGCCACAAACAGTGAGGGAACTGCAGCAGTTCCTGGGTCTGCGCAACTACTGTAGAGCATGGGTATTTGATTACAGTTCATACATAGGACCCCTGCTTGAGGCGTTAAAGGAAGCTAATAAAGGGGAGAAAAAGTTGGGGTGGACAATGGAAATGAAAGAGGCTTTTGATGAATTGAAAGATGCAATATCAACTGCTCCGGTACTGGCATCCCCAGACTATGAGCGACAATTCTTTATATTTTCACACTGCGACTCAGCAGTAATGAAAGCAGTGTTGGCTCAAAAAACAAGCATGGGCTACAAACCAGTAGCATTTTACAGCGGTCACTTAGATCCTGTGATGTTAGGTCATTTCCCTTGCGAACAAGGTCTCGCCGCAGCTGCTTTTGCAGTAGAGAAAACATCAGCAATCACCATGGGGTGCCCAACTACACTGTTTGTGGAACATGCACTATTTGCGATATTGAATAAACCTAAGTCCACCCTAACCACGCAAAGGGCATCAGGTTATGAGATAATCTTATCCAGAGCTGAACTATCAATTGTTAGATGTAGCACGGTCAACCCTGCAAGGTTCCTAGCAGAAGTAATTGAGGAAGGAGATTATGCCCACGACTGTACGCAAATAACTGAAATGTACTGATGTACTAGAAAGGTTGAAGAGAACGCACTAGAGGGAGGTGAGCTCCTGTTCATTGATGGGTCATCAACTATCGACCAAAGGGATGGTATAAGGAGGACTGGGGCAGCAGTGGTAAAAATGATGGAGGTACCGGTGTGTGTGGCAATGAGATGTGTACAACTACCACAGCATTATTCCGCTCAAGCAGCAGAATTAATTGCACTGATCTTGGCGTTGAAGGAAAGCTTTGACAAACGAGTGACCATATATTCCGACAGCGCATATGTTACGTCCACTGTCCACTCAGGGCTGTCGAAATGGAGAAGAAGAGGGTTTAGGATAGCTGATGGCACTCCAGTGCAACATGCCCTCCTATTGGCTGAACTAATTGAAGCAATAAATGACCCCCAAGAATTAGCTTTGGTCAAATGCACCGCACACACCAATGGTGAAGACCACATCTCAAAAGGGAATGCAGCAGCAGACGCACATGCGAAGTATGCTGCATATTTTGGTGAGATATGGAACCCCCCAGAGTCACAGAGAGGGAGAGGGAGGGGAATGGCTAAGGAGATGTTGATAAGAGAAGGTTACACCCATCTCCCAGCCACACAGATAATGGAGCTACAAGCGGCTGCACCAATGGCAGAAAAAGAAATATGGGTAAAAAGAGGATGCACAATGTCACCAACTGACGCACTATGGCGCCAGGGTGACACTGGAAAGATTGTAATACCACTGGCACTATTGAACAGCACCCTGAGCCAACTACATCACCCAGCCCACACAGGCAAGGAAGTAATTGCAGCACGAATTAGGGAGGACTGGTTCTGCCCCGAGTTAAATTCTCATGTGTCAAATTTTATCAGCAATTGTCTCACATGTCAACAGTTTACGGCCGGTCACACTCTGAAGGTGATAAGAGGTACTATACCCCGGCCAGAGGGACCTTTCCGACATCTCCATATTGACTATGTTGATATGATCAACGTATGTCAAGGAAATAGGTATATGATTGTAGTAGTATGCCCATTCTCGAGGTGGATTGAAGCAGGGCCCTGTTCACACCCAGATGCATTCAGAGCAGCTAAATTCCTAGTGAGGGAGGTCTTCCCCAGGTGGGGAGTGTGCGAGGTACTGAGGTCAGACAATGGCCCACATTTCGCAAACGAAATGTTCCAGCACATCACATCCTTGCTGAACATCAAGCATAAATTTGCATGTGCATACCACCCACAGGCCAACGGTTTATGTGAACGCCTGAATGGCCTATTAAAGGAGGCAATTGCAAAAATACAGTAAACAACAAAGAAGAGTTGGTTGTATTGCCTTCCACTAGCCCTATTTGAGCTAAGGAATAGACCAGGTTCCGACCACCACCTCACCCCTCACGAGGTGGTTACGGGACGTCAAATGCGCCTTCCCCTAACGCCAACTGCAAGAGCATTTACCGACCATGAGAGTACTGCAAATGTCCTTGGTGATGAAATGTACCAATATGTGTCTTCTTTGATTACTAGTGTAGTGTTTGTGTCTCAACAGCTCGAGCGCACGCGGGGCGGGTCTAACAGCGATCAACAAGAAGACGTGGATAAAGAATTGGAAAAGGAAAGACTGTGCAAAGTTGCTAAAGGTGACCACGTACTACTTCGCAATTTCAACAGAAAGTGGAACAGTCCACGCTTCACTGGCCCCCATCTGGTAGAGGAGGTATCAATGAGAGCAGTAAAGCTACAGGACAAACGTGCCTGGAACCACCTACACGACGTAAAGGTCTACAAACTCCAGACCCGCCCCAGTGCCACCGACAGGGCCACTGGAAGAACAACAACAGCGTCATCACAACTAACGGCCTAAGTGTCCCCATACCCTGCCACCCCTCAGATTCCCCAGAGACAACTACTAGGTAAAAAACGGGTGATCCCCATACCGCCCACCCCATGGTTACACGATTAAAGAGTAAAGAGACTTCCGCCAGTTGAGCCCCAAACCCTCTGCCCATTGACCCCCTACCCACTGTAGTAAAAACTGAACTGAAGGACATTGTCTTACACATATACACATGTAAACACCTGAATGTTCTCTTTCTTTTCTCTAGCACATGCAGGTACAGCGTATTATTGTACTACTAAGAAAGTAGATAACTAACCAATTCACTGCCCAGGAGTAAATGGTACCCTCAGACGATAATTACAGGAAGAATTGTCACACCAATTTGTATATGAAATAAAAAGGCCAACGTACCTGAAAAGAAGGAGGGTACGTGTCTACTACACAGCATTCCTCTTGGCCATAGAACATTCAATGCCCCACCTCCAACCATACTTGCCTGCCCTAAGAGATAGATCGCTTAGATTGGCGTGGGAACAGCTCTTCGCCTGGGCACTGAATGACTACTTGATAGGGAGAGCTTAAAAACGACAACTAACACTAATAACAAGCATATTAAGAATTTTCAGGCGGGCAACTGTAATGTCGCAAGAATAAGCTGCCGGACTGCAGCAAGGTAAGAATTAGCATTTGTAATAAAATTGATAGGGATTTTAATGATCACCGGGTTCTTGGCTGCCTCTGTATGGCAGTACAGCTATGCTATCAACATTATTGCTGTACCCAAACCTAATACACCCCCACCCCCAGCTGCAACAGGTGTTATGTCAGGTGGTACTAGTAAAATCCCACACAAGGAAAATAGAGTTGAACGCAGCACATACTCAGATAATAAAGGTATTGACAACTACATACAAGATTCAGCACACATCTCAAACAACATATGGTACCAACACATGACCCACATAGGTAAGCAGACAACAGAAGACAGCTGCTACGTTTGCTCATTGATCCCATACGCCATGAGCGCTTCTCGAACATTTGTTGCCACGGAGATAGATGAAAAAATAGCACGATGTATAATATACCTGGCACTGTTCCAGACGAAAGGAAGATTTCAAGGGACAGTGGTGCAACTGGTGTGGAAAACACGAGATACATATCCATATGAAAACAACTTCCTCAAGACTTATTTGAGTTACTACAAGAGCAGTTTATATGCTGAAGGATTCAGATACATAACAAATGGTCCTGAAAAAGGAGAAACAAAGAAAGTAACACTACAGTACCTACCATGTGATTGGTACGCCACTGAAGTCGCTGGTAAAAACGGATGTTGGGAAAGACCACTGATGATAATAACAGGGAAGGTGTACATGAACAACAAATGGGACATAGGAGTGGTTGGCAGCAACATGGTAACAAGAGAAAATATTTCAACTATTGATGGACACAACCATAGATGTTGGATGACTTGGGTCAAGTACGTACCCATGCTCACGTGGATGGAGAAGGATGAAGACCCAATAACAATACTGCCGCTAACTGCGCCTAAGGTATGCTACCAACATAAAGGAGAGGTGGATGTAGGATACAACACCAACTGTGAAAGCGTGATGGAGTTACCTGAGGGGGGAGCAGGAACAGCAGTAGTAATGGACCATTACTGGGCCTGTGGAGACAAGGCGTATCACACATTACCCCCTTTGTGGAATGGTGTATGCACTATAGTACACGTTAATGTACCATCACTAGTGGTACCCCAGAAGCATGTGAATATGGCGAATTTCCCCAAGATGGATGAAGGGAACAAAAGGAAGAAGAGATCTGTACAGCCTCGGAAAGGGCCAGAGAACCGACGCAACGGCAACAACACTGTCCTCAACAGAAGGAAAAGACAAGGAGAACCTCTGACAGGAAATTACCTGTGGGGAAGGTCGGAAACAGCACTCACCTCAATTCCGCCGGAACACAGACTATTCAGCAGAGCAGCTATGTTCTTCTCCTCAATAATACATCCTGGACTGCAGGCCTACGCAAACGCAAAATGGCTCCAGATAACTAGGTGGGAACTAATGATGACAATTAACTCTACAGTAAATGGATTCAACGCAATAAAAGAGGAATTGCGAGCAGTAAGAATGGTTGCACTACAGAACTGATATGTACTGAACCTCCTCACAGCAATGGAAGGAGGAGTTTGCGCAAAGATAGGACAATCATGCTGCACATTCATTCCTGCTAACGATGCTGACAATGGTACACTCACGGAAGCAGTATCACAATTGGCCCAGATGCACTCAAAAACGATGGATGAAAGTAAAGGTGTGAAAAAGGATGAGAGCTGGTTTTCAATATTATGGTCATGGATGCCATCTTGGCTGTCAGATGGACTGAAGATTATAGTTGGATGTACTATTTTGGCTGGAGCTACACTGATCATAATAAGATTTTGGAAAGTCCGGAAGGCACGCACCACAGACAAGATGATCGAAATGGTTGGTATACACCTCTTGATGCCAACAGATGACGGCCAACACACAGGCACAATCATAAAAGAGAGAGAGAAGTTGCGCAACCAGATCATCACCAACCACCTGGACCCACCATCTGTGAAGCTCGAAAACCCAAGAAACCCAAGGAGCTACATAGGGAAATGGGTATACTGCACTCCTGGAGGAACCTGTGAATATATGTATTGGTCATTTGAAGACCATGTTAACCACTATGGACATTTGGGAGGTATAACTAAAATATGGAGAGTAAGAGGAGACAAAGAAAAGGATATGTTTGTGGTCGACAAGTCGACCAGAGGGGGGACTGAAGTGGGAGAATGGAAGAACAGGCTCCCGCCCTTCCCCTCTCGCGCTTGGCCTAGAGGATCACGGCCTAGACACCCACCACGAGAGGAGTTTGCCTATCTACCAGACGACCAAATACCCTGGTACAGGAACATACGGATGTGCCCACCTACCTGCCCAGCAGCCCGCCCTGTCCATGCCGACACCTGCGGCACGGATCAACTCGACTAAACCTACACGTCGTTAGAGATGCCATGACGACCTAGCCAACGGTCAGCACACCTGTGCAAACATGCACACCGGACACTCCCACACCAATCCACACGAAGAACATACTCAGTGCTATGACGTAGGCGACAGACATATCCAAGGACGTGCATCTTTATTATTTTCCACATAGGCTCTCAAAATGCAGAAACGCAAGACGCATAATGAACTTATCTAAAAAGGCTTGCTCACGCTTCTTCTAAGAACCATGTACCATAATGAAGAATATAACGGAGACACGATATTGAGGATAGAGCAATATGATACCGTTACCTAAAGCGCTCTGCATCAAACGGTTCCACCTATACACCAGGCCCAAGTAGGCCGCAAGCAAAAGCTTCCATGAACATTGAATGAGCAAGAACTGGGTTGCTGACCCTGCAAAATGAGCCCGGCGAAAGCACACCGCCAAGGGCACGATGTTGCAATCTCGCACGCCGCAAGCCGACGCCAAGATCGCACCTGCAAGATAAACCAGGCACACAGTAGGAAAACCAATATTAATTGTGTTGAATTTTGCCTCAAACACGGTCCCACCTCACGTGACAAAACCAAACTTGACGGGATGCCAAGCCCAGGAGGAAGGAGACGCCTGAATCCCACATTTCAAGACACAGGCAGATACAATTAAAAGACTCATTGTACATCTGCAGCAGTGGGAGTAGTCGACCTCCCAACATATGAATGAATCCTCACATTGTTTATACCTACCCATAGTAAAACATTGTTGCAAATGACAGGTACACCGCGAGCTGGGAACAGCGATAGTCGCAGACTGGGAGGCTCGCGAGCAGACCAATCAGAACATGGGGTTCTTATCACTGACGCCATTAACATTGACCAATCCTCAGAGGTCTTCATGTAACAATTTTCATGTATCAAATTGAAGGGACAGCCCAGGTATACCACCTGACTAACCCTCAACCACTAACACCGTTCTCTATATGTGTGCTATACTAACCCTACCACTCAAGTAACCAATCCAGAGTGGAAATAGGTTTTTTGCTAAACTTTCCAAGGTGACGCAAGTAGCGCGTCATACTAAGGTAAAAAGGGCCTGCGAGCCCCACGATTGTGTGTGTGTCAGGACGGACGCGTACGCTCCTTGACCCATCCCTGCCGTTTTGTCTAATAAACAGCAGAGTCACCTTGCTTCTTGCGTGTGTCTCATACTCTATCTCTTTTGGGATATACGGGAGGAGTTGGGGCCTCCCTGCCCGGAGGTCTGCGGACAGCCCGGCCGACGCCGGCAGAATTTCCCCCCGACAAAACGCTGGCTGAGACTCCAATGGGATCGTCAGCTAGCAGTAGAAAGTTTCCACTTGCCATTTGGACTTCCTCCTGTGGAGCGAAGGCTAAGGAGACAAGCTGGACCCCTGAAGATTTACCCTTACATCAGGGATCTCCTTTCCCGTGGTCAGTCTAGCCACAAACAAAGCATTTACCGAATGCTTTCTGGAATGGTGGCTTGTTCTGACCTCCTTCCGGTTTGGCACCAGGAGACACACTATTCTGCTGTGGTTTTCCTTGTGGCTTACCCTTCTGGTTTTGTTTGGGGCCCTCTTTGGAATTTGAGTTATTAGAATTCTCTTTTGAGTCTTTTTTAGGCTGTTTTCCCTCATCCTTTTTCTGAGTTGCCCCAGAATCCTTATGAGTAGCCCTGTTGGCAACCCATAAGTCAGCAGCCTTAGCCAGCCTCCGGGAATCCAATTCCTTCGAATCAGCCAAGTGCTGTCTGAGCTCAGGAGAACAGGCATCATAAATAGACTCCAACATAAAAAGATTCCTCATACCCTCATAAGTGTTCACTTTGTAACCCTTAATCCATCCCTCTAAGTTTTTCAACCCTTCACTCACCCAGGTAGCCCAAGGGGTACCATCATGCTTTTTGAGGGTTCTAAACCTCTTAAGATACTGGGAAGGGGTCTTCCCGAATCTAGCTATCAAAGCTAGTTTCACAGTTTCGTAATCCGTCTTATCCGCCTCCCCCAACTCCATTACCACATCAGTCGCAACAGGAGGGAGCCTAGAGAACAACCAGGGAAGTAAATAATTCCCGGTGATGTCCTGGAGCCCATGATTGTATTCAAACAGTTTTAACCAATCCAACACATCCAATCTCGGTTCATACATACCCACTAATTCCTTTGGCATCCGGGGTCTTTTGGGACTGGAGCTCCTAGAGGAACCAGAGGAGAGAGAAGCATTTTCCATAGACAACTTTTTCATCTCTAACTCGTGATTAAGTTCTATTTCCCTGAGTCTTAACTCAACTTGCTTCTGCTCAGCCTGGGCATTCATCCGTCTGAACTCGAGCTCTTGGTTTCGTTCAGATTGAGCCAAGAACCGTTTGTATTCTAATTCGAGCTTCATTTTTCAAGTTCAAAATAAGCAGGGTTACTTGTGGGACCTGGTATGGGCCCCGTAGGCTCAGCTGGCAAGGCAGGTAGAGGATCAGGGGAGACAGTTTCGTTAGCCTCTCCGTCCTCGTCAGCCTCTTCATCGCTATCATCAGAATTATGATTTAGATCAACACCATCACTGTTATCTACATTTGCTGGAGAGATTGGTTCCTCTGAACCAGTACCCAGACTTTGGTTCGCCAGCAATCTCTCTATTAGTTCTAACTTCTTGCCTCTTACAGGAAGATTCTCTTGCCTACAGAGAGCTCGCAAACTCTTAGTATTTTCACCTAACAAGGACTCTTGACTGTAAGTTTCCATCGTAGACATGTTTTTAGAAAGTTGCTTTTTTAGTGCTAAGCTTTGTGGTGGGTTATCCTAAAGTGTCGAAAAGCACTCTAAACTGTATACTCGATACAAATCCCACCGCTGTACACCAGTGTTAGGCGGAAACCTGTGCAGTTCCCTCTGGGACCACTGCAAAAGATTTAGGACTACAGGTGTTTGGCAGTAAACCCACTTGGTAGCAGTCTGTACCACACAGATTCACTTGGTAGCTGTGGCTGAGCAGTCAGACTTCCCTCAAGAAGAGTTAAGCAGTATGTGGAGTATATAAGATAGGGCAATTCTTCACAGTAAGACAAGCAAACACGCAACGATGCTCAATGTAAAGATATTAAGGTATTTATTTATAACGAAACATCTATCAAAAACACTATGGCACTATCACGGGAAACAAATCAATCACAATTACTCTACGAAGAAGAAACGATCAATCCCCCTAAAAATATTTCGACAAGTCTAGGTTATACCAGCACCACTTATTTGCAGACAGAGGTGTATGCCTCAACCTAGATGGCACTCTAATATTAGTTAGGACGGGGGAGAAAAATAGGCAGGTTACGAAATCAACACAGTTCAATACTTCACGGGAAAAATGCAAGGCAAGAAGGCAAGAACCACAATAGATCATGAAGTTCAGAGGCCAGGCCCACTCGGAGAGAGGCAAGGCGATATGTCCCAAAAGTCTCTAGTGGAGATGCGTTCGAGTCTTTGTAGCAAATTTTTATCGGCAGATTGAACCAGTTCAGAACAATACATGAGAAAGCTTGGAGGCGACCCAACGGAAAGGAGAGGATTAAGACACCTCACTCGAACCGATCGAAAGGGAAGCCAGGCGGACACGGTACCTTGTTGTGGAGGGCAGCTCCGGCGGGGGCAGTTGTTCCTGGTGGTGGATGCACGTCGGGTCTTTGCCAAGAGTAGAGATGTTTTAGTCGTTGAAGAAAAGTAAAGTCCGGTGCACCACCAGGGAAGAGACCAGCCGCGGAGCGCTCTGTCACAAGGCACCACCTTTTGGTCGCGGTACAGGGGTAGTGGCTATCCGGTTGCCGAGGTGCTCTGCACGGGCAATTCGACCACTGCGTCCTGAGGCAAATAAAAAGCAAAGGGGACTGGTTGTTCCCACCAGTCAGGGGAAGAGACTCTCCGGCAGGGAGATCTCCTCTGTCGTCGGGAAGTGGTGAGTTGGTTCCGCAGGGCTCCACCGGAGGTGTCGTCGTGCAGGTCGGCTCAGCGTTACCCTCGTCGGATTCTTAGGTCCTGTGGCGACTTCTGAAGATCCAGTCCCAAAAGCCCTGCTTTTATGCAGAAAACCCCCATTCATTCAGCCTAGCTGTCAATCAACACATGCTAAGTGGTGAGCGGGGAGGCTCAGCACTTGGGCCAATCACTCCAGAGTGTGACCAGATTTGGCCAGGCAACTCGGTCCGGGGTGCCTAAACCCCCTCCCACACCCCTGTGGTTACCCAGACAGAATGGCACCACTTTGGAGGGTCTCTGTACAGAGCCCGCCAAAAGTGGAACAAAGGGCTCAACCTTTGGTTTAGGAGTCACAGAGACGAACACAGACGCCATTCTACAAACCGAGTTCTGGCAGAAAATACCATCCGATAAACTTATTTAAGATAAGTAGACCGGTGGTACGTTAGAGATTAACGAGAAAAAGTATCAATCTCCAACAATGGGACGAATCCCATAGGGTTATGTTCGGGGTCGAACATAACAAGTAGTTTCCACTGCCACCAGCCAAAACTCGACGAGGGGGGACGGGACAGTGCCCCCTCGAATAACAGATCCTGGAGTAATCGAATTACCCCTACTAGTATGTCCACAATAAGATGGTTTGTACTAGTTCTGTTAGTAAATTTAGGTCTAGTAAAGCCAATGGTGACTTTACATGCCCGGGGAGACAGTAGTCAGTCCCCGGGTATGGAGTCTATGGTGGGGGTCCGCTAGGACGCCCCAGTGCTACGGCACGTAGGGTGCGGTGTAACACACATAGAAAAACATATGAGACCCTATGGAGTAAAAGACCCCATAGCCCATAGAACACATTGACATTCAAAGGAATTACACACATACATGTCCAAGAGTGGGAGAAAAGAGTCCCACTCTTGGCGGGATGGAAAAAAACAAACTCCCGAAATCCAGCAAAGCTGCTGGGGGACTCACTAGGTTAGGAAATTCAGCCTAAACAGAGAATTCTCCCTAACACTCGTACCTCAGCCGAGACGGTATTCTCGAGATGCTCCAACCTCTCCTCTGACCGTCTCCTCTGGGACATCAAGAGAACAGCCAGAGTAGATTTGAGGGATTCATTGTCAACCCTCATGGCCTCCATTTGTGCCTCTGTGTGAGCAGCAATTGCTTGACGCAAAGACACCATTTCAGCCCGGCGTGCCCTGTCTGAGGCCGCCATTCCCAGCCTGAGTGAGCAGGCCGTGCACTGTGCCACCCGCTGCTGGAGTTCCACCTGCCTAGCAGGGGGTAGAATGGATTGGGCCACACGTTCCATGCTCTCAGCGATGTTATCAATTGTTGCCCCCTGGTGTTCTAAATTGGCAACCATGGCTTTCTCCCACTCAGAATACCCCAGTGGCGTGCGGCCACCGTATTGCTGGGCTTGACACTTGCGGGGCCCAAGGAGCTGACATCCTTGCTGGGTTGGCACCGCCCGCAGCTGCAGGACTACATTCCTTCATTGACGTGATGCCCCAGCCACATCTGCAACTGGAGTTGAGGGTGACCCTGCGTCCCGATCCACCACAGGCGGAGGTCCCACCACCGCCTGGCCCCTCAGTGCAGGTGTTGCGGACAGAGGAGCGTCCACATCAGAATCACTCACACCTGACGAATGGACCCGATGCACATCCAACTCGACATTGTAGTCAGAGTGATCATCCGAGCTAGACTCATTTCCAGCCCTAGACAAGATGGTCTGTAACACAAGTGGCTTCTCGTGGCCTACCACCCCACGACCACCACTTGTGCTGGGTTGCAGGTGTGATAGCAACCCTGTGTCTGGCATGACAACACCATTCTCTGGCTCCATTGCGTCATCATCTGAAAAATGGAGAAAAGATAAACATTAGTACACATGTCAGAAGCACATAACACACACACATAGGCATCACATTGACAGCCAACACATGAAGCAGACATGTCACACACAAATGAGAACCTGGCATGCATCCAGTGGCCTTGACATGTAAACACATCCCAAAAGGAGAAATGGATGTGTCTAAATAGCAAAGCCTACACAAGTACACAATGTAGTATATGAACTCCATCAGACACCACCTCTGTCAGGCACATGTCACAGGCAGAAAAGACAGATGTAAACTAAGAGATGCAACACACCATAAGCATTTCTGAACTGCAAATTGGCCACTGCTGCAAGTGATTCCAAACACACAATGACACAGGTACCATGCATGTAGACATGCATCACTAAAGCATCATCAATATAGCTACATCCATCTGCATCTCGACCCGTACCGGGTGGCACGGACCATGTAGATATAGTGAATGTCCCAAGCAAAGCAAGGGCCTGCAACCAGGCATGAGGGACCATAACGCCAAGTACTGTCCGAGCTGCAGGACATGAGGGCTCCACAACACCCCTCAGGGCCTGATTGAGCACATTGGGCTAAGAATGTGCCTGATTACATCATTCCTTGTGGAAATCTCCACGGCCAGGACTCACCATAGTAGCTAAGTGGGCCTGGCCATACACATACTGCACAACAGTGAACCTTTGGGATCATGCCAGTTCCACTAACGTGCGCAATGCAGAAATCTCAGCATAAACGTCTATCAACTACATATTAGTCAGTCAAAAATAAAGCTGCGGAAGACACATGTGTAAATGGACACTTTCACAAACACTTAAGTGAGTACTCGCAATGTTGCATCACAGGACGTTGAAGCTGCTTGTATATGTACATGGGAAAGCATTCAAAAACACCCATTTCCCCATACACCTGTATTGTGAACATGACCAGCATCGAATACATCAAAGCAAGCAGCTATAACGCAGCTTGCTTTGATGTATGTGGAAGTGCACACATAAACACGTGAAGGATGCTCCACAGTCATTACAACCTGATTGGCAGGCTACATCCAATGAGTGCCCTATGCCAGTTGGTATAGGCTGCACATTGATCAATCAACTCATCTAAACAACCACTGGGGAGTTCCAATACTGAGTACATGTGTCACAGGATGCACCTGTGCCCGTCGCACACATGACAGAGAAGGGATGAAAACATGTCCATACATGCCAGGTGACTTTGACATTTCATCAGTGAGTAGGCATGTAGAAGGGTTTAACACGGCTCATAAGTGGGTTGCTGCAGTGCAGAACATGTGTACATTACCCACTATCTACATGAACAAGTACATTATGATGTCTATCAATAAACGTGAAGGCAGTGCAAGGGCAAGTTCAGGCATCACGTGCAATGTGCATGCAATGGGTTGCATGGCTACAAGCAAACCCCCCACTCCCCTAAGTGAAAATGTAGGGAGGCATTGCATGGCAGCGAAAGGGTGACGAGAGACCTGTGTATTGGAAGACAGTGTTGACTAGCGTCAATTGAATCATCTGAGTTAACTGACAACACAGCAGATGATGATGGTACAGTAAGCAGGACACATGATGAACCCTCGGTAGTACACTCATGTTTGCAGAAACCACTACACCAGTTGAACAGTGGGCCTGAAACAGGCTGAGGCCTGTGCCCCACACAGACTGTGACACCCTAAACCTGTGTGTGATGTTGAACTGAGCCAGAGTGGGCATGGAATGGATGATCAAATGCCATGAAATGTAGGTCATCCTGGACACGTACTACAATGATCATCCTGTCATGCCACATAGGGGCATGCATGGAATGCACATGACGCATGAATGGGCACTCATGTCCCTGCGGAGCATCTGCAATCTGCACAGTCCAAGTGAGACACCCTGCATCAAGGACAGAGGATGTACCCCACTGCATGTGTCTGGCAGGATGGTTGCTGAAAGTTTGCATGTACACAGGAGCCTTGAACAGGCCATTGCAGTATGCCAACATGATGCACACCAGTGCCATGGTGAAATTGTGGTGCAGGGGGCGTGGTGGGGCAATGGAGCATGCCTACCTGGAGTACTTGCATGCAGGCAGAAGACACATGCACGTCAGTCATGCAATGACATAGCACCAGTGCTGAGAGGAAAGACACCCCAGGCTACATGCAGAAGGGCCAGTGAGCTGGAACATGGACCAGAGGGGCAGCCGGGTGAGTAGCATGTGAGCAGGGTGCAAGTGTGGCCATGAGGACAGTCCCCATCTTCTCTCCATGTCCAGAATCCTGCACAGCAGGCACGCATCAGTGAAGCATTGCATGGCTTGCACATGGGAACCATGTAGACATGACATGTAGTGGCAGTCAAGAACAACACATCACTCAAGCAAACCACACATGGCCTCGACAAACATGCAACAACACTCACTGGATGGGGCATCAAAGTCCAGCATCTCTCCCAGTCCTTTGACCATTCCTGCTGGTATGAACTCTGCAGCGACTGACTCGTGCGAAGTGAGGTCTTCCTCCTCAGGTGGTGGCCCACTGCCAGTCACCAGAGTCATGTTGTAATTAGAGGCACGCTTCACCTTAGTACTGCATTTGAGGTCATCCCAATGCATTTTTGCACTCTTGAGCTGTGCGCACCTCATGGCCAAATGCACTCACACGATCGCAACTTGCTTCCAGTGGGACATACGATGGGCAGCCGTAGTTTGACAATTCGGCCCCACTAGCATATCACGGTTGTGGTCCCGTACGTAGTCCACAAGGAAGTCCAGTTCCTGCATGCAGAAAGGCTTCTTCCTTGATGTGCCGGAGGCCGGAGCTGTGTCTGGGGTCCCAGCCTCTACTGCAGGTGCAACCTTCTTCCTCTTGGACAGTGGTCCGGACCCTGGCTGGCAAATGCCGCCATGATCAGTATGGGCTGTGGCGCTGGTGGGTTGAACCGACGGAGTGGCAGGTGGAACGAGGAAGGAAGCACTGACTTGCGTCAGTGGCTACTGGGTGCCCTGGAATGGACCCTGCGCAGCAACATCAGCTGTGCCAGGGTCATTGACCGGGACTGTCCTGGATGGTAGACTCACAACCGAGGTGGTGTTGGCTGCATCTGCCCATGGACTTGTCAACACCTGGCTGTTCGGGGCACCAGATGACATTACTGCCCCAAGGACATGAGCCTCGGTCAGGGCAGCCCTGCGTGCACCTACAGTGTGCCTCCTGACCTCCTGGAAATCTTCCAGGGACTCTTCAGGTGCCAACGCAGCCTGCGCTGGCAGACCCTGAGCCTGGGTGGTGGTGTCCACAGCTGCACCTGCAGCTACCACTCCCCTTGGTCCCGTGGGAGTCGATGAAACGGACTGCCAGGTCACATGGGTGCCAGTGCCCGTTGCAAGAACTGCATCTCCCGGAGCCGCAGGGGGTGGTGGCATTACTGCACAAACACGTGGCACAACATCATGCCGAAGTGGCGCACCCCTGCCTCTTCCTCCTCTGCAGCCACCCTGGACACCCTGGAGTCCCCCTACTCCCTGGTCACCCCGGCCACATCCCTGACCATGCCCACCACGTGGAGTACGCCCAGCTAAGGCACCCCTCACCTTTCATGGCCTCCCAGCCATGGCACAGATGTAGTAGTGCCGGCACATATGTAGTAGCGGCAATGGGAGGTGTACATGACAATTGTCCTGGGCAATTGGGGTGTAGGGGAATGGATATAAGATGTTAATAGCACCCCTGCAAGGCTGTATGTGACCCCAGTGATAAAGTGACAGGTCACGCAACGCTCATGCAGCCTAAAACTGCAGTAAAACCATGCATGCAACCCCCGGTAGCCCACGTGTGTGGAATTAACCTCCCGCAGTACGCGGTGGCACCCAGGGACATGAAAAACACGTACGCATGGGACACGCAGGCTACTATGACCTTGAAAATAGGTACGCGATACACAGGGGCACCCGCAGTGGGAAAAATAGCGTGCGTGACTCACCGCCAGACTAGCTTGATAATGAAAAACATGCATAGCCAATACCCCCGCCAAAAGAAGAGATACGTCCTTGATCTGCTGTGAACTTCTGATGGCGCGCGAAACAACACAAAGTGAGAACACACATGTCGGTCTCCACGAAAGGCACGTACAGCGAACAGCTGGCATTGCTCACCTTTCACCCGTGCAGAGGGAAACGCCTGTGCACGTCACTTCACTTATGCACTTATGCCCTTTCCTCGGATTACACACGTTCACACGCGGACGTGCTGTTTTCTCACATGCTGAATCACTATGCACCCATGATGAGGGGAACGCCCGCGCGTGTTACGTCACATACGTGCTTACGCGCTAAGGGCCTTTCCTTGAATTACACGCTGATGTGCAGTTTTTTCACGTGCCTATTCACTCCATATCAAGCTGGCCACGCGACAACACATGGAAGACCACGCTACTGCCCAGAAGGTTGAATTACTGCCCCCTAGAGCCCTGAGCAGCCTCCCACGAGCCATCTGCTGCTGCCTGCTGCCACCGTGCCCTGCCATTTGGTGCCTGCACATCTGCCATCTCCAGGGGTCCAGTTGCTATGACCACCCCTGCTGGAACAGAGGACCCCCGACTGGTATTCCATCGCTCCACAGCACAGTCCCAGGACCCAGTTGCCCACCCACCCCTGCCTTGGGGGTTGCCATGTCCGACACAACACCATCTGGCACCAGTGGCAACCCCCCTGCTGAGAGGCAGAGGGCTGCCAGCTTCACTTCCAATGAAGTTGGCATCCTGGTGGAGCCAGTCCTGGGGCATTATGCTGCCCTCTTCACACCATTACGCGCCGACAAGGAAGGATGGATGGGGATCTGGATGGACACAGTGGGTGCCGTCAACGCGGAGGGGGTGGCACCCCGCAACATCAAACACGCCCAGAAGCTCTGGGAGGACTACAAGTCCAGGACCCTCAAGAAAGCTGGGCACCTCTTAGATGCAGCAAATGCAGTGGGGCGCCGGGGCCAGTTTACCAACCAGCAGATCAGGGTCCTGGAGCGCATTCGCCCAGTGCTTCACCACCAGATCCTCAGGATGCAGGCCCATCTGGAGTCGAGCGGTAAGTGGCCATGCATTGCTGTGTGAAACAGGGCATGTTGCAGTGTGCTGGTAGTTAGCTACCTGCCTGTATGTGTGACATAGGCCATGTATGGATGTGTGTGTGCAGGGACATGATGGTGCTGCATGTGAGTCCAGTCATGCGTGAACCACATGGATGGTGTATGTGTTACAATGCAACATGCGGAGCAGCATGTGTAATGCACACATGAATGCATGCCTGTCTCTGTTCTTAGACATGGTTGGGGTGTGAGAGATGGGTGCTGCTGTCATGGACATGTATGGTGTACATGTCTGTGTGTCTGAGTAGCGTGTGTGTGACTTGTAAACGCCATGGATGCATGACTCATGTCCGTGATGATGTGTTGATTCACTGATGCAGCCTAGTCATCCTTGTATCCACTGTGTCTGGGGTGTACGAGGCCAGATGCATGAAACTACGGTGATGTGATCAGTATGACCATTGATGCATGTGAGTTTCAACCCACCATTGTATGTTTCAACAGTTCCTTGGACATGGATGCAAATGTTCATTGCATGTGCCGTGTCTGTTTCTGCATGTGTGTTGCCTGCACTGACCCAAGAGTTGTTGAGGGACATGATGGAAGTGATGTTTGACAGTGCCACTCATGTGCTATTGCTTCCTGTCTAGGGGACTATTGTACAGTACCCTGATGCTTGTGTTCTATGTCTCCCTCTACACAGCAGCGAGTGAAGAAGACGGCAGAGACGGCACTGTGGAGCAAAGCGGCGGGGATGCCTCCACCAGCCGGCGACGCAAGGGCCAGTCACCCTCCCAGGAATTACCATCATCTGGGAGCGAGGGGACTGGTACCACGTCTGCCACTGCAGTGGCTTGCGATGGCAGAAGACGGTGTGGAGCCATCCAGGTTGGTGGCGCACAGAGGAGGAGGAGGCCGCTACTTAGCCGCACATGGGGCCTGGTGGGGGTGGTACCACTGGTGCAAGTGGTGCAGTCCAGGGGCAGGGGCAGGAGGCAGCACAAGTCACTGTGGAAAGGCCTGTGCATATCACTGTGACTGCACCACCATGCACCAGCAGGGATGCCCCATCCCAGGCCCGTCCGCAGGTAGGGGGGAGGTCCACATCATCTGGCACTCCTCTACCTGCGGATGAGGGGACCTGTGACTGATGGAGTCTGTCCTGATTGGTGTTGTGTTGTGCACGCGTGACATTCGTTATGACGTCCGTGTTTCCTGGGGGGACCACGCACGTCATCACGAAGAGCTGCATGCTAATGTGGCCCAGTTGGGAGGGGCCATGGTCGGGGGTTTCCTACATGTGTCGAGCACTCTGGCGGCCCTCTCCTCCTCTGTGCAGACTATGCGCCAGTCTTTCTCCATGCTGTCTTCCGGCCCAGATGCCACCGGGCATGCAGCAGATGGAGGATGTGCCGGCATCATCGGGCAAGGCATGTGCACGACGGCGCCGGTGGATTCCATCAGCCTGGATGCCGTTGTGCTGGCAGAGGCAGTTGCGTCGGGGGCAGCGGCATGCTCAGCGTGGGAGGCATCATGGCTCAGGGCCATCAACATCAGAGGGGCAGGCATCGGCTGGCGGGCAGGAGGACAATGGAATGGGAGTGTCTTCCGTGTGGCAGCTGTTGGGCCAGCGGATAGATGCGGAGCGGCGGCGGGCAGAGGAGGCACGGCTCACTATGGTCAGGGTGGAGAACTCCATGCGCTGGGCATTGAGGCGGACTGAGTGCCTCGAGGCAACTCGCAGGGAGTTGGAACAGGCCATGACTGCATCCCTTCGAGACATCGAGGACAGGGAAGAGGCCCACCTCCAGAACATTCGACGTGGATTTCGATGATGCCCTGGCCTGGAACATCGCAGAGTGAGCCGTAGGACTTGCCCGCCGCCATTGTATATAGTTCATTAGTCTTAGGATTCCTTTGTTTGTCTTTTATTTTGGAGTTTATGGACATTGCTCCACTTTGTGTATATAGTTTTTTCTTCATAGGACTTTTTTGTAGGTTTCCTTTTGTTTGTGGATCATGTACCATTTGGATTTCCATTGTATATAGTTGCAGACTTGTACATACTTTCCTTTTCTATATTCCCATGGATGAATGGATCAATGTTTTTTTTTTTTGGATTATGTTTTTATTATGGACATTGGCAATGGACCACTTTTTTATTGTACATGATTTTGCTTTTTTTTACTTCATTGGATTTACCATTTTTTTTTCTAAATCTGTCATTGTACATTGATTTTCATTTTACAATTCCTCCAAGTCAGTTCATCATGTTTTTAATACATTTTTTCTTCTAAATTGGTGTTGTGTTCTGTCATTGGTTTTGTGCATGTCTCATTGAACATTTCCTCAGCCATGTGTTGCCACTGTGTGGCTCCTTTGTGCATTCCTGCAGGGGCATGGTGGTTCATTTAGACTATCATGGCATGGGTAATTTGGGAGTGGGTTCTGTGGATGGTTGCATGCTTGGACTGGGGGGCAAGGGGGATTAGGGTTGGCTTTAGGGACATGGGTCAGTTTTGTTAGGACATGTTGTTTGTTGGGACATGTGTCAGGGCCTGCTGGCAGGTGGCTGTCACTGTTGGGTGGGTGGGGGTGCAGGGGGACATGAGCTGGGGCCTGCTGGCAGGTGCCCGTCACTGCTGGGTGGGTGAGGGTGCAGGGGGACATGAGTCGGGGCCTGCTGGCAGGTGCCCGTTACTGCTGGGTGGGTGGGAGTGCAGGGGGACATGTGTTGGAGCCTGCTGCCAGGTGCCCGTCACTTCTGGGTGGGTGGGGGTGCAGAGGGACATGTGTTGGGGCCTGATGGTAGGTGCCCGTCACTGCTGGGTGGGTGGTGGTCCAGGCGGAAATGAGTCGGGGCCTGCTGGCAGGTGCCCGTCACTGCTTGGTGGCTAGGGGTTCAGGGGGACATGTGTCGGGGCCTGCTGGCAGGTGCCCATCACTGCTGGGTGGGTGGGTCGGGGTGCAGGGGGACATGAGTCGGGGCCTGCTGGCAGGTGGCCATCAATGGTGGGTGGGACATGTGTTGGGGCTCACAAGTGCATGGTGCCATGTGGGCTACATGCGGGGCATGCCCAGGGTGGATGGGCTGCCTGCAGGGCATGGCCAAGGGTGTAGGGTAGTCCCCTGTGGTGTGGGCTGCCTGCAGGGCCTGGGAAGGGGGCACACCTGGGAGGACCCACAATGCCAAATCGTGTGTACTACTCCAAGCGCACCCCCGGAATACACGTACGCCTCTCGCGCTAGCAAAATCGTGTATAAAACTCCCTGCGCACCCCTCAGAATACAAGTACCCCGCTCGCGCTAGCGAAAACACGTGTAAAACTCTCTACACAAGCCTCATAATACAAGTACCCCGCTCGCGATATGCGAAAACGTGTGTAAAACTCCCTGCGCACCCCTCACGTACCCCTCTAGCGAAAACGCGTGTAAAACTTCCAGCGCACTCCTCAGAATACACATACCCCGCTCGCGCTAACGAAAACGCGTGTGATACTCTCCGCACACCTCTCAGGATACACGCATACAGCCCATCCACCCTCCCCATGCCCCACAGGCATCCCATCACCCCAGTGCATGCCTCACAGGCAGCCCACACCACAGCACCAGAGGGGTATGTGTATTCTGAGGGGTGTGTGGGGAGTTTTACACGCAATTTTGCTGGCACGAGCGGGGTACGTGTATTCTGAGGGGTGCGTGGGGAGTTTTACACGCGATTTCGCTAGCGCGAGAGGGGTACGTGTATTCTCAGGAGTGTGCAGGGAGTTTTACACATGTTTTTCGCTAGCGCAAGAGGGGTATGTGTATTCTGAGGGGTGCGCAGGGAGTTTTACACGTGTTTTCACTAGCGTGAGAGAGGTACGTGTATTCTGAGTGGTGCGTGGGGAGTTTTACACATGTTTTCATGGTGGGGGGGCTGTATGCTGGTCCACTGGCCCTTGTGCCATGTACTGGATTTGTGCGATGTTTATGGGGCACGGGACGGGGTTGAGAGAGTAACAGGCGCTGCTTCAGGATCGCTGCGCCACTCTGTGCCACGGCTGGTTCTGGATGTTGAATACTCTGTGCGCTGAAATGGGTTTTGGCGCATGCGGCTGGCGCAGACTGCCGCACGAGCACACTGTGCACCAGCCGCGTGCGCCACTTGTGCGCTGATTTCTATGAATTACCCCCTCAATGGCTGTGTACTGCAGTATTAAGAGTTCTGTCATTTTGGATTAGATCTTGCAAGAAAACATTAGCTAGAGGAGTATACTGTTCGCTGGAGCTTTTGCTTTGTCCATTTAATTAGAATGTATGCATCCTTCCCCCAGCGAGCGAGCAGACAGTCAATGCAGAGGAAGAAAGGGAGGCGTGCAGCGTACATAGCAAATTAATTGTGTCAGTATGAGCAGGGTGCAGAAGCTGGGAATGGAACATTGGTCTTAGACGATTAGATTAGTGTTCCAGCTGTGAAGGCCATGTTTCATGAGAGCAGGGCCTGGTATCGAGGACTGACAAATGGTCAAGATAGGTTTGGAGGCTTAGTGCCCACAGTGAAAAGTGGCCGGACCATTTAAACATGTGTTTTTAATAAATAGAGCAAACACATATGAGAAATGAATTCCCAAGAATAGTGCATCTGCTGTGAGTTTGCTATAAGCACCTGGTTCCTAAGAGAGATGAGTTGGGCCTTGTTAGGGTTACAGGGTATTCTCAGACGGGAGTCACAAGTGATGATGCCAAAGATCACAGCTGCAAGGTCAAACAAACCATTCAGGAGTACCACATTTTCTGGTCTCATGAAGAAGCTGTTGTATCACTGGGCAGGGTTTGTCCTGACGTTTCACACTAGCTCCTTGATTGGGTCCTCTCGGGGTTATGCACATCACAGGTTGGCCAAAGGTACCTTGACCAATAAGGAGAGTCCATTGTTGCAACAAAGTACCTGAATGTATTTGACCAATCACATCCCATTGTTTTCGCCTGACTGAACAATTACGTCCTTTTGTAAGGAGTTGTATTTACATTTGCCTGACCAATGGTGTGATGAACTATTGGGTATGTTTAGATTTTTGTATAGATGTTAGCCAATGGGGAATGTGGGATTATGTTGTATCTGATATATTTTTCTTATGTTAATGTGCTGAGCGTGGTTTCAGTTTTCAGTTCCACGGGACTGACTGACACTCCCGGACGTATTTGGATGTAATAAAACTTTTTTTTCCCTGCAAGCTGTGCGCTGATTATTGACCCCTTCTGGAGTGATTTTTTATCGATCTGTCTTTCGGCCTGCCCTACACATGGAAGCATGCTGTCACAAGTATTAAACCATTTTCATTAATTGTACACTACTAGTTTATTTTGTGTAAGTACAAAAGCAATACCCATGTCCTAAGGAAATAATTGGTAATAAGGTAGTATATGTTTGCTA
This sequence comes from Ambystoma mexicanum, assembly GCF_040938575.1. Classification (NCBI taxonomy): domain Eukaryota; kingdom Metazoa; phylum Chordata; class Amphibia; order Caudata; family Ambystomatidae; genus Ambystoma; species Ambystoma mexicanum. The sequence continues at coordinate 908,000,573 of NC_090936.1, forward strand.
ATTGATGCTAATTAGCACTATAAAAAGGGAATCTATACACAAAACGGAATTTATCAGCACGACAGGATACATAAGAATGGTGTGTTTATGAAGTCAAAGATAAATTAACATCCTGCCCTTCTATTTGAATTAGAGTATGTCAGAGAGCCAAGAACATTACATAGGGCCTAATCACGTATTGGGCGGTATCCCGATTGGGATACCGGCCAACTTTATTTGTGTTAACACGAATCACAAGTGGCTATCCACATCTGAGAAAATCTGACTAAAAACTGCATCCCTTATCTACAAATGCTTAAACAAAAAAGCACCATGCTATCTGATAGATAACATCTCTAGAAAAACCTCTTATAGGCCCACGAGACTAGCCAACTCCTAATGCCTTCAGGTGCCTCGCTTCAAATTATCCACCATTGGTGGTACTAGTTTCCCAGTCAAAGCTGCCCAACTGTGGAACTCACTACCCATAGCACTGAGAATGCATCAAGCCTTTGCCAAATTCAGGCAAAATATGATCGTCTGGCTCCTAGAAAACGATGAAAAATTAACCTTAGAATCTGACTATACCTGCCAATAACTGTACATATATATGCTTGTATATAGACTGCTTGTATATTCTTTACTTCTTTTTTGTATGTACTTTTTATCACACACTTGCTAGTTTTAGATGTAACTATTCTTTATCATAATTATTGTAATAATGTAACCTTTGTACTAAGCTTTGAGACTTCTTACTTCCTGCGCCCTGATACCTTTGGGTCTGGCGCGCATAACAAATAATAAACAAACAAAACCCACCCATCCGGCGGTATTACTGCCGGATCACGGGTTGTGTGGCAAACGTGATTCCCCATTCCCATTGGGTCCATTGGTCCCAATGGTGAATTTTCAGCACAATGACTGCCGGCGGTATTACTGTGCGTAATTGCACTGAAAATCAGCATTTGTCTGGTGTATTTATCCCCAGATCAGAGCCTCAGTGCTCAGAGCTGGGGGTAAACACGCCATACTTGTGATTCGGTGGACCATTAAATGCAGCGGTAACCCCATTATCAACGCATTTAAGGGCTACCGTCCAACTCCTGATGAGGCCCACAGTATTTTTTAACATGCAGATCAATTAGATTCCCTAGGTGAAGGAGACTGCCAGTTCTTGCTTCGAGGAACATTCCAGTGCAGTACAATAGCATTATATCAGTCTCTGGTCTGGAACATAAAGCATATTATTCTGACAGTGATTAACCCCTGTACTGGCGGGGCTGCCTGGTAGCCTCTGACAGTGAGAAGTCGCTGATCTAGAGGGACTTTGCTGTGGTACCTCAGTAGCTAACAGCAGAGATTTCTCTTTTCAAATGCACTTTCTACAAAGAGACCAAGCTCTACAATCATGATTTTAGATCTGCAGAATTGGGAACTAATGTGAAACTGCATTCTGCTGAAGGCCTCCCTGATATGGCATGGGATATTAGGCTTAACAGGTGGTCATCATCCAATTACTCTCACAATTAAGATAATTATGCATTCTAAAACCCCTCATCATTGATATTTGCTGTCCGCAATTACAGATGTGGGCTGTAGTTCCAACAAATAGCATCTCTCTGAAGTCACTGTGAAGGTTTGGTCCAAGACAAGCAAACAGAAACATCTTTAGATGAAAATAAATGGAGATCAGCTGAATCAAAACATGTGACACTGAGGAGTGACCGTCTATTCGTGAAAAGAATGCTGTGTGTTTTGCTAAAGTCCCAGTTGCCAACAGGAAATGTAGACCCTGTGAAATGCAGACCAACATTTTCTCTAGACACTGTATAGCTCCATTCCCTGCAATAATGTAGAGATCACTGCAAACTTTGACCGATGAATATATATTGATGTGCACATGCCAGAATGTCAGAAAACCAAAGCACTGGTGTTCTGTTACACATCACCTGGAAATTGCTGCCATGTGGATTGAAATGGAGCACAGCCTTATATTTAAACATTATGAAAATTACCTTTCATCAGAACCCTAAACTTTGTGTTACAAAGATAAATATTTGAAAAATAACATTGTTTTCAGCTTTGTAATGCATGCCTCATTTAGAATTGGCCCACAATGTTAAATATTAACAGCATTTCTCTTTTTATGAACAGCAAAGAGATCTACCAAATACATTGTAATTTCACAGAATACATGGGAAATAAATCACTCTGATGCAACTCTAGATTGAGGAAAAGTCAATAACTTTTTGTTAAACTGTTTTAAATCAAAGAATTATAGTGTGCAATTCTCTGCATTGCAATTAACATATTTCTAATAGTGGCTTTGCATACATTTGCTCTAGTCTCTTCTTCAAATAAAACCCATGGCAGAAGGTAACTTGAGTTCACTTTCAAACTCCAAAACAAGAAAAGGGGAGGACCAGGGAGGTCACGAGTTAAGCCATATTGAAAAACAGATCACCTGCTGTCACAAAAGAAAACAAGTCGGCTGGAATATATCGATAGAATCATAGGCTCAAGGCCTACACAAATACAACAAATAGATCTAAATACAGTTTCTTCATGGCACCCCTAGCTGATAAAACACAGGGGTATTTAGATGGCAGCTGGACCTGGTTTCAGAGACAAATTATCTAAAGGATACAGATACACTTAAAATTACAAGTTTGACATTAGCTTGGTCATAAATCTGCCATCGGTGCTTTAGCTAATGGAACTTTTCATGAACCGGCCATGTCTGCTTCTCATAGGATTCATTATTCTGACATGAGATTTTCACGTGCAAAGCTTGACAGAAATTGACCTGGCCATTTTCTCTGCTATAACCTTAACATGCTTAGGACTTTCTGGAAAAAAAATGTTATGCTACCGTGAGAGTCTCCTGTTCAATAGGAGGCCAGCACAATGTTAATATTCATCAATTATTAATACATTTTGTAAATATACGTAACTTTCTAAAAGTTTATCTCACAAACTCATGTGGCATGCCACTGTATTCAGCATGATCTTTTGAGCTTGAAGATCTATATTTCATTGATGAGAAGCATTCCTGTAAAGAGTTAAGGGAAAATGTGAATTTCAGTCCAAATTCCTCTGTATGACCCCATGTCACATGTTCATAATATTTTGGTTTTATTATATTAAGGGGTGCATTCTCTGGGAATGGCAATCTGTTGAGAAAAACAATGGGAAGATTTTGTCATTTAGAAATGTTGATGTTATATGATATTGCATGAGTAAATGTAAATGTAAAGTCTATATAAGTAGGAACCCATAGGAAATAGAGTCAGAGCTCTGAGTCAGAGCTCTGAGAAACTGAAGGTCTGCAGTGGTGAACCTTTGCCCAAATGGATGAATGATGGACTGGGATAACATCTTGAGAGAAGGGAGACCAGCCGGAAGCAGACTTTACCTGAAGAAGACCCTGAGGGAGATAAAGCAGTGAGCGGTGTGGCATAGCTGGCTGGGGAGATATGACTTGAGGATATGAGGGTCCATGCTGTATCTATGACTTAAAAGAATAATCTACAAGTGAGTATTATGAGGGGTCAGAAATGTGATGGTTTTTCAAAATATGCCATTTTGTTAAACTCAAAAGGGTTTGATAAACGCCTCAAGAATCCCTACCCGAACATGGATGTCCATAATTATACAATAAGCTCAAGAAAACACTCTAACAAGAGTATTCTGTCCCTCACTTATACATACCACAAACTCAACAAGATAATACATTGCAAATTCAGATAAACAAAATTAACAGTTATCTTCAAGATCCAGTAACTGTTCCTCCTTCCCAAGATTCAATCAGGATTTCAATCAATAGTTCAAAAGAATAAGGAAATCCTATCTTGCACCAAAGTTCTAATAAAGTTCCTCCTCCACCAGTAAGTCTCTCAATTGGGCTTAACCAACAGTTCAAAATGTTCAGCAAGTGTTGTGTCTCTCCACATGTGGCAGAGAGCTCTACACAACTGCTTCTCAGTAAATAAGTATATCTCTACAGTGCCACACTGTCAACATAATTACTTCTGCAATGATTATTCTGCACCAGTTCACAATGCACTCGCATCAGCAATATTGATCTGTCAGAATGATTTTACAGCAGTTCTCAATGAGCTTCTGTGGTCTTGTCACTTCTTCTTCAACACTTTTAACCACTCATTTAACCACATCACATATTTCCGCTTGGCCGACTTAACTGCCAGGCCACACTAACAAGTCCCTTGCCCTTGTGTACTCTCCTGTCAGAACTAATGAAACTACTTATACTACTACAAGACCTCCTGTGGCATAGTTCTGCTTTGCACAGTGTGTAAAGTCTTTTGACTTTCCAAATTAGTTTTGCCTACTTCTTCTGAGAAAACATGCAACACATTGGTGCTGTTTGTTCCAGATTTTTGATTGTCACATGCAATGCAGGTTCTGCTCCTCCCCTCCTGAGCACCTTCTGTCAGAAGGACAGCCTTCCTGCCACTTCTGTTTTCCCACTCTTGAATTGGCTTTTGTCTGCTCTTCTTTGGCTTAGGCAATGCTTCTTTAAGTCAATTCCCCCTAGTGCGTATTTCTCCCTCTGACAACAGGGTCTATGCATAGCTTGCTTTTTAATTGCCCCCTCTTGACATTGGCAATGTTGGTTCTCTTTCACTTGATTTGTTATTGCCCTCTTTGGCTTTGGAAATAGTTGTTTATATTGGCATCTAGTGCTATTGCCCTCTCGTCTTGCCTTGGGCAGTTATTTTGACTTTCAAAAAGACAATTCACTTTGAAGGCCAGTTTGATAAGTTGTTATGTTGCAACTTTCTCCACTGCTTATCAGCTAGCTATACACAATATTTATCTTTCTGCTTCACATCAGTTCGATAAACAAAATGCTTATGTTTCTGCCACTTTGCGCTTTTTAAATTTGTTTGGTTTTCAAAATACCCAAACCTGGCCAGCAGGCGGTAACAGAATGCTCTGAGGTCACAGCACACAAGTGGACTCACCGGGTTTGTCATGCGTGTCAAATCGCTCCGCTGCCTTTGGGTTATCTGCTTCTTGTGCTCCGGGCGGCACAGAAAACGAATTAGCTCTGCTTTCTCCAACCCTCATTTGTCAGACAAGGAGCGCTCCTTGCTCCAAAGGCTCTCTGGTGTTCGCCTTACACCAAAGCCTGCCTTATAGGCCGGAAGGCGTCCTAACTTCATTCTTCCCGGCATGCTACCTCTGCAACCACGATCTTCAGGGTTAAAGCTTTCACAAATAAATCCTCCTGCCGCTTGACCTCTGAAAACAAGGTCTCTGAAGGAATGGACCGCCTCAAAACCGGCATCCATACTGCAAACTACGGCGGCTCTGACATCTCTAATCTCCTTCTCCTGCAACTGCAATATGGAGTCACTGCATTCACCCCACCTTCCACTACTGTTCTTCTCTATGGCTTGCACCTGAGTGTGCCTTTTATGCCTCCCAGTCTCCCTCAGGTGTGGGTCATTAACCCCTTCAACCTGCAACTTGCAGTACCAGGCTTCTGTATCCCTCTTCTTCATCCCAGTACTTTTGGCATTGTGGGAATTGAAATCAGCAATGTTCAACTTGGTCCTTTTAAGGGGATAATTGTTGCCAAATGTGTCACCATCCTTAATCACTCTTTAAATGGAGCATTATAAGGTTTCACTGAATGGTTTTGCTCTCTTGGGAAATTATTATAATCAAATACATTTACATTTAAACATTCATCTTTAACATTCCCCTGTTGCACATGGGAGCTTACATCTCTACAATGGTGCTTAACTTTGGGGGGACTTTGTTTACTCCCTGTACAGGATTGGTTAGAACAGTGTTTACCAGCATCAAGATAATTAGCTCTGGGAAAGAATACCTCCATCCAGCAGCACGCCATTACATATTCTGGCATCACTGACTCTTCCTCCTCTGAGGAGGATAAATACCAGATCTCTCCCAACTGAGTCCTCCAGTTCCCTTGGGGACCGGAAACTTTAGGGAGGGTCTTTGTGAGGACTTATCACAGTATCAACATGCCCCTATGTGATTAGAGCTACGTCCTCAAGAATCTGTTAACCATATTTCCACTAAAGGGGTATAACTGGAAGGGAAATCAATGGGGGATAATTTAAAATAGAGTTGTAATAGATTTTCTTTCAGTGCAGAGTGCACAACATTTAATTAACTATATCCACGCGTAGTGCCAGGCTTTGAGTACACCTGTGAAAAAATATAGCAACATTTATTTGACTTTGCTTGAGAGAATACTGTGCTGTGCACAGAAAGGCAAATATGTTCTAGTCTGAATCAATTCTCACTTGGCTTCAAATATGCCCAGAATACAAGGTGCATTTCACCCTAAAATGCAGAAAACTTCTAATTATGGTCGAACCAGTGTGGGGTTGATACATGTATTTATATTATTTCTTTTTAGCATTTATAGAAGCGCGATAAGTCTGCAATGGGTTTTGGGTAGAAGTAATTACAGACAAGTTCGTTTAAGAATAGTTAACAGTTTGTTAGTTGAACATGAAAGTTTTACATTTTTTTCGGAAGAGGTGAAAGGAAGGCTCCTCATGTAGTTGAAGCAGAAGGTTGTTATAAGGGTAGCAGCACGCACCGGAAAGCTAGATCTGCCAGCTCTTTTGTGCTTGAATCTCGCTATATTGAGGCAACAGTTATGAGGTGATCCAGGGGGTCTCAAGGGCACATGTCTCTTGAAATTTGGAGTGAGGTCTGAGGAAGCCTTGTTAGAGAGGAAACAGCGGTTGAAGGTGAGAACTTTGAAGGGTATTCTTTCTCAGACCGGTAGCCAGTGGGCGGCTCTCCTTGCCCTGAGATGTGATCATGCTTGCTCTAGGCTAGAGCGACGCAGAGAGCATTGTTTTGTAGTACCTGTAGTTTGGGAACGTTTTTTTTCCAAAGTGCTGTTTAGTCGTGCATTGATATAATTCAATTTTAACAGGTTGAGGGCCTGTGCGATAGTGAAGCGATTATCGGTAGAAAGGAAATGTTTGCACGCAGTGAGGAGCTTCATGGCATAGGCTGAGGTGGAGATGATGTGATTTACTTGGCGGGTCACGGTGAGTGATGCATATAGGTAGACCCCCAGTGTTTTAACCACTGTGGTGACGGGGATTGTGTGGCCATCGATGCAGAAGTGCCTGAAGGCGGTTTCAAGTTTGGCCAGCCGGATGGGAGAATCGATGAGAAATAGTTCTGTTTTCTAAACATTCAGGCTGAGGCTGTGCAAATCCATCCAGATTTAAATGATTTCATAGATGGTGTTTATTTTGAGGGAGTCCTGTGCGTGGTTTCCGGAGAGGGGGATGACGATTTGGTTGTCATCGGCATAGTTTGTATAGGTGATACCCATGTAGTGGAAGTGGTCAAATACGGGCTTAGTATATTAATTGCTCCTCTTTTTATTGATGGCTACTTTTACCCTTTTGTATATTATTGTTTTGGCTGTGTGAATAGTCTTTTATCTATTGCGAGCTGTGCATTTTACAGTGTTATGTTTTACTGTTAATTTGTTGCATTTAATACATTTTTAACAAAACATTTCGGTGAGACACTTACCATCCAGTATTTTCTCGTGCGATTTGGATCAGAGCTGCTCAGCTGCTCTGTATGCACATACTCCGCAAAACTACAACTCCCATTTGTTTTGTAGTCCTCCAGCCTTCAAGTTTGCAGCACAGGAGCGAACGCGCCGGCGCAAACAAGGCAGGCAAGCCGGTAAATGCCGGTTTGTGCAAGGGATGCAGAGGGCCTTTCTAGTATGTCTCTTAGTTATGGTAGGAGTGTTTATATTGCATTGTCATAACTTTATTTCTCCTCCTAAACCCATTAACCAAAAAAGTTACGTAGTGATCTTATTCGCCGCATTCAGCATAACCAGCAATTTAGGTTGCATGCGGAAGCATGGGATAATTTAACAGCTATTCCGCCAAAGATGGAAACCCCCTATGTTAATAAATTAGTATTATTTGGCATTTATATAGCGCTACAAACCCTCAGGTATCTGAGCGCTGCTTATTATTACCCACGGTGTGTGGTGCTCATTTATCGACCTCGGAAGGATGAAAGGCTGAGTTTGGCCCGGCCGGGATTAGCAGGCTCTGCACGGGTGTCAAAGCGAGCGCTCTACTCGCTGTGCCACTTGACCGGCATGTATCCAATGGGCTCTTCAGTAGCCCTAATAAATCTGTGAGTAGCGAAACAATGGAGGGTGCAATGAGTGCACCACTCAGTTCTGTAAGCATTAATGACTAGCCCCAGGCTGTCACTCCACTTAAAATTGTGTTATTAAACACATGTTCCCTAGCGGGTCATGCTACTGAGGTAGCAGATTATATCGTGTCAACAAATGTTGAAATAATTCTTCTTACCAAGACATGGTTATGTGAGACTAATCAACGCTCGCTTCAACTTGCTATTGTTGTGGGCTACAGAGCCCTGCATATGGATCGTAGTTAACAAAAAGGTGGGAGTGTTGCTATTCAATCTCGTTGATCATGGGAGGATGGCGGAGAGGCTCAGGGAGGTGAGCAGATGCTCCAAATCAGCTATTGACAGGTTCAGCTCCTTCTTGGGACTAGGTGAGCCAGGGTAGCTCATGGAAAGGTTAAGTCAGAGGATGCCATTCTTGACACAGATTGTCTTAGAATTTACGGGTGTCTACAAGGCAGATTCATTGTTGGTTTCTAGAGTTTTTGATGCCATTAAGGCATGGATGTCAGATAGTTTTCTGACCTTAAATGGCAAAAAACTGAGATTCTGATAGTGTGTAGTGCAGCAAAGCTCAAATCTCTGGATCCACGATATGGAGCCTTCTTAGTTGGAGGTGCCACTATTCAGGTTTCTAATAAGGTTAAGACACTTGGAGTAATATTTGATCATCATCTACATTTTGGTAAACATGTTGCTCATATAAAAGCTAGCTGCACCTACACAACTCAACTATTATGGCAGATTAGACCCTACCTATCAGAAGCTAACCGAGCCTTAATAGCCAATGCAACTATCAATTCAGTTAGATTATTGCAATGGGGTATTGGTAGGTACCACAATCACAAATATAAAGAAACTACAAACCATTCAAGATGGAGCAGTTAGGGCAGTCTGCGGTATAGGACGCAGAGACCATGTGACCAATGCACGGAGGAAGCTGCATTGGCTTCTATAGCACAAAGGATCTTTTTTAAGGCATGCATGCCTTGCTTGGTCTGCTCCTCTGTACTTGCAATACCGCATTAAGAGATTTCCCTATAGACGTACTCTACGTTCAAATGGAAAAGATCTTCTGCAACAACCGCACTTCAGACTAAAAACGTATGGGGACCTCAGCTTCAATGCTTGGGGTCCTAGGGTCTGGAAAGACCTCCCCATCTCCATCAGGCAATTGCTGTCATATGCACAATTCAGGAAGTCTATTATGACTAGTCTGTTTGATGGTGCTGGTGTTCAGATCAAATTTCTTATCACCCTCCCGTGATTTTGGAACTAGTAAACATCTTTACCAAACCCACATTGTATGTTGATTGTCGGTCATATTTGTATTTGCTGTTAAGCACTGTGAGGCCTGCAGGCGAGTTAGCGCTCTACAAAAATTAAATAGAACAGAATTGAATAAATGTTGTAGAGGGTAGGCAAGATGCACAAACCTTGTGGGACCCCGCAGGAGATGGGAGTGGGGGAAGGTGGTGGCATCACTTGCCAAAACCGTTGAGGTTCTGTTGGCTAGGAAGGCTGAGATCCAGTTAGCCAATTAAGGGGAGACGTGCACTGCAGCAATGAGGTGGTGGCAGATGGTCTAGTGAAATGAAATAAAATGATATTTTATTTATATTGCGCTCGTACACACGTCCTTCACAGTGTGGGCAGGCAAAAAGGGAGGGGAAAAAGGGAGAACAAAAAAGAAAACAGTCATCTTACTAGGCCCAGTGACATTTAAGAAAGTGCAAGTGCATTGAAAAGGGAAAAGGGGGAAAGTGCATCAATGCGATCAACGGCGGCAGAGAGGTCGAGGAGTAGGAGGAGAGATATATTGCCGGTGTCAATGGCCAAGTTGAGTTGATTCCAAAGGTCGAGGAAGGCAGGTCGAGGTGTCACAACCCCCATCCAGAAGACCCCCTGCAAGCCCATGGGCCAGGAAGGGTCTCCACTAAAACCAGGCATCCTTGGCCGAGGCCTTCTTGGGGCCAGTCACAGCGCTTTTGGCGCCAGGCTCATACTTGATAAAGGACTTGTATTGGGAACTACTTTATTTCAGTGTCAATCAACATGGAGGCATCCACATAGCTTGGCTCCTTGGAACCAAGCTATGCGGCAAAGTATTTTTGGGTGTGGTACCATAGGAACTATTTTACCTGACTACTTTCTTGAAGCTATTTAAACCACACCTGACTGGGATAACACGCTTCGCGTTACTTTGCAATTCTGCAACGTGACGCTCACCGTGTTCAGCTGCACCCGCGAACCTTGGAAGAACAGCATCTGAAAAGGAGAAAAAGGACATCGTTAGCAGCAGCAGCTTACCTGTAATTTCTTTGTGAGTTGTCCACGGCTCTTGAGATCAGCATCCTGGAACCAGCGCTCCTCCCGAAACGACGGATCTGCAAAAAAGAAAGAAAGAAGGCATTAGACATTTTTACAATTTAATGAACAGTGCCGAAAAGTTTACCTCGCAAGCCGCTCCTCGATCAGCATCACCTCAGGAATTCCATGCAGCGGGTGAGCACCGCGACGTGTGGAAAGACAAGACAACAGGTTACCAAGAGGCAAGGCATCACAGCGCTGCGCTTAGCACCTACTCACCGCATCAAGGCGCTCTAAAAACGCCATTACTTACTGGCGAGGCCCAAATCAGTCTATATCCATACAGTAGGGCTGGACAACTTCCAACCCTGGGTGAGCTCGCTCTCACTCCCCTCGACGGGTTTCAATTCACTCTCATCAGTAATTTAGATTTCTTTCATTAAGTAATCCACCATTCTTGGTATGATATTACAAATATTTCAATTGTTTATTTATTCCTGGCCAATCAGTGTTTCAAAGTTATTGCCAATGCATTTCGGACCTCCGTCCATCTTCAGGGCTATCAACACTATTATTTACCAATCAGTGACATTCCCATCATCATGACCCATTCCCAATGATTCACCAAAAAGTGAAATTGATAAAGTAAATACATGCACATACCAGGTTAAAGTTGTGTTCCATCATGGCGTTCAAATCAATATGACAAATCAAAAAATACAAAAACATCCATTATAGATCATTGTTAAGCCTCATTTCACAATATGATTTCATAATATACCAAACGCTTTCTGCCTGTTTGGCTTTTTGTCCCCAGAGTGTACGTTCACCTCTGTTGTCAGTATCCTTATCTAGCGCGTGTTCTCTGAAACAGATATTTATATCTATGTATAGTTATTTCCTCGTCTGTGGTCTCCACGCTCCTGTATTTCCACTTAGCCTAGCTTGGCGCCTACTCACCGCATCAAGGCGCTCTAAAAACGCCATTACTTACCGGAGAGACCCAATTCAGTCTATGCCACATATTGGGTTTCCGCGCACCTAAGGAAGAGAAAAGACATTAGTTAAACCAAAAAGGCATGCAAGGACAATAATATAGCACAGCAATAAGACCTACCTGAAAGACTCAAAGCGGGCCGGCATCAGTGAAGTAACTTGATCGCAAACGCCCACCAAGCACAACGCGCCCCTGCCAAGAAGGCAGGACGGAGAACACACCTGCATTAAAAACAAGGTGAGGAGAGGTCCAGTGAGGCCGCGGGTATACGGGGTGGTGGGAGACTGTTTACCACAGTTGCCCATTCTTGAACATTGCCCACCTGTATTCCAGGCAGAACCCTCCTGCTGATCACACCTGGGAACTGCAGAGAAGGATACCTGAGTCCCAACTGCTGGGTGGCGTCCCCATGGAACCAGGTGAGCGTAACAGAACGCAAAGCCTGCCAAACCAATCCACCTGGGTGCCATGGAGACCTCGGAATTAGACCAATTGGCCCAAAAGTCACAGGAGAACTGCGAGGTTCATTCTGCCTGACAGGAGACCAACTCTCTCCGAAGAGATTTAATAGTGACTAAGGAGCGCACAGAAGACATTAGCAGACAATACTTGCAATCACAAGCAGGACAGACACCTCTGCCTGGAAGCAACCCGACGATGCAGAATCCTACCCTGCCATCCACTTCCTCTACTCCGGTACAAATTATGCTACCAGGAATAGTTCCTTTGGCACCACCGGAGCGGTTTACAGGTGATCCACGGAAATACACAGCTTTCATGAATCAGTGTCGCCTTCACTTTCTTTGCAGGCCAGGAGCATTCCCAAACTGGGTAGCCTTTGTTTTATCATACCTGAGCAGTAGCGCACCAGATTGGTCTGTACCATTGGTGACCCATGATGATCCTTTATTACATGACTTTGGGGGATTTCAGAGGAAAATGGAGAAACGTTTTGCTCACAATACCCGAGAGCAAGCAGTGGACAATTAACTCCTTTCCCTCCGACAGGGGAATCAGGACTTGTTAACGTACATTGCTACTTTCAACAGATTGGTTGCCGAAGCTAGGTGGCCTGAAAACAAAAGAACCACGTTGTTTCATCTGGGCTTACGAGGCGGATTAAAAGACGTTCTAGCTCAAGTAGTTGATCCTCCTCGGGACTGTTCTGAGTTCATAAATCTGGTCGTACAACTAGACCGCCGGTTGCAAGACCGAAAAGCAGTTTGTTCCAAAATGGATCCTCGGGCTGTGTATGTTCAGTCTAGAGACAACGTAACCCGAGTACAAGAAAGCACTGTGTAGCCCATGCAAATTGGGGGGGTGCAACCTCCATTAACAAAACAAGAGCGAGATAAAAGAAGGCAACAACAGTTATGTCTGTATTGTGGAAAACCTGGGCATTTCCTGAAGGACTGCCCAGTGAAACCTCCAAGGAAGATCGTCGGGGCCACGGAAAAAGATGAAGAGAAATAATCTAAAACGGAAAACTACCCAGCTCGGCAAACGTAGAGGTCAGTTTGTCGAGTGAGAGGAAAGAGCCACCAACCTCACACTTTGCAATACCAGTGATCTTAATCAATAACCAACGGTCGTCAATAATGCATGCCCTTGAGGCATACATCGACAGCGGAGCAGTTGGGAATTATATAGATCAAGACCTGGCTGCAGAGATGGGGCTTACCTTATGTTCTAAGCCGACTACAGACAAGGTGACTACGGTAGATGGCACAGAAATCGCTTCTGGACCCGTAACCCAATGCACAGCCGAGATAACCTTGCGGTGCCAGGACGGGCATCGGGAACGCATTTCGTTCAATCTCATCAAGGCACCTCAATTCCGGCTTATACTAGGGATGCCATGGTTAGTCGCTCACAACCCTTTGATCGACTGGTGGGCCAGGAAATTAACCTTCCCCAGTGACTGCTCTCCAGCCTATTATTATCAAGAACAGAAACCAGCTTACAGTATTTCTGCAACTCCCGGAGCGACAACATCAACCCTGGGTGTAACGAATACCTTGCCAGAGGAATACAGCGATTTCCAGGATGTATTCCAGAAGCACCACGCAAATACCCTGCCGCCGCATAGGCCTTATGACTGTCAAATCGACCTTGTTCCTGGTGCTCAAGTCCCTTGTGGTAGAATCTATGCTCTTACGGAACCTGAAAATCTTCATCTGAAGTCTTACTTAGACCAATAGCTTGCAAATGGATTCATCCGTCCATCGAAGTCCCCTGCAGCCAGTCCTTTCTTCTTCATGCCGAAAAAAGAAGGGGACTTAAGGACCTGTATTGACTACAGTGCATTAAACCAGATCACTGTAAAGAACCGTTATCCCTTGCCACTTATCCTAGAAATGCTGGACCATGCTCAGATTTACACCAAATTGGATCTTTGGGGAGCGTACCACCTGGTCCGGGTCAGAAGCGGAGACGAATGGAAAACTGCTTTCTGTACCAAATATGGTTTATTCGAATATCAAGTCATGCCCTTTGGGTTATGCAACGCTCCGGCAGCATTCCAATATTTCATGAATGACGTCTTGAGAGAGTTAATTGATGTCTGCGCCCTAGTGTACATAGATGATATCCTAGTCTACTCAACCTCAAAACAGGATCATATCAAGCACGTCCGTTCAGTCCTTGCCAAGCTACTTGAACATCGTTTATATGCAAAGCTTGAAAAGTGTTTCTTTCACGTAACCGAAGTAGAGTTTCTAGGCTTTCTCTTTACTCCCGGAGGCATCAGGATGGACCTGCACAAAGTTGACGCCGTTCTGAAGTGGCCATCAGCAATGTCAGTAAAAGCAGTGCAAAGTATGTTGGGCTTTGCGAACTTCTATCGCCGGTTCATACCAGACTTCTCCCAAGTTGTACACCCGATCACCGTATTAGTATGAAAAAATAACAAAAAATTTGCCTGGACCGAAGAAGCAGAAAAAGCTTTTCAGGAACTTAAGAAAAGGTTCTCCTCAGCGCCAATCCTGCAACATCCACGTCCAGATCTTCCTTATATCGTGGAAACGGACGCTTCCAGTATAGCAATGAGAGCTGTCCTCTCACAAAGAGATCCTGACACCGGCCAGCTACATCCAGTGGCCTTCTGGTCGAAGAAGTTCTCACCTCAAGAAGTAAATTACGCCATTACGGACAAAGAACTCTTGGCAATCAAATCCGCCTTTAAAGCTTGGCGACACTACCTTCTGGGGGCCAGACACACATTACAGTTATCACGGACCACCGAAATCTGCATTATCTCAAAACAGCTAAAGCCCAGTCTTCACGCCAGTTGCGGTGGGCTCTTTTCTTCACCGAATACGATTATGTCATTACATTTCGACCAGGGGTCAAGAATGGAAAAGCTGACGCACTGTCTCGTACTGGCACTGATGACATAGTTTATACGGCCCCAGACCCAGTCCCCATCATGCCCGAAGACAAACTCTTAGGCCTCACTACGGCCTTAACCCAAGTGGAACTGGGAAAAGAAATTCAACAAACCATGAATCCGGATGCCCTCCTTGCATGGTAAGCGCAGGGGGAACAATATTCCATCAAAGATCACTTACCCTTTTTTAAGGGTCGTCTGTACATACCCACCAAGGACTTACAGCGACAAATCATTTCAGGTTATCAGGATTCTTTGATCGAAGGACACCATGGAATTACCAAGACCTTAGCCAAGGTAAAACAGAACTTCTGGTGGCCTACCTGGCGTAGAGATGTCATCCAATACATTCAGTCTTGTGGAGTCTGCGCACAAAACAAGTTGCAAAAACAAAAACCATCTGGCCTTCTAAAACCTTTGGACATTCCTCCTGCACCATGGCACACTCTTTCCCTCGACTTCATCACTGACCTACCTTCCAGTCAAGAGTTTAACACCATTCTTGTAGTCGTAGACCTATTCAAAGATGGCACACTTTATTCTGCTCAAAGGCCTCCCTGATGCATCCACTCTAGCCAAGGTATTTCTGGACGGTATTGTTAAACTACATGGCTTCCCATCAGTCCTGATCTCCGATCGAGGTAGCCAGTTCGTCTCTAACTTTTGGAGAAAGTGTTGTGCAATGGCGCAAATTGACATCCGGCTATCCACTAGCCATCAACCCCAAACGGACGGTCAGACCGAGAGAACCAATCAGACCCTTGAGCAATACCTACGATGCATGTTGCACCATGAATTAAGAGACTAGAAGGACTTAAGAGACAGGAAGGACTTACTATGGATAGCCGAGTATGCATTTAACAATTCCTTGCATTCCAGTACTGGACAAACACCCTTTTACACCCTATATGGTAGACACCCACATATCTTAGAACTGGATCTCCCAACCAGCTTGGAAATGCCAGCAGTAAAAACCCTTCACACCAACATCACTCAGGCTTTCAAAAAAGCCCAAGAACATCTAATTTGCGCCAAAGACAAGAAAAAATAATTTGCCGACCAACACAGGAAAAAGGCCCCCGACTATCAAGTAGGGGACAAGGTTTAGCTGGCCGCCAGGTTTATACCCATCAAAGGAACCCGAACCTTTCAACCCAGGTACTTAGGACCCTACACCATCAAGGCGATTATTAATCCAGCGGCCGTCAAATTAGATTTACCATCCAACCTACACATCCACCTGGTATTTCATGTGTCCCTTTTAAAACCAATGCAGCCTGGTACACGGATTGGAACACCACCAAAAACCATTCTTGTCGACGGCAAACCAGAATTCGAAGTTGAAGGCATACTGGACACTAAGTATTCAAGGGGGAAGCTATACTATCTAATTGATTGGAAAGGATTTGGACCCCAAGATGGATCATGGGAACCCTGTGAAAACGTTTGTGCACCACGTCTGATCAAAAACTATTATCGAAACTTCCCAACTAAACCCGGCCGGACAGGAGGAACACCTTGAGAGCGGCCTTGGGGGGGAACGCTCTCACGACCCCCATCCAGAAGACCCCCTGGCAAGCCCATAGGCCAGGAAGGGTCTCCACTAAAACCAGGCATCCTTGGCCGAGGCCTTTTTGGGGCCAGTCCTGGCGGCACCAGGCTCATACATGATAAAGGACTTGTATTGGGAACTACTTTATTTCAGTGTCAATCAACATGGAGGCATCCACATAGCTTGGCCCCTTGGAACCTAGCTATGCAGTAAAGTATTTTGAGTGTGGTACCATAGGAACTATTTTACCTGGACTACTTTCTTGAAGCTATTTAAACCACACCCGACTGGGATAACACGCTTCACGTTACTTTGCAATTCTGCAACGTGATGCTCACTGTGTTCAGCTGCACCCGCGAACCTCGGAAGAACAGCATCTGTAAAGGAGAAAAAGGACATCGTTAGCAGAAGCAGCTTACCTGTAATTTCTTCGTTAGCTGTCCACGGCTCTTGAGATCAGCATCCTGGAACCAGCGCTCCTCCCAAACCTACGGATCTGCAAAAAAGAAAGAAACAAGGCATTAGACATTTTTACAATTTAATGAACGGTACCGAAAAGCTTACCTCGCAAGCCGCTCCTCAACCAGGAATTCCATGCACTGGGTGAGCACCGTGACCTGTGGGAAGACAAGACAACAGGTTAGCAAGAGGCAAGGCAAAGCTTCACAGTGCTGCGCTTAGCGCCTACTCACCGCATCAAGGCGCTCTAAAAACGCCATTACTTACCAGAGAGACCCAATTCTGTCTATGCCACATATTGGGCTTCCGCGCACCTAAGGAAGAGAAAAGACATTAGTTAAACCAAAAAGGCATGCAAGGACAATAATATAACACAGCAATAAGACCTACCTAAAAGACTCAAAGCGGGCTGGCATCAGTGAAGTAACTCGATCGCAAACGCCCACCAAGCACAACGCGCCCCTGCCAAGAAGGCAGGACGGAGAACACACCTGCATTAAAAACAAGGTGAGGAGAGGTCCAGTGAGGCCGCGGGTATACAGGGTGGTGGGAGACTGTTTGCCCCAGTTTCCCAGTCTTGAACATTGCCCACCTGTATTCCAGGCAGAACCCTCCCGTTGGTCACACCTGGAAACCGCAGAGAAGGATACCTGAGTCCCAACTGCTGGGTGGCATCCCCGTGGAACCAGGTGAGTGTAACACGAGGAGAGCTGTTTCTGTTCGGTGTTTGATGCAGAAGCCAGATTGCTGGTGCTCAGGAAGTGTTGGGATTCTAGGAAGTCTTGAATTTGAAGGTAGGTTACCCTGTCAATAATTATCAGGAGGAACGGGACGGTGGTAATGGGTAATGTAGTTGGTAGGAGACGTTGGGTCTAAGGCTGGTTTTTTGAGAAGGGGGAGGATCACAATTGTTTAAGGATGGAGGGTACCATGCATGAGGCGAAGAAGGAATTGGCAATTGTTGAGATGAGGGGGAGGAGAGGTTCTGCACAGTCCTTTACAAGGGAGGCTGGGCAGATATTGCCATTGCAATTGAATGGTTTGAGGCCTTTGATGATGACAGCGAAGTCAGTAGCTGAGGCGGTGTGGAACTTGGAGGGGAGCTGAGAGTTTGCAAGCAGGGCTGAAGGTTAGGCAATTGAGCTGCTGGGATGCTATAGAGTTTATTGTTGGTATGCAGGAGTGAGATTTTACCCATCAGGGCTTCCTGGACATTACTGCACCAGAGGTTGTCTTTCAACATGGAGTGTGTGGTGGCGGCTGCGGTTAGGAGCTCCCAGAGGATTGCAAAGAGTTCTGGAGGATACTTTGTGATTCTTTCATAATAAGTGGATGCTTTGATGGAGTGGATGGTGTGCTTGTATTAGAGGGATATGTTAATGAAGTGGGCTTTTGTTGGCTGTTGTGAGGTCTTTCTGCCAAGCTGCTTCAGCTACTCTCTTGATTGTCCTGATAGCACAAAGGTTAGCAGTGAACCATTTGTTGCGGTGGCTGGAGTTGGCTTTGTAAGCTTTTAGTGGTGCTAAGGAGACACTTGCATGTTCTAGCATACCGTTGACCTGTAAAGGCCACGTTAGTTGAAAAGCAAACCAGGGAATCCCACGTCATGCTAGGAGGCCAGGACTAAGCGAAAAGGGGCTTATCTAAGCCACCTTCATTCCCTTGAAATTGATGAATTTATGCAATTGTTTTAAATGAGTATGCAAATATCAGCAACAACATTGCATACAAGTGGGAGGATCCTCAGTTATACCCAAATCATCCAAGAAAACTGCAGGGATAGTTGTCCTTTCAAGAAATCATAATTTGGTATTTCCATTGAGTGTTAATGAACCAATATTCTGTGCATTCTAAAATGACATTCCAACTTCTCTAAATCCTAGTCAGTAGATGTTTATGCCACCCACTATAATTTTTGTTTTACTCACATGTATATGCTAGAAGCAACAACACAGTAACTGCGCATGTGAATGCAGTACCAATGGGGAATGGAAACTAAATACAATAAATGTGAAAGGTTGGTTGCTGTACATTTTTGTTTTAATACCAATGCCTGTCATTGACATAAGAGAAAACAAAGTGATTTCACATAATTTTCTGCAAAATAAAAACATGTATTGCATTGTTTGAAACTTTCATTCTGCTGACAGGTGGTAATGTTATGATAAACTGCATTGCGCTGCTTAGAAATTGCGTTATGCTGCTTGGAAATGGCATTGTGCTGTTTATAAATAAATGTCTAGCGATTTACTATTGATTGGCTAATATAAGTGTTCATGCATAAAGCAGTGAGGAATTTGGCAGCTAGGTTGGAAACTATTATTTTTGTAGTCAATTGTATGTGAGGATATGTTATTGTTGGTGATTTCACCGGCATAAAGCATGAAGCTAAGGGACCAGGTTTGACAGAAGGTTTACATTTCCTTTTAGTAATTGATGAAGCAAGTCGTGAGGTCAGAGGGTGGAAAGGAGATGGTGGTGGAAACAATTGAGTGATCTGATATGGATGATGTGACAGTAGTATTAGTGGGTGAGATGTGGAGATGAATAAGAGATCCAAAGAATTACCCCCTGCGTGGGTGGGTACGTTCTGGATAGAGTGGAGAGCATGGTCACTAAAAAAAAGACTAAACTTCGGATTTCTGAGAAGTGGTTGGAAAGGGAAGGTTAAAGTCACCTACTAGAATGAGGTGATGTTTAGTGGAAAGAGAATCATGGAGTTGTCCAAGGTCATAAAAGAATGGTTCAGTGGGACCAGAAGCGCTATAGATGGAGATGATGTGAACCGAATGAGGCAGCGCAATAGTAGAGATGGTGAATTAAAAAGAGGCAGGAAAGGATGTGGCATTGGGGTTTCGTGAGGCATTGAGGTGGGAAGAGCTTAGGTGTCTGACACCTCTACCTCTGCCTGTTGGAAGAGGAGTGTGAATGCAGCATAGTATGGAGCCGTGCAGCGTTACATGAGTGGCAGTGTCAGATGGAGAAATCCAGGTTTCAATGATAGCAAAAAGGTCTAGTGGAGGAGAGCCTGAGTGAAAGCTGTCAATAATAAAGAATGTGTTGTTTCATACAGACTGAGCATTCCAGAGTACAATATTCAGTTGAGGAGGTAAGAAAGAGAAGAGAAGCTGAGTATCAGACAAAGAGACGCGAGGTGGATATGAGTAGGTATGGTTAGCTCATCAATTTTATTTGTTGTAAGGAGGTGGAATAGAAATGAAGCAGTGGGAGATTTGAGTGGTGAGTTTTATAAAAGGGGTAGGAACGAAGGAAGTTGTAGCGTGATTGGAGAAAGCATAGGAAGAGGTGAGTAGGAGCAGCAGAAGGAGCAGGAGTGAATGCATCATAGTTTAGTAGCAGAGTGTGACAGAGTCAGGTCGGAGTCCATAATGCACCTGAGAACTTTTACTATGTTAGAGAATGGCACAATGGGATGGACGAGGGAAGAGAGTGGATGTCCCACATAACATGTAACATTGAATCAACTCAGTGATAAGAACACTGTTTCTTTCACATCTGTATCCTTCACTACATTTTTCTTTTTATGAGTTTTGTGTTTTTAAGTCCTTTTTGTATTTCTACCAATATTCTGCACTTGTTTGAATAAAGTAAGGTGATTTCAAAATTTCAATTGGAGTTTAAAACCATACGTGACTGTGTTCTTAGAGTTTAAGGATACTAGATATGATATCATGGTTAGGTACACATCCTCATTGCAAATAGTTATACATCAATAATTGAAGTATTCTCTACACAGCATGGACTACATATACCTTTTGTGACTAATCCCAAGACTGTACAGCTTTCATAGGCAAAGGACAGGGTCCCGACAAAGCAGGCCAGTATTCAGCACTCCAAGGGGACCCAGTACAGGAGAGCCCACCACCAAAACCTCTGTTTTATCACCACTGAGTTTGAGCCAATTCATGGCCATCCAGTCCCCAATGGGTGATAAACAGTTATGCAGTTTGGAAGTAGGATCCAATCCTGGAGGTTTGAAGCAAAAACGACCTGCTGTGTATCATCTGCATGGGGACAGGGCAGAGCCTTGGGGGACCCCCCATATTGGTGCCACTGGGGAAGATTTAAACAGAAGTAACAACACTGTCTGAAACCGACCGGACAAGAAAGATGAAACCCATTGGAGCGGACAACCTACTATTCCATTTATCTCCAGATTTTGTAGTAGGGTTTAATGATCAATAATATCAAAGGCTGTGGAGAGTTCAAGGAGAATCAAAACTCCAACCTCTCTGCGGTCCTGAAAAAGGGCGATGTCAGCAAGTATAGAAATCATCACTGACTCAGTTCCCATACAAGGGTGAAAACCAGATTGAAACAGATGAAGGAGACAGTTGGGTTCTAAAAAGCTGGAAAACTCTGCATTGACAATAGCATCCATCAACTTCATGAGACTAGGAACAAGGGAAATAGGCAGATAGTTCTCTGCCAAAGAGGGGTCTAAATCAGTCTTTTTCAATAGGGGAGAAACAATAGCAAGTTTAAGTGATGTAGGAATAATCCCACTCATGAAATAGTGATGTAAAGCTACCATAAAAATATCAATGGCCTCCTCGGAGAGACCCTGAATGGCATACAAGGGAATCGGACCAATAAGAGATACCTATTTACGTTTTTAAAGAGAAGTTGAGACCATTCCGTTTGTCACTGGTTCAAGCAGAAATATGTAGAGCCAGTCACTCCCAGTCAGAGGTTGATCAAAAATACAGGAATTTGGGGAACCAGCCTAGCCAACCTCAATGGACTGTTGAATAATGTGAATCTCTTGACAAAGAAGGAGTCGATACGATCACATTGGGCTTGTGTGTTCAAAGTGTCTGCCAACGGAAGTACAGGAGTCAAAAGCTCCTTTGACACTCAGAATACTTCACAAGCATTACAGGAAGTTGTCAGAATACGGTGATCATTAAAATGTGATTTGGCAGCTTTAATGGCAGTCTTGTATCCAGAAAAGCTTATATGTCTGTTTGGTGGACAGTGCATAGTCAATGCACCATTCACGCTCTGCATAGGGAAATCTAAGATCGACAGAAAACCAAGCAGCCAAAGATTTTCATTGTGTAGCTAAAGATTTCTCCAGAGCCAGCACATTGGCAGTGCCAATCATGCTGTTTTATAAAGCAGTGCAGGGATCTAGTTTGTCAATCACAACCCCCTTCTGTATCAATGGAAGCTAAAGATTCTCAATTGAGGCTGGGCTTACCCGGCCCCAATGGCAACATCATTTTAAAGATTTCCGAGCTTCATGAGAAAGTCTCAAGAAGAATCGAGAAATGATTCTTTCTCGATTGATGGAGGTCCTACTTGCGCGAGGATAGACTGAATAGAATTGGGACCATCTCTTTGAATTTGGCTTTGGGGAAATGGGCACACTGAAAGAAAATTGATTTTAGGCACTGTTGTTTAGGGTTGTAAGTATTTTCAATCTACTTCATTGGGACTACTACATAGAAACTGAAAGACAAGCACAGTGGCACGGGTTGGTGTGTTGAGAGAAGTGCTCTGGGGGGTGGGGTTGGAGAAAAGGTGAATTTGGAGACAGCCACCCCACCACTCTATGGGTTAGGGGAGAGCTTAAAAGTGTTTCTGGTGTATTTCTAAAATGTGTGTTTAAGCAAATACCATTCACAGACAAGTGAGGGGCACATCATTTGTTGTTAAGAGCACTGCCCACGCACAACAGGATGAATTAATCAATGACAAATCTGCAATACAAAATATGTCTACTGCCAGCAAAGTAAAGATATGGTACTATGTTTTACTACGTAACTGCTTTTAAGTAGGTAATATTGTGCCTACCAGTAAAATTATTTTTTCCTTCACACGTTAAATGTGCTTTGAATATTGTATACGTCCTTTACTGTTTTTATAGGATGTGTCACTATTTTAGTGTTAACCTGTACATTTATATATCCCTTAATAGGTAACATATGTTAAAGGGTATATATTTCACTAAGTATACTGTGTGGAAAATCCCTTAATGTGTACCTGTGCGCTGATGAGTTGTACCTTATGCTCATCCCAAAACACTATTAAAAGTGATGTCTGGCTTCTGGCTTCTCTGTTATATTACGAATATGAGAGTCAGGTCTACCTACATTGGAAACCCTGTCTACCCGTACAAGTTGGTTTTCATAAGCCCTCATCGGATAATTCATCCTTAAAATATAGCAATACACACTGAGAAAGGCATTGCTCCTGGAGACACACCGATCTATATGTGACTGACAAACCCATTAGCACATTTCTTGAAAAGTGTAAGTGGGTCTCCTGTAAAACCGGAAAGACCCTGCTATGGCTGTCCAACCTGGCACAGTCCAATCCTTCATATAAATTGCTCCCACAGAGACAAGGTACCTGTCCACACAGGGCCAGAGTAAGGGGAAGAAACCCTAAGGACCCCCAGTACTGCCATTGGTACTTTTACCTTTGACAAGGGACTCCTTCCCACTTTTGACCAGAGACCATGAGTCTATCTTGAAGCCAGTATTTTCACAAAGCACCATGTGTTGGTATCTTTTATGATCACCCTTTGCAGAAGAGTACAGAAAATAACCTGATTTCTGATGTTGAAGAGAAGAAACTACCAGTCCAGAGTGTCCTTTGATGTACCAGTTTTTATAAATTAAATTATTACTCTGTGGGTCCCATAATGACTGAATGTGTCTTTGCAATTATAGTCCTCGTACATGACAACACGCTTCTCCAAATTTGATTAATTGGGCTGGATCATTTGCTTGCTGAATGGCCCGTGTGGATGATATAGTCTTAGTTGATCACACTCCCATAGGCCTCCAGCACCATTTGAATGCATTAAGTTGGTATTCGAAGTGATCCATTGATTGACCCCCAAAAATCACATATCATTTGCATCTCAAAAACAGCTAGTGGGTGTGCTGGTTTCAAGTGGGTTTTGAACTCTGTGGAGGATATTGCTGTAAAGGAAGTTATATATCTGTTTTTTTAGAATTACATTGCAGCCACATATAGCTTTTATTCCGGGTAATTTGGAGGAAAAAAATAGATCACTTTGTTTGCCAAATGAAAAGACTGCTTAGTAAATTCTGCAGATGTTCTACATTGCCTCGAATTACCTTTCACAAACCTAAAATGATCCCTGTGCTATTATATAGGGATGGAGGTGGAAATGAATGCCTGGGGCTTTGACTGGGTCCGCTTCGAGGGGTGACTATGGAAGAAAGTGTTTAATTGACCTCTCTCTGTTCCGATGGCCTCCCTTCGTTGAGAGCTTGGTCTGACTTAATTGAAAGCATGGTTAGACTGGAGGCTGGTTTCCATTTTCAGATCCATATTGCTCCCTCTTGAGAACTCTTTGTATGAGAATATTAGACTAGCACTGATAGGAGGGAAAAATCCAGTCCTTGACACATTTAACAATGCAGTAACAACTATTTTTAATAACTGTAGCTGCAGTTCTAATGACTTGATAATAAATCCTGGTAGTGTAAATCATCCATCAAGAGAGTGGAATGGATAATGTTGAGATGGAAATTAGTATATCCGACCCCCCTAGGCGCTTTCAGGTGAGGTGAATCCCTGATGAAATAGTGTAGTGTGTAAGGGGGGAGAGAACCGCACTATGAACCTCACTATAAACAGCAGATGTATAATGCAGAAGGCACATAGAAAGAAACGCCATTTTGTATTCACAGGCTTGCATGGCTGCACTGCACCAGTAATGCTTCATAGAAGGATTTCACTAGGCCCAGATCATTAAGGTAGAATGAGTCAGCTCCACCGTTCTCATGGAAGCTCACTTCCCCCTTGTCCATTCACTGTTGCAAATATTCAGTATCATTTGGATGAATACGCCATGCAAAGCCGTGAGACTACTCCAGGCTCCTCGAATGCCCGTTCATCACAACCAAGCAGCCAGTGGGCCTCGTACCCCCACCCAGCCGACCCAGAGCCAGAGCCCACACCACTGACCCGACCCAAAACACCCTTGCAATCTGTGATAAGCGAGCGACCCCCAGCCCCCAGCATAAACCAAGCGACCATAAAATATCTAAGCATGTGCAACTGTTTCATCCCTGAGCATAAAACACATCTTTTGTAACACGAGGTACAGGGATGGATACATTATATTTCAAGCAAGGTTGGAGGGCTTGGGTGTGAAAGGAGCGGTATCAACAAAGCCTAGAATGTGTGGGTTAGTCTGACTGTATTTCTTACTCCCTTCCCCCTGGAGCCAATCCCCAAGCCTCCCAGGTGCATGCCATAGTGATGTAGTTGTAGGCTTAGCATGCACGTATAGTTTGTACAATGTATCTTATGAGCAACCTGACCTTTACTCCACAGTGAGATGAACCCAGCTGACCGACGTGGGAACTGACAGACAGCAGAATTGTGAACCAATTGTAGCCTGGCATCCCCTGTGGAGCAGACCAATGTATATGGTCTTGCCAATCATTAACGCCAGTTTTTACTATATAGTGATGACGCTGAACAGCCTTTTAAGCTTCTGACTGTACTGAGTTTAACCAGAATGTTCTCGAGCAGCAGAGTCCTTTGCCAATATTTGTATTCTGTACAATTAAACCTTGTTATCCTTGCAAGCTATCTCCTGGCTTAATTCCCTAGAAGGTTGTATTCATTCTGGAGAGTGCGTAAACAGGGACTTGCCTTCAATACACACAATTGATAGGATGAGGAGTTATAGCTTACACACTTCACTAAATAGATTGGATAGGCGTTTTGGAGTTTTACCTACATATTTGTGCACATTTCTAAATGCATATTGGTATGGCCAATCTTTAAGATTCTGTTTGAATTTGTTGCCTACTGGTGAAGATATGTGAGTTTGGTTAATATGTAATTTGGGTAGTGAGAAGGAGAAGGCCTGCCCCCACCAGCCAGCAGGCGATGCTGACCCATGGCAAAGGCATTGGCAAAGGCATTGGCAAAGACACTCTTGTGCTGCCTCTCTGTGCCAAAGTTTCGTCTGAGGTAGAGGCCCCAGGCCTTCATCTATATGGCCAGGGAGACCTCCTTCTGCAGCCTGCAGAGCCTTCCTGCATTTTACTATAACCAGAGCGCTGCTGCTCCAAGATGGCATACCCCACCACTTTGTTCCGCAATGCGACTGGCACCCAATGTCATTGTCTGGCTGTGCCCAACTACAGAAGACTTGAGTGGCTGATGCTTCATTCAAGGCCTTCCCCCACCAGCCGGCAGCCGATGTCGGCCTACAGAAAAGGCACAGGCACAGGCACTCTTGTGCTGCCTGTCTTCACCTGTCCACGAATGACATGCTGCATGCTGATGTTTTTTACCAATAAGTCAGACACCTTGATGAACACCCTCCTCTTGCTTCCGGTCCTCCGGCTGGATTTTCACTTTCCCCTCTGTTCTATGATGCTGCATGCCTGCTACATTCATTATTAAAGCCCTGCTGCAGCCCTAGTCTTCTTCACATCCATACTCATCACCTTGCCTCCTCCCCTCCCTCTTTTCATTCAGCTCCCTTTCCGCTACGCTCCAGAGACATCATGGAGACTAGCCTTTTGCCTTCCCCTCCCTTCCCACTTGGGGGAGTCCTCTCTGTTCTGTGTCGGCTCTAACCTTTCTCCTTGCCTTCCCCCCCTGTAGTTGCTCTCCACCCGGCATCCAGTATTCTGATGACTTCCCACTGTCAGCATTTTGTTCCTATCCAACAGTCTGTGAACTGCCTACGCACCACGCCAACCTCTCTCTTCACTTATGGTAGCTCCTGCATTCCTAGCTCAGATACTGACTATTACTCCCCTTGTGCTACCTTGCTGTTTTGTTCTTTCAACGCCTTTCTGTATACCTCAATTAGCCCTTTGCGCCCTCTGAAATTTCTCTATAATCCTCTTCTCTTGTTACATTGCCAGCTGCTTGCCTTATGTTGCCCCACATTCCATGAGGCGAGGCATTTTCCAGTCTATAGTCATTCTTACTTGCATGTCCATCGTCACCCTACATTTTATTTTTCCATGTAAGGTCTCTCTCTGGGCAAGAACATTGGTT
Organism: Ambystoma mexicanum; assembly: GCF_040938575.1. NCBI lineage: Eukaryota > Metazoa > Chordata > Amphibia > Caudata > Ambystomatidae > Ambystoma > Ambystoma mexicanum. The sequence goes on from NC_090936.1 coordinate 908,027,513, forward strand.
GTAATGGTATCCACACTGGATTCTACAATGAATTCAAGGAGAGGTATTGCTGGATGCTGTTAGGCAGAATCCTGTGCAGTTCTTTTAGGGAGCACTAATGAAGATTAAGACTACAGGTATGAGCAATAAATCCCCTTTGGTATCAGTCTGTACCACAAAGATTTATAGGGTAAGTCATAGAATTCAGCGCACAAGTGGTGCACGCGGCTGGCGCACAGTGTGCATGTGCGACTTTCTGTGCCAGCCGCGTGTGCTAAAATCCATTTCCGCGCACAGCGTATTCATGGATTTTAGCTTCCAAAACCAGCCGTGACGCAGAGTGGCGTAGCGACCCTGCAACCCCTCCCTGTGTGCCATGCACAGCGCACAAATCCTGTACATGGCGCACAGGCCCCCAACCACGAAAACCCCTGTAAAACTCCCCGTGCACCCCTCAGAATACACATACCCTGCTGCACGGGGAGTCTCACACGCGATTGGAGGTGGGTACGTGTATAACTGGGGTTTGCAGGAAGTTTCACATGCGATTGGAGCAGGGTATGTGTATTTCGTGGGTGTGCTGGAAGTTTCACAAGTGATTGGAGTGGGGTACATGTATAACTGGGGTTCGTGGGAAGTTTCACACGCGATTGGAGCGGGGTACGTGTATTTCCGGGGTGCGCGGGAAGTTTCACAAGCGACAGGCCCTGTGCGGGTGGGGTACATGTATTACTGGGGTGCGCAGGAACTTTCACACGCAATAGGCCCTGTGCGAGTAGGGTACGTGTATTTTGGGGGTTCGCAGGAAGTTTCACACGCGATTGGAGTGGGCTACGTGTATTTTGGGGGTTCGCAGGAAGTTTCACACGTGATTGGAGCGGGCTACGTGTATTTCGTGGGTGCGCTGGAAGTTTCACACGCGATTGGAGTGGGGTACGTGAATAACGGGTTCGTGGGAAGTTTCACACGTGATTGGAGCGGGGTACGTGTATAATTGGGGTGCACGGGAAGTTTCACATGCGATTGGAGCAGGGTACGTATATTACTGGGGTGCGCGGGAAGTTTCACAAGCGATAGGCCCTGTGCGGGTGGGGTACATGTATTACTGGGGTGCGCGGGAACTTTCACACGCAATAGGCCCTGTGCGAGTAGGGTACGTGTATTTTGGGGGTTCGCAGGAAGTTTCACACGCGATTGGAGTGGGCTACGTGTATTTTGGGGGTTCGCAGGAAGTTTCACACGTGATTGGAGCGGGCTACGTGTATTTCGTGGGTGCGCTGGAAGTTTCACACGCGATTGGAGTGGGGTATGTGAATAACGGGTTCGTGGGAAGTTTCACACGTGATTGGAGCGGGGTACGTGTATAATTGGGGTGCACGGGAAGTTTCACATGCGATTGGAGCAGGGTACGTATATTACTGGGGTTTGCGGGAAGTTTCACACGCAATAGCCCGTGTGCGAGTGGGGTATGTGTATTACTGGGGTGCGTGGGAGCTTTCACATGCGATAGGCCCTGTGCAAGTGGGGTACGTGTATTTCGGGGGTGCGCGGGAAGTTTCACACGTGATTGGAGAAGGACACCTGTATTTCGGGGGTGCGCTGGAACTTTCAAATGCGATAGGCCCTGTGCGAGTGGGGTACGTGTATTACTGGGGTGCCTGGGAAGTTTATTTCGGGGGTGTGCGGGAAGTTTCACAAGCGATTACACTGTCAGAGCGGGGTACGTGTATCCAGTGGTGTGCGCGTGGAATCCCACACGTGAATTAGCACTGTAGGTCCTCCTAGGTGTACCCTCTACCCCCTCCACGGCCCCTGCAGGCAGCCCACACAACAGGGGACTACCCTGCACCCCTGGTCATGTGCCGCAGCCAGTCCATACACCATGGGCATGCCCCCCAGCCAGGCCACATGTCACCTTGCACTAGTGATCACCAACTCATGTCCACCAGCACCCCCACCCCACAGCAGTCAGAGGCACCTGCCAGCAGGCCCCCACTCATGTCCCACTCATGTCCCCCAGCACCCCAGCCCCCAGCAGTCAGGGGCACCTGCCAGCAGGCCCCCACTCATGTCCCACTGATGTCCACCAGCCCCCCCACTCCCCAGCAGTCAGGGGCACCTGCCAGCAGGCCCCCACGCATGACCCACTCATGTCCCCAAGCACCCCCACCCCCCAGCAGTCAGGGACACCTGCCAGCAGGCCCCCATTCATGTCCCACTCATGTCCCCCAGCACCCCCACCCCCAGCAGTCAGGGGCACCTGCCAGCAGGCCCCGACTCATGTCCACCAGCACCCCCACCCCCCAGCAGTCAGGGACAACTGCCAGCAGGCCCCCACTCATGTCCACCAGCACCTCCACCCCCCAGCAGTCAGGGGAACCTGCCAGCAGGCCCCCACTCATGTCCACCAGCACCCCCACCCCCCAGCAGTCAGGGGCACCTGCCAGCAGGCCCCCACTCATGTCCACCAGCACCCCCACCCCCCAGCAGTCAGGGGCACCTGCCAGCAGGCCCCCACTCATGTCCCCCAGCACCCCCACCCCCCAGCAGTCAGGGGCACCTGCCAGCAGGCCCCCACTCATGTCCCACACATGTCCCCCAGCACCCCCACCCCACAGCACTCAGGGGCACCTGCCAGCAGGCTCCCACTCATGTCCCCCAGCACCCCCACCCCCAGCAGTCAGGGGCACCTGCCAGCAGGCCCCCACTCATGTCCCACTCATGTCCCCCAGCACCCCCACCCCCCAGCAGTCAGGGGCACCTGCCAGCAGGCCCCCACTCATGTCCCCCAGCACCCCCACCCCCCAGCAGTCAGGGGCACCTGCCAGCAGGCCCCCACTCATGTCCACCAGCACCCCCACCCCCCAGCAGTCAGGGGCACCTGCCAGCAGGCCCCCACTCATGTCCACCAGCACCCCCACCCCCCAGCAGTCAGGGGCACCTGCCAGCAGGCCCCCACTCATGTCCCCCCCTACATGAAATACAGATGCACAATCATGGCCCACTTCTACACCAAAATACCACAGCACGCCACCCCATTCTTGAGACACAATGATTTCCCAATCCACCCCACACTGTCATGCCTATCTCAAGACACAAACCAATAGTCAACTATGTACATCAACACGTGTCCGTCACACACACACACTGGTTGGCATTGATTGTGTAAACTCACATTTTCACATGCATCAACCCAATGAGCAAATCCCACACCCTGAATGGCATACAAGGGAATCGGACCAATAAGAGATACCTATTTACGTTTTTAAAGAGAAGTTGAGACCATTCCGTTTGTCACTGGTTCAAGCAGAAATATGTAGAGCCAGTCACTCCCAGTCAGAGGTTGATCAAAAATACAGGAATTTGGGGAACCAGCCTAGCCAACCCCAATGGACTGTTGAATAATGTGAATCTCTTGACAAAGAAGGAGTCGATACGATCACATTGGGCTTGTGTGTTCAAAGTGTCTGCCAACGGAAGTACAGGAGTCACTTCACACTTCACTGACACTTCACAAGCATTACAGGAAGTTGTCAGAATACGGTGATCATTAAAATGTGATTTGGCAGCTTTAATGGCAGTCTTGTATCCAGAAAAGCTTATATGTCTGTTTGGTGGACAGTGCATAGTCAATGCACCATTCACGCTCTGCATAGGGAAATCTAAGATCGACAGAAAACCAAGCAGCCAAAGATTTTCATTGTGTAGCTAAAGATTTCTCCAGAGCCAGCACATTGGCAGTGCCAATCATGCTGTTTTATAAAGCAGTGCAGGGATCTAGTTTGTCAATCACAACCCCCTTCTGTATCAATGGAAGCTAAAGATTCTCAATTGAGTCTGGGCTTACCCGGCCCCAATGGCAACATCATTTTAAAGATTTCCGAGCTTCATGAGAAAGTCTCAAGAAGAATCGAGAAATGATTCTTTCTCGATTGATGGAGGTCCTACTTGCGCGAGGATAGACTGAATAGAATTGGGACCATCTCTTTGAATTTGGCTTTGGGGAAATGGGCACACTGAAAGAAAATTGATTTTAGGCACTGTTGTTTAGGGTTGTAAGTATTTTCAATCTACTTCATTGGGACTACTACATAGAAACTGAAAGACAAGCACAGTGGCACGGGTTGGTGTGTTGAGAGAAGTGCTCTCGGGGGTGGGGTTGGAGAAAAGGTGAATTTGTAGACAGCCACCCCACCACTCTTTGGGTTAGGGGAGAGCTTAAAAGTGTTTCTGGTGTATTTCTAAAATGTGTGTTTAAGCAAATACCATTCACAGACAAGTGAGGGGCACATCATTTGTTGTTAAGAGCACTGCCCACGCACAACAGGATGAATTAATCAATGACAAATCTGCAATACAAAATATGTCTACTGCCTGCAAAGTAAAGATATGGTACTATGTTTTACTACGTAACTGCTTTTAAGTAGGTAATATTGTGCCTACCAGTAAAATTATTTTTTCCTTCACACGTTAAATGTGCTTTGAATATTGTATACGTCCTTTACTGTTTTTATAGGATGTGTCACTATTTTAGTGTTAACCTGTACATTTATATATCCCTTAATAGGTAACATATGTTAAAGGGTATATATTTCACTAAGTATACTGTGTGGAAAATCCCTTAATGTGTACCTGTGCGCTGATGAGTTGTACCTTATGCTCATCCCAAAACACTATTAAAAGTGATGTCTGGCTTCTGGCTTCTCTGTTATATTACGAATATGAGAGTCAGGTCTACCTACATTGGAAACCCTGTCTACCCGTACAAGTTGGTTTTCATAAGCCCTCATCGGATAATTCATCCTTAAAATATAGCAATACACACTGAGAAAGGCATTGCTCCTGGAGACACACCGATCTATATGTGACTGACAAACCCATTAGCACATTTCTTGAAAAGTGTAAGTGGGTCTCCTGTAAAACCGGAAAGACCCTGCTATGGCTGTCCAACCTGGCACAGTCCAATCCTTCATATAAATTGCTCCCACAGAGACAAGGTACCTGTCCACACAGGGCCAGAGTAAGGGGAAGAAACCCTAAGGACCCCCAGTACTGCCATTGGTACTTTTACCTTTGACAAGGGACTCCTTCCCACTTTTGACCAGAGACCATGAGTCTATCTTGAAGCCAGTATTTTCACAAAGCACCATGTGTTGGTATCTTTTATGATCACCCTTTGCAGAAGAGTACAGAAAATAACCTGATTTCTGATGTTGAAGAGAAGAAACTACCAGTCCAGAGTGTCCTTTGATGTACCAGTTTTTATAAATTAAATTATTACTCTGTGGGTCCCATAATGACTGAATGTGTCTTTGCAATTATAGTCCTCGTACATGACAACACGCTTCTCCAAATTTGATTAATTGGGCTGGATCATTTGCTTGCTGAATGGCCCGTGGGGATGATATAGTCTTAGTTGTACACACTCCCATAGGCCTCCAGCACCATTTGAATGCATTAAGTTGGTATTCGAAGTGATCCATTGATTGACCCCCAAAAATCACATATCATTTGCATCTCAAAAACAGCTAGTGGGTGTGCTGGTTTCAAGTGGGTTTTGAACTCTGTGGAGGATATTGCTGTAAAGGAAGTTATATATCTGTTTTTTTAGAATTACATTGCAGCCACATATAGCTTTTATTCCGGGTAATTTGGAGGAAAAAAATAGATCACTTTGTTTGCCAAATGAAAAGACTGCTTAGTAAATTCTGCAGATGTTCTACATTGCCTCGAATTACCTTTCCCAAACCTAAAATGATCCCTGTGCTATTATATAGGGATGGAGGTGGAAATGAATGCCTGGGGCTTTGACTGGGTCCGCTTCGAGGGGTGACTATGGAAGAAAGTGTTTAATTGACCTCTCTCTGTTCCGATGGCCTCCCTTCGTTGAGAGCTTGGTCTGACTTAATTGAAAGCATGGTTAGACTGGAGGTTGGTTTCCATTTTCAGATCCATATTGCTCCCTCTTGAGAACTCTTTGTATGAGAATATTAGACTAGCACTGATAGGAGGGAAAAATCCAGTCCTTGACACATTTAACAATGCAGTAACAACTATTTTTAATAACTGTAGCTGCAGTTCTAATGACTTGATAATAAATCCTGGTAGTGTAAATCATCCATCAAGAGAGTGGAATGGATAATGTTGAGATGGAAATTAGTATATCCGACCCCCCTAGGCGCTTTCAGGTGATGTGAATCCCTGATGAAATAGTGTAGTGTGTAAGGGGGGAGAGAACCGCACTATGAACCTCACTATAAACAGCAGATGTATAATGCAGAAGGCACATAGAAAGAAACGCCATTTTGTATTCACAGGCTTGCATGGCTGCACTGCACCAGCAATGCTTCATAGAAGGATTTCACTAGGCCCAGATCATTAAGGTAGAATGAGTCAGCTCCACCGTTCTCATGGAAGCTCACTTCCCCCTTGTCCATTCACTGTTGCAAATATTCAGTATCATTTGGATGAATACACCATGCAAAGCCGTGAGACTACTCCAGGCTCCTCGAATGCCCGTTCATCACAACCAAGCAGCCAGTGGGCCTCGTACCCCCACCCAGCCGACCCAGAGCCAGAGCCCACACCACTGACCCGACCCAAAACACCCTTGCAATCTGTGATAAGCGAGCGACCCCCAGCCCCCAGCATAAACCAAGCGACCATAAAATATCTAAGCATGTGGAACTGTTTCATCCCTGAGCATAAAACACATCTTTTGTAACACGAGGTACAGGGATGGATACATTATATTTCAAGCAAGGTTGGAGGGCTTGGGTGTGAAAGGAGCGGTATCAACAAAGCCTAGAATGTGTGGGTTAGTCTGACTGTATTTCTTACTCCCTTCCCCCTGGAGCCAATCCCCAAGCCTCCCAGGTGCATGCCATAGTGATGTAGTTGTAGGCTTAGCATGCACGTATAGTTTGTACAATGTATCTTATGAGCAACCTGACCTTTACTCCACAGTGAGATGAACCCAGCTGACCGACGTGGGAACTGACAGACAGCAGAATTGTGAACCAATTGTAGCCTGGCATCCCCTGTGGAGCAGACCCATGTATATGGTCTTGCCAATCATTAACGCCAGTTTTTACTATATAGTAATGACGCTGAACAGCCTTTTAAGCTTCTGACTGTACTGAGTTTAACCAGAATGTTCTCGAGCAGCAGAGTCCTTTGCCAATATTTGTATTCTGTACAATTAAACCTTGTTATCCTTGCAAGCTATCTCCTGGCTTAATTCCCTAGAAGGTTGTATTCATTCTGGAGAGTGCGTAAACAGGGACTTGCCTTCAATACACACAATTGATAGGATGAGGAGTTATAGCTTACACACTTCACTAAATAGATTGGATAGGCCTGTTGGAGTTTTACCTACATATTTGTGCACATTTCTAAATGCATATTGGTATGGCCAATCTTTAAGATTCTGTTTGAATTTGTTGCCTACTGGTGAAGATATGTGAGTTTGGTTAATATGTAATTTGGGTAGTGAGAAGGAGAAGGCCTGCCCCCACCAGCCAGCAGGCGATGCTGACCCATGGCAAAGGCATTGGCAAAGGCATTGGCAAAGACACTCTTGTGCTGCCTCTCTGTGCCAAAGTTTCGTCTGAGGTAGAGGTCCCAGGCCCTCATCTATATGGCCAGGGAGACCTCCTTCTGCAGCCTGCAGAGCCTTCCTGCATTTTACTATAACCAGAGCGCTGCTGCTCCAAGATGGCATACCCCACCACTTTGTTCCGCAATGCGACTGGCACCCAACGTCATTGTCTGGCTGTGCCCAACTACAGAAGACTTGAGTGGCTGATGCTTCATTCAAGGCCTTCCCCCACCAGCCGGCAGCCTATGTCGGCCTACAGAAAAGGCACAGGCACAGGCACTCTTGTGCTGCCTGTCTTCACCTGTCCACGAATGACATGCTGCATGCTGATGTTTTTTACCAATAAGTCAGACACCTTGATGAACACCCTCCTCTTGCTTCCGGTCCTCCGGCTGGATTTTCACTTTCCCCTCTGTTCTATGATGCTGCATGCCTGCTACATTCATTATTAAAGCCCTGCTGCAGCCCTAGTCTTCTTCACATCCATACTCATCACCTTGCCTCCTCCCCTCCCTCTTTTCATTCAGCTCCCTTTCCGCTACGCTCCAGAGACATCATGGAGACTAGCCTTTTGCCTTCCCCTCCCTTCCCACTTGGGGGAGTCCTCTCTGTTCTGTGTCGGCTCTAACCTTTCTCCTTGCCTTCCCCCCCTGTAGTTGCTCTCCACCCGGCATCCAGTATTCTGATGACTTCCCACTGTCAGCATTTTGTTCCTATCCAACAGTCTGTGAACTGCCTACGCACCTCGCCAACCTCTCTCTTCAGCTATGGTAGCTCCTGCATTCCTAGCTCAGATACTGACTATTACTCCCCTTGTGCTACCTTGCTGTTTTGTTCTTTCAACGCCTTTCTGTATACCTCAATTAGCCCTTTGCGCCCTCTGAAATTTCTCTATAATCCTCTTCTCTTGTTACATTGCCAGCTGCTTGCCTTATGTTGCCCCACATTCCATGAGGCGAGGCATTTTCCAGTCTATAGTCATTCTTACTTGCATGTCCATCGTCACCCTACATTTTATTTTTCCATGTAAGGTCTCTCTCTGGGCAAGAACATTGGTTGTAATGGTATCCACACTGGATTCTACAATGAATTCAAGGAGAGGTATTGCTGGATGGTGTTAGGCAGAATCCTGTGCAGTTCCTTTAGGGAGCACTACAGAAGATTAAGACTACAGGTATGAGCAATAAATCCCCTTTGGTATCAGTCTGTACCACACAGATTTATAGGGTAATTCATAGAATTCAGCGCACAAGTGGTGCACGCGGCTGGCGCACAGTGTGCGCGTGCGACTTTCTGTGCCAGCCGCGTGTGCTAAAATCCATTTCCGCGCACAGCATATTCATGGATTTTAGCTTCCAAAACCAGCCGTGACGTAGAGTGGCGTAGCGACCCTGCAACCCCTCCCTGTGTGCCATGCACAGCACACAAATCCTGTACATGGCGCACAGGCCCCCAACCACGAAAACGCCTGTAAAACTCCCCGTGCACCCCTCAGAATACACATACCCTGCTGCACGGGGAGTCTCACACGCGATTGGAGGTGGGTACATGTATAACTGGGGTTTGCGGGAAGTTTCACATGCGATTGGAGCAGGGTATGTGTATTTCATGGGTGTGCTGGAAGTTTCACACGTGATTGGAGTGGGGTACATGTATAACTGGGGTTCGTGGGAAGTTTCACACGCGATTGGAGCGGGGTACGTGTATTTCGGGGGTGCGCGGGAAGTTTCACAAGCGATAGGCCCTGTGCGGGTGGGGTACATGTATTACTGAGGTGCGCGGGAACTTTCACACGCAATAGGCCCTGTGCGAGTAGGGTACGTGTATTTTGGTGGTTCGCAGGAAGTTTCACACGCGATTGGAGTGGGGTACGTGAATAACGGGTTCGTGGGAAGTTTCACACGTGATTGGAGTGGGGTACGTGTATAATTGGGGTGCACGGGAAGTTTCACATGCGATTGGAGCAGGGTACGTATATTACTGGGGTTTACGGGAAGTTTCACACGCAATAGCCCGTGTGCGAGTGGGGTATGTGTATTACTGGGGTGCGTGGGAGCTTTCACACGCGATAGGCCCTGTGCAAGTGGGGTACGTGTATTTCGGGGGTGCGCGGGAAGTTTCACACGTGATTGGAGCAGGACACCTGTATTTCGGGGGTGCGCTGGAACTTTCACATGCGATAGGCCCTGTGCGAGTGGGGTACGTGTATTACTGGGGTGCCTGGGAAGTTTATTTGTGTATCCAGTGGTGTGCGCGTGGAATCCCACACGTGAATTAGCACTGTAAGTCCTCCCAGGTGTACCCTCTACCCCCTCCACGGCCCCTGCAGGCAGCCCACACAACAGGGGACTACCCTGCACCCCTGGTCATGTGCCACAGCCAGTCCATACACCATGGGCATGCCCCCCAGCCAGGCCACATGTCACCTTGCACTAGTGATCACCAACTCATGTCCACCAGCACCCCCACCCCACAGCAGTCAGAGGCACCTGCCAGCAGGCCCCCATGCATGTCCCACTCATGTCCCCAAGCACCCCCACCCCCCAGCAGTCAGGGACACCTGCCAGCAGGCCCCCATTCATGTTCCACTCATGTCCCCCAGCACCCCCACCCCCAGCAGTCAGGGGCACCTGCCAGCAGGCCCCGACTCATGTCCACCAGCACCCCCACCCCCCAGCAGTGAGGGACAACTGCCAGCAGGCCCCCACTCATGTCCACCAGCACCTCCACCCCCCAGCAGTCAGGGGAACCTGCCAGCAGGCCCCCACTCATGTCCACCAGCACCCCCACCCCCCAGCAGTCAGGGGCACCTGCCAGCAGGCCCCCACTCATGTCCACCAGCACCCCCACCCCCCAGCAGTCAGGGGCACCTGCCAGCAGGCCCCCACTCATGTCCCCCAGCACCCCCACCCCCCAGCAGTCAGGGGCACCTGCCAGCAGGCCCCCACTCATGTCCCACACATGTCCCCCAGCACCCCCACCCCACAGCAGTCAGGGGCACCTGCCAGCAGGCTCCCACTCATGTCCCCCAGCACCCCCACCCCCAGCAGTCAGGGGCACCTGCCAGCAGGCCCCCACTCATGTCCCACTCATGTCTCCCAGCACCCCCACACCCCAGCAGTCAGGGGCACCTGCCAGCAGGCCCCCACTCATGTCCCCCAGCACCCCCACCCCCCAGCAGTCAGGGGCACCTGCCAGCAGGCCCCCACTCATGTCCACCAGCACCCCCACCCCCCAGCAGTCAGGGGCACCTGCCAGCAGGCCCCCACTCATGTCCACCAGCACCCCCACCCCCCAGCAGTCAGGGGCACCTGCCAGCAGGCCCCCACTCATGTCCCCCCCTACATGAAATACAGATGCACAATCATGGCCCACTTCTACACCAAAATACCACAGCACGCCACCCCATTCTTGAGACACAATGATTTCCCAATCCACCCCACACTGTCATGCCTATCTCAAGACACAAACCAATAGTCAACTATGTACATCAACACGTGTCCGTCACAAACACACACTGGTTGGCATTGATTGTGTAAACTCACATTTTCACATGCATCAACCCAATGAGCAAATCCCACACATGGAACTAAAATATGAAAATGTATTATGTACAAAAAAATCAATGACATGAAAGCATAAAAAAACAGCAAACGTGAAATGAAAAGCATGTGCAAAAGATGAGTAAATGAAAAGTTTAACCAATCCAAACACATCCGAAAGAAAAATAGTCCAAACTCTCCCTCCAACAACACAAATCCAAAGGAAACGTAAAAAGAAAAAATCCATTGATCCATGGTGAAATCAAATGAAAAAGGTCAAAATAATCCATTGTCCAACTGTGTGCAATCCATTGTCAAGGGTCCATGAGCCCAACTAAAGAAATGAAACCTACCTAATAACTACCTAATAAAAAAAACTATATAGAAATGTGTGTGGCATAGCCCATTCACCACAAATCAAAGAAAAAGGAAAAGGAAACCTAACTCTATAAACTATTTACAATGGCAGCAGGCTAGTCCGACGGCTCACTTTTTGATATCCCGGGCCAGGGCATCATCGAACTCCTGCTCAATGTCCTGGAGGCGGTCCTTTTCCATGGCCCCGAAGGTTCGCAGGGACGACGACATGTTCACCTCCAACTCCCTGCGAATTGCCTCGAGGCACTCGGCCCGCCTCAGTGCCCTCCGCATGGAGTTCTCCGCCCTGACCATTGTGAGCTGCTCCTCTTCCGCCCGCTGCCGCTCTGCATCTATGGCATGGCCCAACCGCTGCCACACAGAAGACACTTGAAATCCTGGGTCCTCCTGCCCTCTGGCCGATGCCTGCCCCTCCGATGTTGAAAGCCCTGAGCCATCATTGCTCCCACCATGTTGCTGCTGCTGCTGTGCCTGTGCCTGCGCCCTGGCTCTTACTGCCTGCACGTCCTCCTCCGGCTGGGGCGCAGTTGTCGTGGTGGCCACCCCTGCTGGATGTCCGACTCCCAAGGAACAAAGTGTCAGAACAACCAACCATTGCATTTATAACTAAATACAGTAGTGACCACAGGATCTTGAAAATAATTCTGGCCAAACATTGGTATCTTTTAAAATTAGATGACAATATTGCCAACTATGTTGATGATAAACCTAGGATCACCTTTAAAAGAGCGCAAACTTTGAAAAATAAATTAAGCCCATCAAATTTACCGGCGGAGCCAGATATGGAGGAAACATCTAATTGGCTAAAAGTAACAACTAACGGATTCAGAAAATGTGGGACATGCACAATGTGCAAATATGCACATCCAAAAACGGATCAATTCTGCAGCACCAACAACAAGACCCTGAAGATAAGACAATCCATCAATTGTAGGACAAAATTTGTGGTCTATGGAATCATTTGTGTGTGTAATTTGGTCTATATTGGCAGCACGATCAGAGAACTCAGAACCCGAATTAGAGAGCACTTAGCGAAAATTGGTAGTCAAGACCCAAAACTACCATTAGCATGCCATTGGCAAGCTAAACATCAAATGGACAAAAAGGCAGCCATCAAGTTTATTGGTCTACAAAGAGTGACGCCAGGAAGACGAGGAGGTGACAGGGAAAAGAAACTAAGACAAACAGAGGCGAAAATAATTTGCAAACTGAATGCTACGATTCCTGGTCTTAACACAGACAATGAAATGGTGTCTTTTCTTTAGAAACCTGAGAAACTACTATGAAATTATAATGTATTAAAATTATATGTCCTAATGCAGGATTATAGACTGGTAATCAAAAATGCATCACTTTGTACGTGGATTTGAGCTTTGAAACTATTATACTGTTATTGCGAATACGTACCAAACTTGAATAAGGGATAGAGATTTGCCCTGTACAACACTTCACACTAACACCTTAATAGCCCATAGACTGGGGCTTTCCACTAACACTAATGTTCATATAACACCCAGTTAATTCATAAATCTCATCCTAACACGCCCGAGTACACAGGTACAGAGGAATGTCACCTCGCTCTTGTAAGCACGCATTGCAGAAAGGAAAATAGTAACTATAAAAATATATTTTAAACAGACAAGGCTCACAAGTTATCTCAAAATAAAATTGATTAATAAGTGTTAGTATATAATTTGGTATTTACTATACTGTTATCATTAAATGCATTAGTTTGAATAAGAGATTGAATAAGGGCCTAGATTCGCCCTCTAATACTTGGTACTATCATCATAATAGCCTCCAGACTGTGGCCGACCATCCATTAGAAATAGAAAATAAAATGCTGTAATAAGCACCAAAAAGAGTAACGCTCGCACCCAAAGATATTCATTAACGTATATATAACATTTAGCTTTTTCACAATCTTAGCGTAATGCGCCTAGGAAAATAGACACTGAGGCTTGCCATTTCACTTTGCAGCACGTATTACAGAATCTAAGTAGTAATCACTGACTTCGAATTTTAAAACAGTGAAGATGCAAAATTTATCTTGAAATTAAATGGACTACTAATGATTAACATTCAGTGATAATAATCAAAGTACGATAACGTGCACCAAGTGTACTGTGCTCGGTTTCAAGGCAAACCAAGTACAGTACAACATGGCCGCCATGTTGTCCCTCACTAAAACAGAGACAAAGGACTTCATCAGAGGTCTGCTACCATAGTAACACTGAGCTAACCAATATATACAGAGAGGACGACTACATGGCGCCCTCTCGAGATTTTTGCGGTACGCGATCAGACGCAGAGACTTAGTCAAGGTAAGAGACCGTCTAACAATTCAAGGCTCATATATGAACTAGACAAAAAGGTACCCGGCTCGGGTACGCATCCAGTTACCTTTGGGCGGAGCCCGCACCGCGATTTGACGTATTTTTGGAGATCTATCGTATTTGTCTGCTATTCAAAGCGTAATATTAGTGACACTAACATTAATAGTTCCTCTATTTATAGAAGAGTATCTGAAAGATTATTTTAAACTCCACAGGAGAATGTGATGGAAGCACGCATATATCTTCTTGCAATACAAATGGGTCACAGAAATGACATTTAAAATTTTCCTATCCGTAGGGATCTAACCCAACTCTATATGGAACAAACTTGCCAAAACTATACAGGGGCATTAGAAGGTAAAATGTTGAACACTAACTCATAGTTTTAATGGATGCATACCAATTAGCACAAACCTAATTAACTGTTTGCATCTACTTTTGTATCCCTTACTTATCCATCCCCTTCCCCCACCCTCTTTGTGTCTGGCTTTTTATTTCTATTTTCATTTTTTACTCTTACCATTATTTATTTTCTTGGTATCATTGTTTTTTGTTCTTTGACCTTCGAAATGGATTGCACTTGAAATGTACATATGTGAACCATTGTATACTTTGTTCTTTTCATGTATATCTATCGTTACTATCAATATATGGTGCTATGATAGGATAATAGCCCTGATTTGAAAAAGGTCTTATGGTAGACCGAAACACGTGTCATCATAAAAGGGCACTTTGTATAACAATAAATATATTTCAACTTTGAATATTGGGCGCAGTCTCCTTCCGGGTTACCTAACCTTACCTACATTCCTTTTTTGGGGTTTTTTCTTGGCAAAACCCTAATACCCGGTGAGACGCGACCGTCTATACACAACACAGCTACTTTCTAATATAAGGATAAAACCAGCAAGAATATGTCGCCAAGTTAGACCAAACCGCCATAGCCAAGAGTTTTTTGGAAAACGAAGATTGCCATACATGTCACATCTGGCATTCAGCCTTCTACATATCAGTGTCACGTGCATCCATGTTGCATCACAGTTGCACACTTGTCAAATACACACACATGCACATGTACACAGTGCAGATACATGCAGCAGGAACCACCATCCATGTGTGACACCACAACCATGCCAATGTACATACACAGAAATTCAAACATGTGTGCTCCCACACCTGCATTTGCACAGCATGCTTACCAACACATACACCATCGATGTGTCTCACACCTGAGAGGACTCACATGTGGCAGCCTCATGCCCCTGTTCATACACATCCCTACATGGCCCTACAAAAGCACATGTGCAACCTGCACACTACTGGCACACCACCACATGCACAGCGTCCAATCAGTATGCATGTACACTTACCGCTCGACTCCAGATGGGTCTGCCTCTCAAGGGCCTGGACGTGGAGCGCTGGGCATATGTGTTCCAGGACCCTCATTTGGTGATCGGATAGGTGGCCCCGGCGCCCCTTGGCATCCGCTGCCTTCAAGAGGCGCCGGGCCTTGTTGAGGGTCCTGGACCTGAAGTCCTCCCAGCGCTTCTTGACATGTTGTAAGTCGCTGACTGCCACACCCTCTGCGTTGATGGCAGTCACAATGTCCATCCAGATCCTAGTCCGTCCTTCATTGTCGGCGCGCAAACTTCCAAAGAGGGCATCATACTGCCCCAGGACTTGCTCCACCAGGACACCAACTTTCCTGGCACTGAAGCTGGTGGCCCTCTGCCTCTCTGGCTGGGGATTGCCAGTGGTTCCAGATGGTGTTGTGCCCGACATGGCAACCCCAAAGGCAGGAGTGGGTGGGCAACTGGGTCCTGGGGCTGGGCTGTGGAGCGATGGTATCCCAGTTGGGAGTCTTCGGATCCTGCAGGGGAGGTCACAGCAACCGCACCCCTGGCTGACATGCAGGCAGCAAATAGCAGGGCATGTGGGCAGCAGGCAGTCAGGCAGCAGCAGATGGCAGATGGGAGCGTGCTTGGGGCTCTGGGGGGCAGTAATTCGGCCTTCTGGGCAGGAGCGTGGTCTTCCGTGTGTTGTTGCGTGTCCAGCTTGATACGGAGTGATTTGGCACGTCAAAATCTTGCACGTCAGCGTGTAATTCGAGGAAAGGCCCTTCGCGCGTAAGCGCATCAGCACACATACGCGGTTTCATTGGACCAAAGGCCCTTAGCGCATCAGCGCTTCTGTGACGTGACTCGCGCGGAAATTTCCCTCGTGACGTGGGCATAGTGGTTCAGCGTGCGTGAAAAAACTGCATGTCCACATGTGAATGCGTGTAATCCGAGGAAAGGGACTACATGCGTAAGTGACGTGACGCGTGCGGGCGTTTGCTCAACACGTGTGCATGTTCATCGTACACGTCCAAAAACTGCACGTCCGAGTGTCAGCTCGTGTAATTGGAGGAAAGGGCCTTAGCGCGTACACGCATAAGTGACGCTGTACGTGTGGGCCGCTTTAAAAGGTACATGTAGGACCCCATTCCCTTGTACGTGCTTTTCGTGGAGAGTGAGTGGGTGAATTCCGTACTTCTTGCCGGTTCACACGCGATTACTTCACAGCGTTTCAAGTTCATACTCCCTGTTACCTCTGACAGCGTTCTTTATTTTTTTTGGGCCTGTTTCCTCAAACAGCAGTCACTTCTTCTTATGTCCTGTCTCCTCAGACAGCGTACAATTCTTCTTTTGGTGGGGGTGTTGCCTACGCGCACACGTGTGTTTTTTTCATGTTATTTTTCCAGGTAGACGGTGAGTCGCGCACGCATTTACCAACTGTGCTTGCCCCGTGTGCTACGTACTCCTTCAGAGGTCATTGTAGGCTGCGTGTAACACGCGTACGCTTGTTTTTGTGTTTCTGGGTGCCACAACGTAGTGTGGGTTCATTTTTCCATGCATGTGGTCTACGAGGGGTTGTGTGCACGTTACTTTTTGTTTTTGGGGTGCCTGTGCATTGCGTGACCTGTCATCTTCCCCCAGGGGTCACAGACAGCCTTGCTGGAGCACTAGGGTATGAATTCCATCTAGTACCCTACCCCTTTCACCCCCAATTGCCCAGGACAATTGTTTACTGCAACTCCCATATGCACAACAACATCAGTGCCATGGTTGGGAGGTGACCAAGTGGTAAGGGAGGCAAAGATGGCCGACCTCCAAAAGGTGGGCGTCGTGGGCGCGGTAGGGGATGTGGCCAGGATTTCCAAGGTGTCCCTAGACCCCCATGTGTGGAGGACCAATCAGGGGCACCTATGCTCCCCCCCCATGGTTGAGGGAAACGTGGCTGACACCATCCCAGCTCAGCCCTTGTTGGACCAGCCCATTGTGGCACCTGATCCGGCACAGGATGACTCCCAGGATGACTTCCAGGTCAGCAATTCTAAGCCACGTGTGCTGGTGCAAGTTGGTGTCACCAGGCCATGTGGATCTGGGGCGGCGATGTCATCTGCTGCCCCAAGTAGGCAGGGTGGGGAGGCTGCAGGGGCAGCTGCAGCTCTATCCACCCCAGCTCTCAGTCTCCCAGCCGGGACAGTGTTGGTCATGGTCCATCAAACTGACGTTGCCCCTGCCAACATCACACTTCAGACAATGCCTGCACCAAGACCTATAGTCATTGTGCATTCGCACACTCCCAGTACCCAGTCCACCTGCGCTTCTGCCCCTACTGAATAGAGCGGCGCAAGCCACTCAGGCTCTGCTCCACCTTTGAAGAAGAGGAAGAAGGGTCCTCTGGCACTACAGGCTGAGACCCCAGACACGGCTACACAGTCTGGCACGTCAAGGAAGCCTAGCTTTAATGATGCTGAACCTGATGCACTTGTGACCTATGTGTCAGCACATAGCCGCGAAATGGTGGTGACTGCAGGGTGCAAGACCAAACCTGGTCAACGTAGGGCACACTGGCAGACCATCGCGGACCGCATAAGTGCCCTTGGATTTGTGAGGCACACAGCTGATGATTGCTACAAGCGGTGGAATGACCTGAAAAGCAGAGCAAAGAACAAGCTGCCCTCAAATCATTTTAGTTTTACAAAGGTAGCGGGCGCCCCTCTCTCGCAAGAACAGACATGATAACCTGTTCAGTGGTTATTAACCACTTGAGAGTTCGCAGCCACTGCTTTTACTCACTGTGCCTTTCACAGATGGGAAATATCCATTTGCATATCAGTCTTTGTCCTGCCCAGGGGCAGTCCAGCACCGAAATACAATGGCAATTCCAATCTGAACGAGAGTACCACCAGCATCCCCATACACGTGTTTCACCCTTGTTGGGGATCATCAGTGAGGTGAAGCTGATGCCTCTCTAAGCACAGTGAGAGGGAGACCACGTCTGGTTGCCCCCAGGAGACCTAGGGTTACCAATCCCAGGTTCCTTATAAAATAGTTTTACAAAGGTAGCGGGCGCCCCTCTCTCGCAAGAACAGACATGATAACCTGTTCAGTGGTTATTAACCACTTGAGAGTTCGCAGCCACTGCTTTTACTCACTGTGCCTTTCACAGATGGGAAATATCCATTTGCATATCAGTCTTTGTCCTGCCCAGGGGCAGTCCAGCACCGAAATACAATGGCAATTCCAATCTGAACGAGAGTACCACCAGCAACCCCATACACGTGTTTCACCCTTGTTGGGGATCATCAGTGAGGTGAAGCTGATGCCTCTCTAAGCACAGTGAGAGGGAGACCACGTCTGGTTGCCCCCAGGAGACCTAGGGTTACCAATCCCAGGTTCCTTATAAAATAGTTTTACAAAGGTAGCGGGCGCCCCTCTCTCGCAAGAACAGACATGATAACCTGTTCAGTGGTTATTAACCACTTGAGAGTTCGCAGCCACTGCTTTTACTCACTGTGCCTTTCACAGATGGGAAATATCCATTTGCATATCAGTCTTTGTCCTGCCCAGGGGCAGTCCAGCACCGAAATACAATGGCAATTCCAATCTGAACGAGAGTACCACCAGCAACCCCATACACGTGTTTCACCCTTGTTGGGGATCATCAGTGAGGTGAAGCTGATGCCTCTCTAAGCACAGTGAGAGGGAGACCACGTCTGGTTGCCCCCAGGAGACCTAGGGTTACCAATCCCAGGTTCCTTATAAAATAGTTTTACAAAGGTAGCGGGCGCCCCTCTCTCGCAAGAACAGACATGATAACCTGTTCAGTGGTTATTAACCACTTGAGAGTTCGCAGCCACTGCTTTTACTCACTGTGCCTTTCACAGATGGGAAATATCCATTTGCATATCAGTCTTTGTCCTGCCCAGGGGCAGTCCAGCACCGAAATACAATGGCAATTCCAATCTGAACGAGAGTACCACCAGCAACCCCATACACGTGTTTCACCCTTGTTGGGGATCATCAGTGAGGTGAAGCTGATGCCTCTCTAAGCACAGTGAGAGGGAGACCACGTCTGGTTGCCCCCAGGAGACCTAGGGTTACCAATCCCAGGTTCCTTATAAAATAGTTTTACAAAGGTAGCGGGCGCCCCTCTCTCGCAAGAACAGACATGATAACCTGTTCAGTGGTTATTAACCATTTGAGAGTTCGCAGCCACTGCTTTTACTCACTGTGCCTTTCACAGATGGGAAATATCCATTTGCATATCAGTCTTTGTCCTGCCCAGGGGCAGTCCAGCACCGAAATACAATGGCAATTCCAATCTGAACGAGAGTACCACCAGCAACCCCATACACGTGTTTCACCCTTGTTGGGGATCATCAGTGAGGTGAAGCTGATGCCTCTCTAAGCACAGTGAGAGGGAGACCATGTCTGGTTGCCCCCAGGAGACCTAGGGTTACCAATCCCAGGTTCCTTATAAAATAGTTTTACAAAGGTAGCGGGCGCCCCTCTCTCGCAAGAACAGACATGATAACCTGTTCAGTGGTTATTAACCACTTGAGAGTTCGCAGCCACTGCTTTTACTCACTGTGCCTTTCACAGATGGGAAATATCCATTTGCATATCAGTCTTTGTCCTGCCCAGGGGCAGTCCAGCACCGAAATACAATGGCAATTCCAATCTGAACGAGAGTACCACCAGCAACCCCATACACGTGTTTCACCCTTGTTGGGGATCATCAGTGAGGTGAAGCTGATGCCTCTCTAAGCACAGTGAGAGGGAGACCACGTCTGGTTGCCCCCAGGAGACCTAGGGTTACCAATCCCAGGTTCCTTATAAAATAGTTTTACAAAGGTAGCGGGCGCCCCTCTCTCGCAAGAACAGACATGATAACCTGTTCAGTGGTTATTAACCACTTGAGA
The DNA here is from genome assembly GCF_040938575.1 of Ambystoma mexicanum. Taxonomy (NCBI): domain Eukaryota; kingdom Metazoa; phylum Chordata; class Amphibia; order Caudata; family Ambystomatidae; genus Ambystoma; species Ambystoma mexicanum. Next base: position 908,047,601 of record NC_090936.1, read on the forward strand.
GTTCGCAGCCACTGCTTTTACTCACTGTGCCTTTCACAGATGGGAAATATCCATTTGCATATCAGTCTTTGTCCTGCCCAGGGGCAGTCCAGCACCGAAATACAATGGCAATTCCAATCTGAACGAGAGTACCACCAGCAACCCCATACACGTGTTTCACCCTTGTTGGGGATCATCAGTGAGGTGAAGCTGATGCCTCTCTAAGCACAGTGAGAGGGAGACCACGTCTGGTTGCCCCCAAATCATGCTGCTACTCTGGTGACTGGCGGTGGGTCTCCACCAGAGGACAACAAACTCAATGAACATGAGTCTGTTGCTGGGAGCTTCGTCACAGAGGAACAGATCCAAGGCGTGGGAGAGCTACCTGATTACGAGGCATTGTCCGGTGAGTGCCCATGTATGTGTGTGTAATCCATGTGTATGTTGTTTGGGTGACGGGTTCTGATTGAGTGCCAGGTGAGGGTGTGTACTCCTGAGTGTTATGGGTCACCCATGTGCTTCCTCCAATACATTCACGTGCCTTTGATTTAGGTAGGACAGTATCCCTTCTGCCCACAGTAGCCAATTAGCCCCACATTACTGCTGTTGCACTTGGGAACTATCATCTTGCAACAACATTGTTCAGTTTTTTTCTGTGTTCATTCAGGCTGATTGTTTAGATTATCCAATTTTTCATATGCTTTTTTCATCCCTAATGCCACATATGTGACATGCTTCGGTCATTGTTTACACCCCACATTGTGCCACTTTAGTTACCTGGTTATGTGAATGATTAAACCATTCAGGGCGAGGGAGTATTGGCCTGTTGACATTTATTTTTAGGGCGTGTTTGCATGTGGAACATGATAGTTGTTTCCTGTCATGTTGAAGTGACCAACCATTGTTGTGTACATCTGCCTACAATCTCTGTCTAATTGTACACTGGATGTTTTGCAGTGTGCGGCACATGCATATTTTCCAACACTATTCTGCATTAATCTTCTCATCATGTCCATGTGACATGGATGTGTGACAGTACTCATTCTCTGACATATCGCTGTAGTTGTCTAATTTACCATGGCTATGCTACATGACATCTGTGTGCTGGCATGTGTCATGTATGTGTATTGGACATGCCACTCACAGGCTGATGTGTGATGCCAGTGCTACACGACATGCTGCGAATGTGTTGCTTTTCCATCTTGGTGTCCTCATTGTCTGCCTTTTTGACTCCCCTTCAAAATCATTGACAGTGCATTCATGCCAGGGTTATAGTCATGTGGGACATGTGTAAACCAACAACATGATCTCTGTCTTGTCAGGCCTATGTGTGTGCTATAGTGCTCATGCCTGTTTCCATTTCTTGTGTTTCATGTTTTGCAGGTGACAACGCACTTGATGCTGGTGAGGTTCAGGAGATGGTGCAGACCCAGGAGGATTCTCAGCCATGACCAGGCACCAGTGGGGGACGTGGTGTGGTGGTGGGTGAAAATACTTTGGTACTGCATACCATACTGTTGAGGGGTGCCTCTGAGTGCAGCTCCCCAGACCTCTATTCAGGTGCTGAGTCGGATGATGAGACTTATGTGCTGTCACAGATCAGTGCTTCTGGCAGGGATTCTGTTCTGTCCAACCCACCTGCACCAGGGTTAGAACCCTCTATGGGGATGTCAGTGTTGGTAGGTCCGCCTTTGGCGGTTACGGATGCAGGGTCACACTCCACAGCATCTGATCCTGTTCCTGGGCCAGCATATCAGAGGGGGAATGCAGTCCTGCAGCCTCAGGCAGTGCCAGCACAGCAAGGTGCAGATCGCCTTGCCCCGAACAGGTGTGGTGTCTGCCGACGGTGGTCCGCGGGATCGTGTCGCACGGTCTATTGGGCGAGACCGGTCCTCCAGGGTCACAGGAATCGACTCGCAGGTGCAGCAGGATGTCGGCCCTCGGTGAGGCGGTTCGTGGGGTTCGGGGCCCCCGAAAAAAGTAGTTAAAAGCAGCTTATGATGGTCGCATCAAGCGGAGCGCAAGGAGCGAACGTCCTCTTCACATGGCGGTTAGCCACGCCCGTCTGTGCAGGGACATTTATACTCACCAAGCAGCCATGTATCGCCATGCCGCCCAGCTTCTAGGTCCCGGTTTAGGGTTGACATTCTGTAAATGAAACTATCATGGGTGGACCCTGGTTAGTTGGCATATACTGAGGTGATGATTCCCTTGCCATCACATACTACCTGCACGTTGGTGGAATACCAGTGCTTGCGGTTTCTGTAGATGTGCTCAGATGCCCTGGGAGGACGTAGAGCCACATGGGTGCAGTCAATGGCACCTAGCACTTTGGGGAAGTGTGCCACCCCGTAAAAATACTGGACGACAGCCTGCCTTTCTGCAGGTGTTCTGGGCAGGTATATGTGACTGCGGACTGATGGGCGTGCAGTCATGATGGCCAACACCTGGTGCAGGCAGCGTGACTGCGTGGCCTGTGAGACCCCCCCAATATGGCAGTTGTCTGCTGGAATGAACCAGTCGCCAAGAAGTGCAGTACATTGAGTACCTTTTCCAAGGGGCTCAGTGCTTGGGAGCACAGGGTGGGTGATGTGAGGTCATCCTCCCACTCACTCACCAGGTCGAGTATTATGTGAGGTGGAAACCTGTACCTCCCATACAGCTGGTCATCAGGCATCCCAAAAAGGCTGGTTCTGGGTGTAAAAATTCTGGGCCTGACTATCCTCCTCCTCCTGCGGTATCTCACGACCACTGATGCGAGGAACGGTATATTCATCTTGGCATCTGAGCTTGTTTGTTGTTTGTGCGCACTTTTATGCTGCGTGGGTCCATGTACGCCTGCTTCCTGCTGGTGTACGTGTATCCGGATTAGCGCGTCTTTTTTGGTGCACGCATTGGCCCCGTTCGATTCCATGAATACGTGTTGTAGATGTGCGTGTGGGCGTTCCGCGCATTTGGCTCCTGTACTTCCCCCGTGATGCCCACATGTTTACGCGTTGTTCCCCATTCCACGTGTTACGCCCCCTGTTCCGCCTACTTTAGTTGTGTGCGCTGCGCTATGTGCGCTTTTGCTGTGTGCGTAGCGCACGCTGTTTGGAGACGTGTGTGCCAGCGTGTGCCATGCAGGATTTAAGCGCACATCCAGGGATTGACACGCGCACGGACTTCCATGAATCGCTGTGCGCGGGTTTTGCTGTGATTTTCACACATGCGCTGCGATTCGCACGGTTTTGCACGCTTGCACAGGAATTTTCAGCGCACATTAATTCCATTAGTTGGTAGCTGTGGCTAAGCAGTCAGATTTATCTCAAGAGGGAGATGAGCATTATTCAGGGTTTACACAATAGGGCTACAGTGCTATGGTACAAGGAAACACTGACCAAAGCTTTGTATTAAAAAGAATATATATATATTTATTGTACACACTTCTAGTTCAACACATTAATCACAGTTAGTAAAGCAAGTTAAAATCAGTCAAGAAAAGTATACACAACTCAGTAGTTAAATTGTAGACAAGTTTGAGCAAGAGTGAAAACTGAGAAAAACGGCACAATGAAAACCAAACACAAATGGCACTCTAGCAATTTCTCACAAGGGAGGGAAAGCACAAGTTATACAGGAATATCTTCTTACACACCCTAGCAACACTTCCCATAGGTTTGTGAACAAGTTTAGGCAAAGCAGTACTTTAGCATAGAGAATACTTAAATGAAAACCGAGCAAAATGGCACTTCACAAGTTTAAAAAGTGGGAAGGAAAAGGTGGTTATAAGAAGTAGGTGCACCAACACAGTTCTAGTTTAGAAGCAATCTAGAGAAGGCAGTTCTAACAAATTTAGCCAGAGTAAATAGTGCCAGAGTCAGTGGTACAGGGCAAAGGGCCCAGGAGCAAAATGTTCTTGCAGCTGCCATCAAGTCTTTGATTAATGATTCGAAAAAGGTGGATGCAGAAGGTGAAAGACAATGTTTAGAAGATAGGGGTGGCCAACCTAACAAGTAGGTAAAGGATTTAAAACACCTTTAGCACTACCACGCGAAAAGGGCGGCCTGGCGGAACAATGTACCTTAATATGAAGAAGTGGCTCCTGCGGTGGCGGTTGTTCCTGGTAGTTCCTGCAGTTTGGGGGATCCAGCAGAGGAAGAGAGGCTGTCATCATGGAGGAAGGTTCGAGTTACTGCACCACCCAGGGATGAAACCAGCCGCAGTGCTGCCCGACGAATAAAAGGTACGCTCCTTTAAATCGCGGTCCGGGTGGACGGGTGCCTGGCTATCCGGTCTCCCAGTACAGGGTACTGGCGATTCGACCAGGGCAGGTCCAGGAAGGCAATTGGCAAACTGGTTGGCCCCACCAGCTCAAGGGAAGAAGGCTCTTTCAGATGAAGATCTTCTCTCGTCGTGTGGAGAAAAGTGGTGAGACGCTGCAGCAGTGCTTCACCGGTGGTTCAGTCGTTGCAGGTGTTTTGGCTTCTCGCCTCTTCGACTTCTTAGTTCCAGTGGCGACATCTTGCTGTTCCAGTCCTCAGGACCCTGCTATTATGCAAAATGATCCCCATTCATACAGCCTAGCTGTCACTCACACAGTGGAGTGGTCATCTTGGCGGGAGACCCTCCAGCCTATCAGGACAGAGTGCGACATGGGTTGCTGAGGCAACCCTGTCCAGGGGTCCTACTCCCCCTCCCATACAATGGACCCACCCCAGAATCAGTGGCGCCGAATGGAAGGATTCTTGGCAGAAGCACGTCAAAAGGACGAACAAAGGATCCCCAACCTGGGTTAGGAGTTTAGAGAAAGACACGAGAAAGAAATTATATTAAAGTTCTGGCAAATAAAACCTACCGGAGTAAAGTTAATATTAAAATAATCCAGTGGTATGTTAGAGGCTGCATGAAAATGTGCTAATCCCTTAAGGAAATATTTGCGGTCGAATATTTATGGTAGTAACCACTGCCAACAGCCAGAAACATTTGCGAGAGGGACTGTACGGTACCTCTCGAAAATGAACAACAGGGAAAAACTATTAACCCTTCCTGTACATCCATAGTAAGATGGGTTGTACTGGTTTAGTTCTTAAAAATTGACTAGTAAAGTCAATTGGGACTTTACATTCCCTGGGAGACAGTAGTCAGTCCCAGGGTATGGAATCTATGTTTGGGGGTCACTATGACACCCCTGTGTTACTGCACTGAGGGTGCTGTGTAACACATGTGTATAAAGATGGTTTCTATGAGGGTGAGAAAAACCCCATAGACATTAAACACAAAATATAGCCTAGAACACACATAGCAAAAATGCCTAAGAGTGGGAAAAAAAGAGTCACAATCTTAGCAGGAGAAAAAAAAAACTCTTCAAATGCAGCAAAGCTGCTGGGGGACTCTATAGGTAAGAGAAATTAGCCATAACATTAGAATTATCCCTAGCAGATGCACCCACAGGTCCATCATGGATTTGTGCCTGATTTGTTTCTGAACTAATTGTGGATAAAGTGTTTGGATTACAGCTGATGATTTGTTATTAGCTCAAAGGGGTGAAGTCAAATACACTCAAGTATATGATGGATAGAGGTTATATTGGATCAGAGGGTATATGTTGTATGAGAAAACCGCTGAAGGGACACGTTCCAATGATTGGGCTGAATAGATCTAAATATGTTCTTGTTAAAGCAGAAATTCTACTCTATATTATTGCTGGGTTTCACAGTTTCTATTGATCAATTCTACTTGCTTATGGCCTAATGAGCAGGTCTAATGGTAGCATGCATTTACCACTAAATAATATTAAACAAAGGAAAAATAAAGATGCGCGTGTCTTCTAACACTAAAGTTACCCTTCCACAGATTGCTGTACATCCACCCAATGCAACAACCCCAGAACCCAGCTCCCCCGAAACCCAAACATGCCAACACACTTTCAACGGCACCTCCACCTCCACTCACAGCAGCAATCCCAATACACATATCAACACCAAATGTCACACTCAGAACTATATGCCCACAAATCAAAGGCAACATGCCCTTTTCGGATGATGAGGTGGACTTGTGAGAGTGGGACAGTCTGAAAGAATGATGTGATGGGCGGGTAAACACATAGCCATCGGTGGGCATGGAAGAATGTGATTGAGTTGAGTACCCCCACAGATGCATAATGGAGTGATCCATTCTCTTCAGTATGACTGACATACCTTTGAAGCCACATGTTGTGGCCTATTTGTTATTCCTCACTATTTGCCTAGTGAGAGTTATGGCCTTGGTCTGAACATCAATGGATGCACACATCCAAACACTATCTTGCCCTGCCTTCTTACTGAGGCCTGTGATGGCTTTTATTATATGGTCTAAGATGTGTACCTGCCTTGTGCAATATTCTTCCTAGTGGTGATGCAAGGCCTCTTTAACACAAAGACATGTATTGGTAGCCTCATGTTGGTCTTGGTGGACATCTCCAAGTAACCTGTGGTGGCAATGACAGTGCTTGGAAGTGGCCATCGCCAAGTCCACGGCTACTTTCCAGATGATACTCATCTACAGTATCAGCATCAGTTGGGCGATTATGAGTATTATCTTGTGGGCAGTCAGTTGACACATTTTTGTATCTGTATTGTCAGCTATCTATGGTCCTACAATTTCCAGTGGCTGCAACTCCGTAATGGGGATATTCTATAGTACATTGTTGATGACAGCCAGTGGGGCAGAGCGGGCATCCTCGTGTGCTCTCTGTTAAGGGGGCTTCTTTGGCTGTTCAGGTGCCTTCCTCCTTCCCTTGTTCCCTTTCCACACATAGCACAAGAATACAGCAACACTGGATGTCAGAGTGCTGGCTGAAGGTGCTGTGGTAGGAGAAGTCATGGTGTTCCTGCTGGCAGAAAGGCTGATGTAGTCCGTTGGTGCTGCTAGTATTGGCTGTTGGCGTGCCTGTTACATGAATGTGAGAGTTCACAGGAGCTTATGGGGCAATGAAGGTTTCCTCTGTTGGGAACAGAGATGACAAGTGGCTGATCAATGATTAACAATTTGCTGGACAAATACAGAGTAATATATTGTCATGACTCACAGTAATCAACTATTCTGATGTTTTCCCCTAAACGTCTGTCCATGCTTGGAAATTACCTTTAGGCATGACATCCACCCATACCTAGTGTGTGCTGTCATGAGGGACTTTACATTCTAATGGCACATATAACTGTCTGTTGATTGAGATTTTGGGAGCGTAGGTGCCCATGAAGGGAAGCAGGAACTTTTGCTATACACTTAAGGACACATGGCGGAGTAAGACCCCCCTGTCTTTGTAGATATGTTTGATGCATACATTGACACTTAGTTCATGTTCAGCTCCATTTTTATAAATACATGTGTTTGTACTGTGCTGTTGCATAATAGAAAATGTAGTTTTCCAAAGTATTACAAGTTGCAGTTTACAGTTTGCATGATCATGTGCATCCTTCTACCAGACATGTCTCTTACTTTTTTGTGTTGTTTACAACAGGACTGTTGTGGTTCACAATGGCCTAAGCTAGGCATTGCTTCTAAGGTTAGATGAGGCCTTGTTGCTCTGTATGCATGAGGAAGTCCTTCTTGTTTTACTCATGTTTGACAGGCATTCCATAGTTATGTCTTTGGTTACACAGTCAGTGGCAAAATATATATGGCTTACAAAAAAAGATGGTGTCACATGATTTCCACTATGCATCTTTCACAATACAATACAGGGTTCATGCTTACTTTGTTACTCCACAAAAGAAAGACCTAACTCCATTCTGCCCTTCCCTTCTCCCCCTTCCATCCTAGCTTTACTTGTAACTCCCAGGGTGTGTCCCCCATTGTCAGCACTCTATTGCTTCACAGCTAGGTATGCACTTTATACATCCAATACTTACATACATACATGTATTATTATTATTATTATTATTATTATTATTATTATTATTATTATTATTATTATTATTATTATTATTATTATTGTGTTCATTGAGCACAGACCTAGCTTAGGGAAGCAATGCAGCGCTTTACAGAGGTATACAACAATACAGATGCATAATGGAATGATTTTCAGAGGTTACAACAGAACAGATATACAGCGGGGGTAGGATACAGAGGGGCACAGAGGCGATGTACAGCTGTACTGGGTGGCAGGGAGGGGAGGGTTGTTGTCTAGCAAGTCAGGTGGCACGAGGGGCGATGTGATGGCCTAGGTGTTGAGGTGGGGAGATTCCTTGAGGAGGTGGGTTGTGAGATCTATTAGGAAATGTAGGAGCGTGGGGGCGAGACTGATGCTGACGGGGAGAAGGTTCCATAGTCTTGTGGCGTAGGCAGAGAAGGCTTGTTTTCTTGTCCTTTTCTTTTTGCAGAGGCGGATTTCAGGTCTGCACATGCCCGGGATTATGGTGGTGCACTGTCCGCAGGAGATGCTGAGTTTCTCTCCAGGGTAGCTGGGTGACTTGAGGGTGACTGTCTTATAGATGATAAAACAAGAATTGAAGGTGATTTGTGTGTGCAGTGGGAGCCGTGAAGGTTGATGAGGGCGGGGTGATGTGGTCATATCTGCGTAAACCATTGATGAGGCGTGCGGCTGTGTGTTGAATACTTCTCAGGAGCACAGGGGAGGATGACGAGAGGCCTTCGAAGTGTGCATTTTCCCCATCCAGGTGGGAAAGGACTAGTGCTTGAATGGTGGATCAAAAGCTGTCCGCAGGGAGGAAGGGCTTGACTGATATCAAGCTGTCTGAGTTTTATTAGCTATGTGTGTCTTGAAGGAGAGATGTTTGTCCATGTGGAACCTGAGGGACTTGGCGCATGAGATGAGTTCAGGTGTGAAGCCCTGAGAGTTCATGGTTGATAGCCAGGTCTGTGTGTCTGCATGTTTGTTGTTGTTGTTGGTGAGGAGTAGGAATTCAGACTCGGAGGGGTTGAGCTTCAAATATGCACTGGACATCCAAGACTGGATCAGCGAGAGGCAGGTTTCGGGCCTATGGATGTCCTTGATGGAGTCGATCTTGAGGTATAGCTGTGAGTTGTCAGCGTATTGGAGGATGTGGATGATGTTTGGAGCTAGGAGGGCTCCCATGGGCTCGATGTATACACTGAAGATAACTGGGGAGAGGATGACAGGTAGCATTGGTGATCTAGAGGAGTTTATCCAAACAGACTGCTTGTGGTTGGTGAGGTAGGACTTGAACCAGCATAGGCCAAGGTTGCTGATCCCCATTGTCAGACCCTCTCTTGCAAGTCAGATTGATAACACTGATATCATTCTCCTCAAAGAGGTTATTGATGGGATGAGGAAGTGAGTCCCCTCCTGTGGAATTAAATTCCTACTTATGCTTGGTGCAGATTCATCCCAGTGCATTTTGTCCTTCATGGTAGTTTGCGGTGGGAAGATACTATTACCACATTGTCCCAAAGGAGACACTACCTCTGCATGAATGATTTTGACATCAGATGGCCCAACAGCCTGGGTGGATCCTTTGGCATCTTTTCAGTTGGCACTGTGAGCTTCTGAAAATTGGAATTTGTGTTGCCACCCATTCAAACTGTTGAATCCTTTACATCATCAAACCAGAACCAAAACTGTAGAACCATTACTGTTGACTCCCAAAGCAGAAGAGGCATATACGAGTTTAAACAAAGGTTTTGTAGAGGCACCCGCCTTGGGTCTGCCCGACTACAAAAAGAGGCTCACTATTTTCTGTCATGAGATTTTCCCTGTATGGGTTTCATCATAAACATGTAGCCTATTACATCCATCAAAGAGCTAGATCAGGTATCTACAGGGATGCCACCATGCTTGCAGTCAGTTGTTGCTGCAACACTTATGGTCAATTCTTCATTGCTGAAAATTGAGACTCAACATATGTCTATATACCAAGCTAGTAAATATGAAATACTGCGTTTTAACTCTTCCAACGTTAATTTAACTAGCTGGCCTGTGCTAATTGCAGCATCTCTGCTTCCCATTCCTGAGAATGGTGAACTAAATTATATGGAGCCCCATGATTGTAATTCCACTACAGATTTCTTGTTCACACCACAAAGTGATTTACCTGATACCATTCTGCTCGAAGTATAGCTGAGTTATCGCTTGGATGTGTTATGTTACCAGGGCCAAAAAAAATGGGAATCGGTACTGGGGTGTGTGATATATGCTTCTGGGGAGGTGGTGGAGAGAAGTAGGCTACTTAAGGTTGCCTCCATTCAGGTTGTAGAGCTGGTGGCTCTTACTTGGGCATACGAGGTAGCTGCTCAATAGTCAGTTAACATTCATACTGAGTCCATGTACGCCGTTGGGTAGCCCACAACTTTTGTGAACTCTGGTGACAGAGGGGATTCTTAACATCCACAGGTTCCCCTATTAAAAACAGCAAGTATGTGACAGTACTCTTAGACGCTATTGTGATGCCAACAAAGGTAATTATAATTAAGTGTGCAGCTCATGAGTCCCTAAATAATGACTTTAGCTGTGGCAATGACTTTGCAAACTTCACTTCCAAGTTCGCAGTGACAACTAGAATGAGAAGATAAGTATATTCTTCCTGTCCATGTCAGTCCTAGCTACCCCCGTACAACAAATTAGTTATTATTATTACTATAATTGGTTCATGTACATGAAATTGCCCCTTTCAGTGATAACGATAATTGGCTGAGGAAAGGGTGCAAGTTACATAATGATTCAATATGGAGAGATGAACAAGTTTGGTTGGATTCCCCAAAGATATTACTCTTCCACCTTGTTAGAATATATCATGGACAAGCCATGCAGTAAAAGAGGGAATGATGTTGACTTTGAATAAATACTGTTTTCCCCAGATATCTCTAGAATGGCACACAAATTTTGCAGGTAATGTGTTTTTTGCCTTCAGAAAAATGTTGGTGGAGTAGTCCATCCACATCCTTATTGTCTATTTGTTAATCTCCAAATGTATTTTCTGCAATTTAGACATTGCAATAATAGACAATGGGGGTCATTCCGAGGTTGGAGGTAAGGAATTACCGGCACCGGTAAGGGTACCGATGCCAGTAATCCCTTACCTCCGTATTCCGAGGTCCCTTTGCGGGTCCTTCCTTACCTCCTGCTTTTAGCAGGAGTCAAGTACGGGACCTGCAAAGGTACTTCGGAGGTAAATACGTTACCGTAATTTACGGTGCCGTAATTACCTCCTTCCTCATTCCCATTGAGCCCTATGGGGCGGAAATGGGAATGGGGAAGGGCAAAAGGTGAATGGGGAATTACCGGTCCCTCCAACCCTGGAATGGACCAGTAATTACTCCATTCACCATGCCGGATTTGGGACGGTTTCGGAGGCAACCATGGAGCTAATTACTCTATGGTTAGCTCCAAACCCGGAATGAGGCCCATTGTCTTCGGGCAGTATTGTATGATTTATCTGTTTGGATAGATTACTACCCTTGTAGAAGAGCTCACAGAATTTCTGTTGTCAAGTGTTTGACTAGAGATCTTGTACCTAGGTTTGGGATACCAGTGAGCGTTAATAATGATCACAGTGCCCTTTTTGCCATTAATGTACCAAAAGAGCTTTTTACCACCCTAAAACAAACCACAATCTACACTGTCTTCAAAATCCTCAGTCAGCGGGTATGGTAGCAAGGAATAACAGGGTGATTATGAATACATTAGCTAAACTATGTCAGGAAACAGATTGTCTAGATGCCCTTCCCTGTGTGTTACTCAGTATTCACATAAGCCTTATGGGGAAAACAGGACTGTGACTGCATGAAGTGTTATTCTGGTCCCCTATTAGGTTCCCTTAATCTCCACTTGTTAAATCTGTTGATACACATCTACAGCTAACTCACAGCAGTTTATGAATATATATATGGATGCGGTAGCGTCCATGTAGTTATGGTTAAGTTGGTGTTTCCATAGGAAGAGCATTTTTTGGGTGGCTTATAACTTCGCTCCCTCTGGACGAATCCTTACCAAACTTTGCAAAAAAAGTATATGGCCCACTCTGATTTTTTTTTGGAGAGGTTTGGTCCAGGCGGGGCAAAGTTATAGCGGGGGTCCCAAAACTTTTTTTTTTCCCATAGACATAATGGGAAAAAACTTTGCGCACGCCTACAGCCCAAACCGCTGGAAGCATTTACACCAAATTTGTGGCAGGAGCGGGGGCTTGGTCCCGAAAGCGTGCTTTTGCAAATGTGGTGTAAATCTGTCCAGTAGTTTTTTTTAAAATGACCAAAATGTAAGGCAAAAAAATTAGTGATATCTCTGTTCGCTCCGCGGACGCAATTCCCTGTTCGCTCCGCGAACAGCGCCCCGATTGGCCAAGCGGCTTGCATGATGTCCGTGGACATGCAACGTGTTTGCTGATTGGACGGCGTGGTGCGTGAAGCACGTCAGATTTTTTGTGGCGCCCGCCATCTTGCATTCGCCGACGACTGCGGACAGCGCGGTGAAACTTGGATTAAAAATTGTATTTAGTGGAGTGTGTTGGTGTGTAAGAGTGTTTGGGGAGGGTCGGGAGTATGAGATAGGTTCAATGTTCTGTTTTTTTAATGTGCTAGACGCTTTTGTTGTGTTCGATTTGTCTGCGGACAACACGGCTGTTCTGAAATTTTCTATATAAGCTAAATGGTGGGGTGTTCTGAGGACAGAGTATGTGTCAGTTTTGTTCGCAAGTAAGCTAAAATTGAGCTAAGAACACTCGTGGTGTCCTTAAATGTTCGTACATAAAAAAAATGGGGGTGTCCTGAGGATGCTGTCCGTATTGTACTCTGGCAAGTTGAATGTGTTCTAAGAACACTTGCGGTGTCCTGAAATGTTTGCAATTAAACAAAATGGGGGTGTTCTGAGAACGCTGTTCGTATTGTTCGTTGTCAGGTTGAAAGTGTTCTAACAACCCTCCTTATGTCCGCTGACATTGCAATTTCCTATGGGCCTTACCCGACTTTTTGTCCACTAAACAAACGATAAATCAGGCTGCTGTGCGCCGACATTATGTGATAATCCTATCACTTGCCCCATCGACCTGGCCGACCTGCTTTTGCGACACTAAATCATATCTCCCGCCCCTAAGCCTGACATTATCAAAGCATTCATATTCCCCGTCTCTCTCTGTGACCTTACAGGGTGCGTAGCCAAACGCGCCCAGTCGTCTCCAGTCCTACGCGACTTTACACAGAACCCGGAAAACAACACACATCATCTCACAGCACAGAGCGCCACCATTCTGAATATAAAACTGTGATTTAAAAGCAAACAGCAACATTGTACATTTCATAAAGAACATTTATTTGATATCAAATGTTTAGAGAATATTCAGCGATTTGCATTTGTCTTTGCTGTCGATCCACAAAAGTTCATCTTGAGTCACGCGCTGTTCCTTTGCGCTACACAGGGTGTTGGTTTATGATAAAAGAAGGACTGTGGTCGCACTGATAATCGGAAGGCTGTTCCAACAACGAGCCATTAGACCACCATAACGGTTGGTATGTTGCTTCTAGCCACTAGTACCGTGTAAGTGCATATTGGTCCTTGGCGATTGTCCCATAAAATGGTGAGGGTCGTGAAGTTGTTTTCCATCGGCCGGGGTCTGAAAATCGTGGCATTGACAGTAGGGAAGGATGTACCTGTTTTAAAAACATAAATTAGTCTCACCAGCCGATCTCCATTAAAAATATTCATTTTATTTATTAGGGTGTGAAACTATTTGCTAGCGAGGATAGTGCAACGGAGTATGTTAACTTATTCCCACTAACCCACCCTCTCTCCTCTGCCTTTTTCAGAGCCGTCTGAGCGCCAGGGGACCACTTCGGCAGTGATAGTGCGCGGTACAAAACAATATGCCACATCGAACGAACAAGTACAACTTAACCAGGCTTTAACGCCACGCTATTGTTATTATATTCCGGTATAAAATAATCTAAAGGGTTACTTACATTATATTGGCATTTTCCATTGTCTACGCGTAATGCAGTTCCTAAATACGACTCTGTCTGTGCCAACGATCTTTCTCATAGTGATATAATATATAAAAGCGGTTTCGTTTCAGAAATTTCATCCTTATCGTCTCTTACGTTACTGCACCCCTACTTCAAGAGAAGTCTTTTGGCACGATCCCTGTCTGTCAAGGTCAAAAAACAATAGAACCTTATAGTGTGAGTCGTGGGCCACTCCGGCCCGCGAGCAAAAAATGGAAGCAGCTGACCTTCACTGTGATCGAGCATAAATTCTTACTTTGCAACATTCTGTGTAAAGCCATCCCTGAGAAGTTGCTTTTTACACTCCATCTTTGTATATTGTGTGCGTGCTAATGAAAAAAGTTTGTTAAAGCGAGGTTATGGTTAAGTTGCGCAACTAAAAACCTATGAAATTCAGTAAAAAAACTTTGTTAAAGGGACGTTATGGTTCCAAGTAAAACCGAAAAACCCCTGAAATTCGCCAGTTATGGTAAGCTAAGCAACCATAACTCGCGCTACCACAGTGCACTGCTAAGACTAACACCCAGGACATCAAAGATGACATCACAAATGTCATTGATGACATCACTGATGACATCACATGAGTATTTACTTTTCATGAAATTTCTGAACAAGGGATTCTTAATACAATGTTGAGAAAAAAGTGTCAAGGATCATTGCAATAAATATCATAAGCTAATTAGTGCATTAAATAATGCAGTGATATAAATATAATTCTATTATGAGGTTCTATCTAGTATGCTAAGCTACTCATGTAGAAACATAGCATTGTGTGCAGCATACATGATGAAGGTATAATATTCAAAATGTTGATACTTTGAATAATGAAATGATAAATGTTTTCTTATTATAGTTTTGTGTACTGTGAAATATGTAATAAGTAGCTAATAAAACCCATGTATTACATAATTGCATTACTACAGACAAAACACAAAGAGACAAGAAAGTGAAGTAAGAAAAAAAGCAGAAGTAGTAGCAGAAACAATTCATAACCTAACTGATTATTTTCATGCAAATAAATGATTGCTCTGCTTCAAAGCTGCTATTTACCCTATGTATATGTATCACATGATGTGACTGAACCCTAAGGAAAGTAGTGGAAGCACAATGTGTACAAATATGAGCATATACAGGGAAAATACAGCCATAAAAAAAACAACAGAACTATGAGAAAGTGCTGATAAGGCTAAGGGTGTCATAAGGGTAGCATTTCAGTCCCTGCAGTGCACAGGGAACTTGTAACTGTTGTAAGGACATCCGTGGTGTTAGCGAACATTGAAAATTAACAACATGCCGTAATTGCATAATTTTTTCCTACGGGTATTGCATTCATTAGTACGCTGCCATGGGTGTGACATGCTACGGTGGTTGTGGCCAGGGCCTAGAGTGTTGGATGCATTGCTGTTGGCCGAAGGCCGAAGGCCTTACTTCCAAGACTGTAGGCCCTGGCCACAACCACCGCAGCATGTCACACCCATGTATACATCCATAGTATTGCGTATCGATTGCCTGGTTGTGGAGAGTGTGTTTCGTCCTGGAAGAACAAACTTATAAGCACTGGACGTTCAAGCCACTGCACACCCATCACATGTAATATCTATGGACATACAGCTAGGACTGCAGCCTCTGGCCAGAAGCACTGAAGGATTCCACACCTATAGAAAAACCTCAACTTCCACACATCACTGAGGTGGTTGTGGGGAGATCCTGCACTTTTGGGTGCATGGCCAAAGGCCATGCACTCAACAACAAACTTATACTTATACCTTATACCTTATACCAAACTTATACCCTCTTCACTTAAAAGCCACCATGGGTTTTATCTAGTGCGGTGGTTGTGCCCAAGATGTATACTTTTAGGTGCATGGTTGCAGGCTGTATGCCATACACCCAAGCATGTACACACTGCCCAAAACCACTGCAGCTTATCACATTTATACTTCACACCCACACAATCGATTATGTATCTGGCAGGTGTGGACAGCTCCTACAGTTTTGGGTACATATTCAGTACATGCTACATTTACTATGTTTCCTTCTATGGGTGTGATACTGATTTCTAAGCAACCATTGGTGTAATATGTTACGGTGATTGTGGCCAGGGCCTACAGTGTTGGGTGCATGGCCGTAGGGCTTGGCCGACGCCATACTTCCAAGACTGTAGGCTCCGCCCACAGCCACCGCAGCATGTCACAGCAATGGGTACACCTGTAGTATTCATTATTGATCAGATGGTTGTGGGGAGTGTGTACAGTCTAGGGTGCATGGCCGAAGGCCATGCACCCAAGAAGAAACTTCTAAGCACTGGAGTTATAAGCTACTTCATATCCATATATTGACATGTATGGACATACACCTAAAATGTTAGGCCCTGCCCACAACCACTGCAGCATTTCACAGCTACAGACACACCCCTAGTAGTGAACATCACGCATGAGGCTGGGGGGAGGGTCTGCAGTCATGAGTGCATGGCCTAAGGCCATGCACCCAACAGCACAGTTATATGTAGTGTGCTTACAAGTCACAATGGGTGTGATATGGTGTGGTAGTGCATCACTCAGGCGGCTGTGGGGAGGGACTGCAGTCATGGGTGCATGGTAAAGGCCATGCCCCCAAAAGCACATTTGTACGTAGTGTAGTTATATGCCCCAATGGATGTCATATGGTGTGGTAGTAGTGGCCAGGATGTAGAGTATTTGAACAAAATAATAAGCACTGCAGTTGAAAGCAATTATGGATTTTACATACTGTACACCCATACATTGATAGATCTGTGGCCTCACACTCACGTCTGTAGCCTGTGGCTACAAACTACTGCAGCATATCACAGCTATAGGTACATTTGTACTATGCAACATCATTAAGATGGTTGTGGGGAGGGCGTAGAATTTCCCAAAACCAACTTTGTATGTAGTGAAATTACAAGGCACAATGGTTCCAATATGCTGTGGTGTTTCTGCCTTGGACCCAGAGTCTTGCCTGCATGCCCAAAGGCCATGCACCCAAGACTGAAGTCATAAGCAGTGGGGTTATAAGTGAATATGGGTGTAGTTGTGTGCACGTCCTGTCGTCTTGCCTGCATGGCTGCAGACGATGTTCCCAAAAGTTAAGTTATAAGTAATTAATTTACAAGGACCATGGTTTTCATATGCATTGATGGTTGTGGGCAGGAACTATACTCTTTGTACCTTGGTCGTAAGGCGTAGGTGGTAGGTTACACAACCAAGATGCAAGGGCCAGCCTACAGCCACTGCAGCATATTAGTACCATAGATTAGACGTGTAGGTTCGCATGTGTACAAAATGACTGCCAAAATACTTACTTCTTACTTTGTTCAGACTCCATATATGTGTTAAATGCCTTTAGTACTTGGCGGAAGTATCCTTTTTTAATTTCTCTGATCAAAGAAAAAATATGTTAGTCCTTGCATTTTATGAAAACTTACTACATTGCATAATAGACAGTTTACCTTTTTTTTACCCTCATATTTAGTTTACAAACCAGCGTACTGTGCAATCTGCTCAATTTCTGTGTTTGCTTTTCTAATCCTTGGGTCTGGGGAAAAAAAATCCGTGTCGGATTAAAAAAAAACCTTCATTTGCTATGGTACTAACTACTTCCTTGTTTCCTTTGAGTGTTTCCTTCATCTTTCTGAATAATGTTATGTTTGTTGCCTTTCTGCTGATTTTTAACAACAGTTAGCTACCTGTAGACTTATTCTAACTGTGCATTTGTTCTTACAGTTATGTGATATTCATTTATTGTGTCGTTGTTATATCCTCTTGGGCAGTTAGATACCTGTTGGCATATTCCAACTGTTTGTAGTCTTTTCCATAATTTTTGGTAGTCTTGAAGTACACATTATTTATTACATTTTGGCTTTAAGAAGATTAAATACGCATTTGTAAGATTAGCTGGCAATCTCTGCTTTAGAGTAATGGTGCTATCGTTACATTTGAACCATCCACATTGCTTTTTAATGTATGCAGTGTAGTGACGTGCATTGGTTGTAGCTCCTGCATGGTAGATTATACTTACTGTTGTAAAGGTTTTCTTTCCAAGTGACACTTGACCGTGTGTGAATCCAGTCAGTTTGCAGTTGTTTTTGGTACCATCTGCATTATAACGTAGAAGCATAAGTATTGTGTAGGAACTATGCGATTGTATCAGTAAGGTGGAGCGATTGTCTGAATTGTAAATAGTACATAATCTGCCATGGTTTGCATTCTGTAAAAGTAGCTGAAATGGAATGGATTCACAATTAGGTATGGAAACATAAACAAATCCCTCATTTGGGATTTGTTCCTTTATCACATTGTTACAGAGAGTGCATGTATGTTTCCACATGTACGATATCTGGAAGATTTCATTGACAGGTATGCTTTTGTTTTCCAATACTAGTAGTAAGTACATTAGACATTCTTGTGGATCTTCTTGTGAGTTCATAGTGAATCTCACCATTCCAGCACAGTAGTCCAATTCTTACCTTATTCCATGAACACTGTATGTGTTGTCAGGATTGTTTGTTGCATTTTTATGAAGCACTAACATTTGCTTCATAGAAATGCAAATGCTAACATTTGCAAACACAATTGGTCTGTACTGTGTAAGTAAATATTGTTAACAATTAGTGGCAATTGAAATAGAATATTCATTGCTACATTAGCATTTGATGTAGTTTTCTTTTACCACATTTCACTTTATCTACAACAGGATGTTGTTTCAGATGGGGGTGTACAATGAACACAGTCTATTGTATTCTAGAATGCAAGGAATATCAGCTTTGACTTTACTTGCATCAAAGTTCATTAGCAATAGACCGTGTACGTAAGCGTGATAATGCTATGTAGCTCATGCCTTCTTTAAAGACTGTATTTCCTATATCTATCAATGCTTTGTCTATGGTAAGATCTTGGGATTTATGAATGGTAACTGCATATGCAAGAGTTAGATAAAATTGCTCTCTACGTACATGCATGTCTTTGAAGAGAAGGAATCGAGCAATTGAGCGTCCTATCCTTTTCACTTCTGAAAGTTTATCAAACCAAATATTGACAAACTGAATGTTGCTGTCACGTGGGTATGATTGAAACAAACAACTGTACCCAGTGCTCCATTAACTAGTCCTTGCTCGGCGTCAAGGTTACGTTTAAGCATTACTCTACAATTTAAGGATAATTTTTATATTTTTTCCAACCTAGCTGTTTTGGAGATTGAATTTTCTAAACTATTTAGTCTTGTTGTGGCTTGCTCAAACATGGGTACTGTCATACCATGTACGTCTAGTTTGTCTGTGGCGCTAATTTCAATTATTCGGTGCATTTCTTTATTTAACATTGTTTCCTTGAATTTGAAACATCTTGCAAGAGTTGGCATTAAGGCCGTACAATTGACATTTTTGTGCGCAATTTGTTCCATAACATCAGTTGCACATGCATTATCACCATAAAGTGCATGCATGGGCCGGTATTTCAATATTGCTTGTACTTCTTGCGATAGTACACCAACTCTAATGCTTTTTAAGATGTTGGCATAAGTGAGAACTGCAGATTGCCGCACGTCCTCTGTTAATTCTCTGTATTGGAAATGTTGCCAAAGGTTGACATTTCCTATGCTGCCAACAGTTTTATGGCAGAGTCTGAGGCCTAAGGTTTTAAGAATAGGTTCACCTTTCACAGGTCTCAATTGTAGAAGATCTCCGAAAACGATAATGTGCTTCCCTGCAAAGAGTTCTTCGTTGTTACTTTTAAGTACTTCTTGCAATCTGAGGTGAATCAAAGCCAACATTAGGTTGGAGACCATGCTCACTTCATCTATTAGTAGCATTTTCATTTGTTTTAATACTCTGCGTACTTCCATTGCAGCTTCTGCAGAAAGTTTATAATAGTCTAATTTATTTTGATGCTCTACTGGAAGCAGTAGTAATCGGTGTAAAGTGACACCGCCTATGTTGTAGGCAGCTAACCCTGTGAGGGCCATTCCAACAGCTGCCAGTTTGTTGTTTGTCAATTGTTGAAGGAACTTGCTGATGATTTTGATTAGAATGTTTTTCCTAATCCAGCTTCACCACTCACGTACAGAAGTATAGGTTTGTAATTTTGGCAGGTACATTCTTTATTTTCGTGTTGTGCACCATGTACAATTTCTTTTGTTACGTCTTCGAAAATGGTGCGATGATCTTTGTTAAGTTTTGCTTGTTGTACAGTTAAGTCCTCTGTATTTTCTTGATATTGATACATGGTGTTTTCTACTTCTGCCATAGCTACTTCTGCCTCATTTGCTATTAGTGGTTGTCCTAGTGGTTCTTGACTTCCTGTTACAGAAGGTTGACTACTGTCGGAAGAGTCCTTACCTAGTTGGGCCTGAAGTTCCTCTTCCTGTTGCTGCTCATTGTGTAACATTGTTTTGTACTGTGTAAAGTTCACATCGGTGATAGCGATTTCATTTGCTTTAAATGCATCTTCATAGCAGTCATACTTATCTAGTATGTCTTCCTCTTTTCTCCATGGTTTAAAAAGTTGTAACAGAGACATGTAATATAGTTGTTTCTATTGAGGAGTTTTTAATGATAATTTTACATGATTAATTAAGCTTTGTTTGGTAAGTTTCACTAAGCTCCCTTCACAATCGGTCATTCTATATCTACCTTTGCTTTCATCAGGTTTTATATTATTTTTGTATGCAAAGTTTTGAGCTATGTGGTGTAGACACATGCTTTCCAAAGTGCTACTCCAGTTCGGATAGTATGGGTCCAGTAAATTGTTTTTTAGAATGTCTTGGCTGTTGGGATCATTTCTGGCAATTGTTTATATGTCCTCATATGATTTCAGAACTATGATTTTCCATACAAAGCAGTACAGGTTAAACGATCTGCTGCTTCATAGGCGCCACATTCTCTATGAGAGAGCATATTTATGCCTAGGCTGTACAATTTCTGTGATAGTGTTTTGTCTGATGCTAGGTCATCGCAGAGGTTTTGAAGCTCTGTTTATTCTGCTTTTGTTAAGTAGGCTGTAACATATCGTGCAACAGCAGTAGGATTGTCTGCAATGTACTGCACATCTATGTTTGCATTCCATAAGAGGGCAATGATTGCATTGCAATCATTGATATATTTTGATTCTTCTGTTCTTTTGATGTAATACGTGTTCTTAGGTGATTTACCTTTAACACTATGTCGAACTGAAGACATAAAGTTGTTTACTTCACCTGTTTCTGTAACTGGTCTAGGGAAACCAAAGTGGCATTTGGTGTAGTATTTACCTTTGTTTTTGTATTTGCATTTTGTCTTCGAAATTGTAAAATCTGCCCATGCAGCTCACTATGTGTCTGTTGTGAAGGGATTTCACAAGTGACATATTTCTGGATAAACTGCAAAACAGTCCTATCACTGTCGTGACCAAATTTAGGTGCACCTTTGATCCATAACAGCATGTGAATATGTGGTGTTCCTCTCGCTTGATATTCTTTTCTCCAAAAGAAGTCTTGCACTTCTCCAAGGGGAGGAACAGTTTTATTGCAAATAAAGGGTAGCATGTCAATGAAACAATGATGGGAATATCTTGACACATTAACTGGATCTAGAGAGCAAAGTTTGCCAGGTGTTAATGTATCTATGTTGCTTTTGTTGCTGTTTGCTCTGCGTAGGAACTCATGTAAATCTTCCCATGCATATTCTGCACAGCTTATTGTAACATACCTAATCGGTGGTCCAAGATTTCTGATCATACAACGCACGTCTCTGTGCCGTCGGAACCAGTATTCCTTTGTACCACGCATGTTTGCAAACAAATGTGTTATACTTGATTGTAAAACCTCATCAATTTCCTGTACTTTTTGTATTAACTGCGTAGCTGACATATTTTGAAAGTGGGTACCAGATTGCAAAATGTGTGCAACTCCATAACATAGCGTTGCTAATTCACTTTCATAGAGTAGGTGGAATATGTATTCCACATTTTGTCTAAATCTGGGATCTTGTGAATACATTCGTAATGAGCGGTATTCTGATGCCCCATCTGAGTGGGTCTATCATCATATCTTCCACCTTTGCCAGTAGGAAATAGCAGTGGAAAAGCACATGCTTCTATACTTTTTTCTCATATACTCATTGGTGAACCTTTGGTTTGTCGCATTTGGTAAGTTTCTAGTGCATCATCTTTGCTTTCATTGGAATGCAATGGATGAATTGTGTACGGGTCCAAAAGAGTGGATACTGTAGCAGGATCCAGAAGTTCGAACTGTCCAGTTTCTGATGGCTCTTGAATTATTTCAGTTGTTTCCCTTAAGCTTTCTTCAATATTTATTTGCTTGTAGTACTTGTTATTGTCTTTTAGATATTGCAATGCTTGTCTAACTTTATGTAAGTCCACCAGTTGTTGGCAAATTTTTTTGTCTTTTGTTGGTACACCATTTACCAAGACTATTAAAGAATGCTCTATTGAATGTTGCACTCCTAGAGTGTGTACATTTTCGGTTAGATCTAATGGCAAATAAACTACTTTGCCACGAATGCCTTTCACCAATTCAGAGGGAGGTAATTTAGCTGTTTTTGGATGAAGGCGTATAATTGCTTGAAATGGGTGAACTGTTTGAATTATGATGCTCTCATACAAATTGAGTTGTTGCAGGATTTTTGGTAGTGGGAACAATTCCAAATTATTTGTAATAGCACGTGAAGGAGTGTGGTTGTTGTCTGATTTTGTAGTACAGTAATTGCAACATATTAGGTGTTCAGTTAGTTCATATTTGTTTTCTGCTAAAAGGTAGAGAGCTAATTCAAACCATTTGGAATATTCATTGTCTTCTATTTTGTATGCTATGTCCACATTTTTTGTGTTCCTTTTGTAAAACGTTCTGCGGCAACACACACACACATGGTTTGGTACTTCAGCTGATGCCCTTTTAAATGTTAGTATTTCTTTTCTGTATGTGTGTAATAGAAGGTTGCTATGTGCAGATTTGTTGCTACTATGCTCTAAAACTATTGCATTTTGTAAGTGGCTTTCACTTCCAAAATACTTTCTCTGAATGCGGTCAATTTCTTCTTGTAAGGATTTGGGTGTACCATGCAGAAGAGTGTTATTTAAATTGCCTAATTCTGAAGCTGGACTTTTTGCATAGTCTATTTTATACACTAGTTTTCTTACATTTGAGTGATGTACTGATATCCTTTTGATATCATGGAAGGTGCTTTTGCAAATAGGTCTAGAAATGCAGGCTAATGAATGTCCTTGTAGTCCTGTTTATGTGCACACTGGACAAATATCCATATTTTGCAGCACTTTCATTTTACTTTTGTCTTTCTCTTTTACATACAGATTGAGGAACTGACGAAAAGATTTGAAAGCTTTGTTTGGAATGGCACAAATTTATGTGCACGGCCATTTGTATACTGGATGGTGTGGTTCTGTCGAATCGAGATGTAAATCTGAGTTTTCAGGGGATACTTTTCTAAGCAGTGTTTCTTTTTCCATGATGGTACTAATGAATTTCTCATACCCTCGTCCACTGCTATGGATGACAATTGTGTTTGTTTGATTTTGTTTGTATGCTTCCTCATTAAAATATGGTTCTGTGGTTGTCGTGTGACTCCATTCACCTCCACAAACATTTAAGAAATTATTTATGTTCACATTCCCTTTATTGTTGAGTTTCTTTTGTAGTTTGGTACTTAGTTTTGTTAGTGCTTTCATCCTATTTAACACTAATATAAACAACTTCCTTTTGAGAAGGATTGCACTGTCCACGAGAGCTTGTAGGATTAACTTTCTATGGTACGTTTTAAGGGGTGAGGATGATTTCGGACCTCTTCTTAGTAGATTCTGAAGCACTCTGTGACGAAACATTTTTGCTAAAATACTTTTTTACTATGGGTTCTTGTTACTATATCAGGATTATTAGGCGCATTGTTAGCTTTACTGGTAGCCGATTTTTTGCCACGCTTTTTGTGTTTTGTCACACATTTTGATGGAGGAGGTAAAGTTTTGGTAGTTGAAGCTTCCTTTGTTTTGCTAAACAACTGCATTAGCTGGTTTGTTCTAAGGTTCTATACAAGCTCTACTACAGATGGATGCTTACATTGAACACTTTAATTTGTATTTGCTCTACTTCTGTGTTCCTTTCTACGAAGTTTCTTTTTGGTAGGCATTCTTTGGTGTCTGTTGAAAAAAAAAGGCATGCTTTTGTCTGTTGTTCAATGCATGTGTGCTGTGTGCATGCGTGCATGAGTCTGATGGGGAAGCTCTTTGTCATTGTGTGTATGTACATTGGACACTTACAATGATTTGGTAAGGCTATTTTACTGTTTGTATACTATTACAATAAGCTTCAGATGAGAGTACACAGTGGCCTTGTGGTGACGAGAAGCATTATTAGTGAACAAAATGCCATAAACTTTAAACAGCAACTTCTTTCCTAGAACTAACCTTCTAATGATTCTGTATGTTATTTGAGTTCCAAACACACAGAGATTTGTGAGCCATTCTGCCTGTTATTCTCTGTTTAATACATGGGTATTTGTAGGTAGAATGGTTCAGAAATCAATCTTTCCTCTGGTGTACAAATTAAATAAATAACCCATGCAGCCTCTTTGAGGAATAGTTACAACATAAAGTTAGTACTGTGCTTACTTTTTTTTGCGAAATGACCAGGTTTCTTCGGATATGTCATTTGCAGTGTAGATGCTTTTGATTCTCAGGAGAGTAGTCTTCTCTGCGATTGAAAAAAAAACATTAATTACTTTGTGTGCTTACAGCAGTGATGATACTGCACACATTAATTGTGCATCTTTCGTCAGAGCATTCTCCTTTCATATTTCAACCCAGTGCACATGTGCACTTCACTTCACTCTGTGCTGCTTTTGTATGTTACTTGCAATATGTCACTTTCAACTCCTTCTGAATTGAGAACATTTTTAAGGTTATGGTAATGCGTTGTTTTTTAAAAAGGTATACTATCTAAAGGAGAGAGGTTTGTAAGTGATAGAGCATAATAGTAGATGTGAAAAATGTTTCTACTGCCAAATAATAAGCACGATGCCGACACATCGGAAGACCCTCAGAGGGAGATGTCACCACAGCAATCGGGAGCGCTTATTTCTCTCAAACCATCACATTGCAAGTACCATTACTGTAGGCCGTACACAGTACACAACTCCGACATTTTCTAATACAATATCGAGTTTCGCCCTAAATAGGCATGCTTGTAACGTATGTATAGGTTATGTGGAAGATAGTAAGAAGTCGCGCAGTTTGTTAATGCTAAATCGGACATTTTGCACTTAAAAGGGGGAGCGTTGGTATGTATTGCCTATGCACATTTAGCGGCATTAGATTATTTAAATTACTTCATAAGGGTTGCACATGTTCTCTGATTAAAATATGCAGAACTGTAAGTTATACTCATGCATGTGCGCATGCATGGAGCTGCATGTAGAAATCCGCAACACTTGCACAGTAATTTGTGAAGTAGGTGCTTTGTAATGATATGCAACTTCCAGTCAGAGTCATCGACAGTACATTTGAAGTGCACAATGTTGATGACGGAGTTAGATTTAGCGATGTTTAATGTGATTGGTGGATGGTTGTGTGACTGCTTAGTTGTGTCCAATGAGGGACTCGATTTGCTACTGATGTGGAAAGGGTAGAAGGACTGGGTAAGAGCTACGTGCCGCACGTAGCCAACGCTTGTCCGCAGGTAGGGCGTGTCACATACAGGTTTCTACAGCAAATCCTGCATGGAAAGGAGACTGTAGGCATCAACCAATCACATGTTAACATTACTCATTTGTGTCGAAAGACGGTGCGTATACTGAAGATGGCAGAGGTGGAGAGGGTCAGGGTTTTGGTGCTTGGAGACATTTTTGTCCACGACTTACAACACTATGCCAAGAGTAGGCATGTGGCGCACCATTTCGATGTGAGCGGAGTGGAGGTGGTGTGGATCGCTGACACTGATGCCAATGCTGTGGCAATTCTGCAAGTTTGCAGTGACATGTGTATGATGACCACTCCTCATGTGGTAATTTTGCACTACGGTGCTTACCATTTGGGCTACGTGAGTTCAAGTACTTTGTTGTTAGATTTGTGACAGTTGGTTGAAGCACTCATGAACATCTTCCCAACAACAAAAGTCATTTTTTCTGGTTTACTCCCTGGAGTAAAATGGGACAACAATTCTGTTTTCTGTCCAGATCAAAGTATTGGGAGGTGTATCATCAATCGCGGCATGCGTGCTTTCATGATACGAGCTGGTATGTTTTTCTGCAGCCACAATAACATTGTTCCAAGTAATGCAGATTATTTTGAAGCAGATGGTGTTGCGCTATCTTCTTTGGGAAATGCCATGTTCTTTTGGAATGTAAGGCTTGCTTTAGAGAAGGTTCTGTAATGGTTGTAGGAGTACAGTAAGCACAAGAAATACAAAAAAATTAACAAAATAACAGATGTCTGTAAGGCATCTGCCCAAAAACAATAAAAAAACAGCTCTTTTCAGAGACCGCCTTAAAGGGGAAAAAGGGGAATAATACTTTAATGTACCGTCGTCACGCTCTGATCCCATAAATGTCCGCGGATATGGCGGTAGTTTGCAGGATGCACTTATCACCAACGGGGATTCTGGGGTGGAGACGCATGGAAATGAGTATGAGCAGAGCTAGGGATTGGTCATTAAAGTTCAGTAGGTGTGTTCTGAACAGCGACATTTAGTAAGACTGTCTTCTCCCTGACAGGAGACCACACAGCCATGGCTCTGCATGCTCGAAAACAGATTATCTGGATTTTGGGAGACTCATGGATACATTGGTTGAAGGTGCCTGCAGAAAGCTGCCGTTATCTGCAGATCTCGGATTTTCTCATGTGGAAGTGCACTGGCATGACGTGCGTGGAATGAGGTGGCTGGACTTGGTACCTCTCTGTGTTACTTTACTGACAGGGCATCCTCCAGATATACTTTTCATTCATTGCAGAGGCAACAGTTTAGGCCATGTCTCTGGAATCTTTTGCAATTTGCAATGAAGGAAGGACTTGCGAACGGTCACGGACATGTTTCCAAATTGTCAAATACTTTTTTCCCATATTGCACAAAGACAAATATGGCTGCGTTCTTCTGCATTTGGTCCACAAATAGAAGAAAGCGAGACACAATGAGAATACGGCTGTTTGTGCCTTTCTAAGAGATGTTGGCATGTCCTCATTCCACAATGAAAACATTTTGTTTCACAGCTCTTTCATTTTCCGCAGAGATGGAGTCCATCTCACATATGCTGGCAATCAGATTTTTCTTCGCAATGTACAAAATGCATTGCAACCTCTTTTGCATTCACAATAACCTATGTGACAATCCGTTTTCTCAAATCCAAAGTTTTTGACCCACACAACACACCACTGAAAGGCTCTTTTCAGAGCTACCACTTACTCCCAGCGTCCACTTCATTGGGTTCGCTCCGCTTGCACCCTCCTTTTTTGTGTGTCCTACGATTGTCCACAAACTTTTCCACGAATGCGCGAAGGCCTACATCGGTCACTTGATAATTCTATTGTTAAACTGAGAAAGGTGGCTCTGAAAAGAGACATTTTTTTTACTTTTGTTGTTTTGTTGTTTCGGAGAGGAGGACAAAGGAGGGTAAGGATGGGACACCAACCACGGGGATAGGAAATTGCAAGTGCACCGAGAAAGATATAGGGTGAGCTTCACTTAGGTAAGGAGCAGATCTTCTGGTGCTCCGAGACCGTAGCCTCAAATGCACTTCGAAAACTCTCCCCCCTGCAGAGTACTGCATCACAATACATGCACACTATTGTCACCTCTGAAAGGTAAGGGTCAACAGCATCGTGAATGGCTTGTGAGGGAGCCACCCTCCCACAGGAGTGTTTCTTGTGGTCAAAGGATCGGACACAAAGGATGCTGTGGAGGAACTCAATCGACTACACTCTTCACATGGCACCACCTTGCGAATATCTGCACTGTGGAACAAAGTGAGGTGTCGCTTCATGGTTGTCGTACCAAAGCTGTACGCACCAGGTCTCCCGCGACTCAGCACCATCTGGCTCTGGTTAAAGCTGACCAGTTTTGCGCATGCTCTTGGTAGGTTCCCATAAACAGAAAACAACCGCCACACCCACGCTCCTGGCGAGTGCTTGTAGTGTGGAGTTCCTCCACCTCATTCTCTTCCTCCTCTTCTTCCTCGATCTCTAGATCCTCACCCGTATAGCTCTCTGCAGGCCCTTGGGAAGGTGGTGGTGGTGGTGGTGGCAGGTTTGGGGGTGGTGCAGAGGCTAATGAAGGAACAGCAGCCATGAATGCCATACCAATTACTTTCTTTTTGATCACTACAGCAGTAAAGGCAGTACACCTCAATCTGCTATAGCTAGAAGGACAATAAAGATATGCTCGGGGTTCGGCCATTTATAGGGGTAGAGGGGTGCGCCTCGTGACCTTCTTCATCATTGAAAAGCGTTCCGAAAATTTTACCCAACATGTCCACAGTTAAGCTATTGTCTGGGATATGTGCAATGATGTTTTTAGACTTTACAATAATTTGCTTTGTGTGCATAAGTTCCTTTTGTACTGTTGGGGAAGCACACAAACTGTGCAAATTAGTCCACATGCTCAGCATGGGTGCGGTCACATGATGATGTCCTGAACACATCCACGACAGAAATGGGTGTCCGCTGGACAGCAATTGCAGACTAACAAACTTGCGCATGTGCGCAAGTGTCCTAAGGACAGTGTTCGGGTTCTCAAACTAATTCAAAGTGCAACACAAGTAAGCTGGACAGTTAAGGTCAGGCGCGATGTTCGCTGTACTTATAGTTGTACTGCGCATGTGCGTACATGATATTCTCACTGTACGGACAGGTCCATTGTCCTTAGGACACCTCCATTTTGTTTGACTACGAACTTGCCGGCCACCGCGCCTGTTCTACGGACACCACCATCTTGCCTGCAGACCATACGGACAGGTATACTGTCATTAACACACTCCCATTTTGCCCATTCACTTCCATCCTGGACACCTGATGTGTTCTATGAACATGTTTTATCTTGTTTGTCAGCAGTATGGCAAGGTGTAACGTCCTTTGGATGCCCCTTTCTGTTTATGTACGCCCAACTTGCACAGATGGTGCCGTCAAACATCAACTCCATCGCACTTGACATTAGTAAGGGTAGGTGTACTGCCTTCACAACATCCACATTCCATTGCTTACAGATAGGTCACACAGGCACGCTGTTCGCGAACATTTTAAGTCTTTTTAAAAAAACAATTTTATTCATCAACCTCTTTACCCACAACTACTCTACAAAAACATTCAAAACACACACACCTTTCATTCCAAAGAAATACAGGGGGAAGCAGACACTGACACAAATATACGGGAATTAGGTTCAACACAGGCTTGTTATGAGGGGAGATTTGTGAGGGGAAGAAGGGATGGATGTTTCGTCGAAACGTCTATTTTCTTCTTGCAGGTGTGGGGATGGTTCACTAGGGAATGGAGAAGGGGGGCAGGTACAGGTGGGACAGTGGTAACGTACTTTCCCTCTCAGACAGTCCTCCACAAACTCCCTTAAACTTTTAAAATTCTCATTCAACGTGTCCATTTTCAGCTCAATCCTATTCATCCTGTCTTCTTCTGTCTCGTTTGTTGGCCTATCTTCTTTTCTTTCCTGGTCTGTAAAAAATAAATATATATCTATTAAATGCCCATAAAATACTGCCCTTTACTTTGCATACGCAGAGTGCTGTGTACCATTGCTATCGCTCTCTTCTGACATTTCCCCATGCGGAAAGTACTGTTCCAACCACTCCAAAGTACTCGTCATTTCTGTGTCAAAACAACAGAAAGGCATTATTATTTCTGAACCACATACCAAGAAAAATACACCCACATACAAAAAAATGCCCTTCACTTACTATTTTGATGTTATTTCCCTTCGTCTTACTGCGTCCGTCCACTGTCGTTCCAGGCTGCAGAGTTTCTGTGAAGTAATTACAATGGAGGCATCCTTTCTTTTTTTATGGTACCATCCATTTCATTCTACATGGCTATTAAATGCATCTTTTTCATTTCACACGTTCAGGTTTCCTTATTTATTTATTTATACTTATAATGTCTTCCTGTCCTTTCTCTAAGTCCTACCTTTTTTGTGTAAGAAAATAGCACATTTTCAAATACCCCCTGCCTGTTTGCGTACTGTTGACCTCATCCGCCCCCGTCCGCAAACAAGCGCTCAGTCCATCCCTTTCTAATATCAATAGGGAGGGGGTTCTGTATGTTCTATGATACATGTACATCAAGTATGTGCATTATACTACATTTCTCCCAAAATCACATGAGAACAGTGTATATTCAGCACACCAACTTCATTAACACAATCTTATCATTAAGTTCCCCTTCTAAAAACCCGAAAAATTCACTACAAAGAAAACTTTGTTAAGGGAACATTATGGTTAAGTTGCCCTACCAAAAACCTGTAAAATTCACTATAAAAAAAAACTTTGTTAAGGGAACGTTATGGTTAAGTTGCCCTACCAAAAACCTGTGCACTTCGCTACAAAAAACTTTTCAATCTCCCATTATGCCTCCATACCTGCCATCACCACTATACACTGCTAACACTAATACACAGAACATGAAAGATGGCATCTCAAATGTCATTAATGATATCACTGAGGACATCACATGTTTTGCCCCTTTGATTACGTTCACTGCCATATACATATATGTACATTCAGTAAAAAAACTTTGTTAAAGGGATGTTACACACCACAGTGAAACCAAAAAACACTGCACTTTCCCTAATTATGGTAAGCTAAGCAACCATAACTCACACCACCTACATGCATTGCTAACACTAACACCCAGGACATCAAAGATGACATCACAAATGTCATTGATGACATCACTGATGACATCACATGTGGATTTAATTTTCACGCCGCACTACCCCTACATTGATATAAGCTTCACATATTTTTGCAAGCTGTGCAAAATAAACATCTACGAATGCTTCCCTTACTGCATACTTGTACTATTACTCACAAAACACACAGAGACCACAATGCATACCAATAGAGGCATATACAGGGACTGTAACGTAAGCACAACAACCTCCTACATTACCAGAAACTGTTCATAACCATCCTTAATACCTTCATGCACAGAAAAATGTGTTGGGTTTCAGGATTCCTTCTTATCCTATGTATATGTAAGATATGATGTCATTGTACCCTAAGGAAAGTATTTTAAGAACATCTGAGAAGGGTTACAACTACAAATATAGCACCTTTTACCTTTTTCCTTCCTGACTAATAGTGCCGAAAGGCACTTGGCTTACATATGTCAGTGAATAAAAAAATGAGGCAGCTAGACATGTGATTTCATCAGTCATGTCATCAGTGATGTCATCAATGACATTTGTGATGTCATATTTGATATCCTAGGTGTGAGTGTTAGCAATGCACGAGGGTGGTGTGAGTTATGGTTGCTTAGCTTACCATAATTAGGGAATGTGCAGTGTTTTTGGTTTCACTGTGATGTGTAACATCCCTTTAACAAAGTTTCTTTACTGAATGTACATATATGTATATGGCAGTGAACGTAATCAAAGGGGCAAAACGTGATGTTGTCAGTTTTATCATCAATGACATTTGAGATGCCATCTTTCATGTTGTGGGTGTTAGTGTTAGCAGTGTATAGTGGTGATGGCAGGCATGGTGGCTTACTCTACCATAACTAGCGAATTTCAGGGGTTTTTCGGTTTTACTTCGAAGCTTAATGGGGAGGTTGAAATGTTTTTTGTAGCGAAGGGCACAGGTTTTTGGTAGGGCAACTTAACAAAGTTTTTATTGTAGTGAATTTTACAGGTTTTTGGTAGGGCAACTTAACCATAACGTCCCCTTAACAAAGTTTTTTTTTTGTAGTATATATATATATATATATATATATATATATATATATATATATATATATATATATATATATATATATATATATATATATATTCAGTGAAAAAAACTTTGTTAAGGGGACGTTATGGTTAAGTTGCGCTACTAAAAACCTATGAAATTCAGTGAAAAAACTTTGTTAAAGGGACGTTATGGTTACAAGTAAAACCGTAAAACCCTTGAAATTCGCCAGTTATGGTAAGCTAAGCAACCATAACTCGCGCCACCACCGTGCACTGCTAAGACTAACACCCAGGACATCAAAGATGACATCACAAATGTCATTGATGACATCACTGATGAAATTACATGTGCATGTACTTCTCATGAAATATGTGTAGAAGGGATTCTTATTATGTTGCGAAAAAACTGTCAAGAATCATTGCAAGAAATATACCCTAATAAGTGCATTGAACGATGCATTCATATAAATAGCATCCTATTATGGGGTTCTATCTAGTATACTAAGCTACTCATACAGAAACATAACATTGTGTGCAGCGTACAAGATGAAGGTATGATATTCGTAATGTTCATATGTTGAATAATGAAATGATAATTGTTTTCTTAATAGATTTGTGTGTACTGTGAAATATGTAATAAGTAGTTAATAAAACCCATGTATTACATAATTGCATTACTATAGACAAAACACAAAGACACAAGAACACATACCAATATGGGTATGTACAGGGAAAGTGAAGTTAGCAAAAAAGCACAAGTAGTAGCAGAAACAATTCATAACTTAACTGATTAGTTTCATGCAAATAAATGATTGCTCTGTTTCAAAGCTGCTATTTACCCTATGTATATGTATCACTTGATGTGATTGGACCCTAAGGAAAGTAGTGTGAGTACAATGTATACAAATATGACCATATACAGGGAAAGTACAGCCATAAAAAAAAACAACAGAACTATCAGAAAGTGCTCATAAGTCTAGTGATTATCTTTATGCACAAAAAGGATTGCTGTCTTTCAAGCTTGTGTTTTCCCATATATATATGTTTCATATGATGTGACTGTACTCTAAGGGAATTACTGTAAGAACCTACTAGAAGGATATGTCTACAAATAAAATAAAATTCTTAGTTTCTGACTGTTACTGAAGAAAACCATGTGGCCTAGATATGTCAGCAAAAGAAAAAATAGTGAGCCAGACATGTGATGTCATCAGTGATGTCATCAATGACATTTGTGATGTCATCGTTGATGTCCTGGTTGTTAGTCTTAGCAGTGCACTTTGGTGGCGCGAGTTATGGTTGCTTAGCTTACCATAACTGGCGAATTTCAAGGGTTTTTCGGTTTTACTTGGAACCATAACGTCCCTTTAACAAAGTTTTTTCACTGAATTTCATAGGTTTTTAGTAGCGCAACTTAACCATAATGTCCCTTTAACAAAGTTTTTTTCACTGAATTTCCTAGGTTTTTAGTAGCGCAATTTAACCATAACGTCCCTGACTTCATATACATGTAACATAGAACATACTAACCCCCTTGTAGTGATTTTCATGTCCGCAGACTCCCGCCATGTCCGCGGACACATCGAAAATCTGAGCGTGGTGAATGTAAATTTAAATAGTGTGCCCCATTTCCCCTTTGAAGTTGGCTCTGAAAAGAGCCGTGTTTTTTTTTTTTTTACAGATGCTTGACAGACACCTGTTATTTTGTATTTTTTTTCTTGTTTTTTTCTTACTTTACTCCTAAAATCTTCACATAACCTTCTCCAAAGCAACCCTTACATTCCAAAATAGAAAGGCATTTCCCGTAAAAGATAAAGAAATGCAATCTTCTTTAAAATTAACAGCATTACTGGCATCAATATTCTCATTGTTACAGAAGAACATACCAGCTCTAAGCATGAAGGCACACATGCCTCGGTTGATGACACACCTAGCAATATTTTGCTGAGGACAAAAAATTGAACTATTGTCCCATATTGCCCTAGGTAGTAATCCCGAAAAAATTACTTTTGCATTTGGAAGGATCTTCATTACTGCTTGAACCAAGCATTCCAAATCAGCCAACAAAGTAGGGGCACTGACTTTGCTCAAATGGAAAGCACCATAGTGCAAAACTACCACATGCGGACTGTTCATTGTGGCCATATCCTCCCAAACTTGTACAATTCCCTGTACATTGCAATCAGGCACACTGCTCAACACCACCTCCACTCCTTTCACATCAAAGTTCTTTACAACATGCCTGCATTCAGCGTACTGCTGTAAACCATGCACAAACATATCTCCGAGCACCAACATCCTGACTTTCTCCACTTCTGCCATCTTCACCACACACAGTCTCTTTCAACACAAATCCACAACCTCGACATCTGATTGGCTGATCCGTACAGTCTTCTTTCCATGTTGGATTTCCTGGAAAAATCCGGATGTAGCATGCCCTGTCCACGAACAGCCGCGGTGTCCGCGGACGGCGTCCACTTTACTCTCTGTGCCATTCCCTCATTGCATACAGCTAAGCAATCACACAATACGAATAACGTCCTCAGAACAACCCCATTTTGTGATTTTTCGAACATGTCAGGACAATTATTATTTAATTATTCAACATATTAACATTACACATATTATACTTTCATCTTGTACTCTGCACACAATGCTATGTTTCTCCATTAGTAGCTCAGTATACTAGATAGAATCCCATAATACAATGCTATTTATATCAATGCATCGTTCAAAGCACTAATAACGGTATGATATTTATTGCAATATCCTTGACACTTTTTTCGAAACATTATAATAAAAATCCCTAGTACACAAATTCCATGAAAAGTACATACACACGTGATGTCATCAGTGATTTCATCAATGACATTTGTGATGTCATCTTTGATGTCCTGGGTGTTAGTCTTAGCAGTGCACGGTGGTGGCGCCAGTTATTTTCCAAAGCTTACCATAACTTGCGATTTTCAGGGGTCTTTCGGCTGTACTTAGAACCATAAAGTCCTTTAAACAAACTTTTTTTAATATCACGCAAACAATATACAAACATGGCGTGCAAAAACCAACTTCTACAGATGGCTTTACACAGAATGTTGCAAAGTAAGAATTTATGCTCGTTCACAGTGAAGGTCAGCTGCTTCCACAACTTCTACAGATGGCTTTACACAGAATGTTGCAAAGTAAGAAATTATGCTCGTTCACAGTGAAGGTCAGCTGCTTCCATTTTTTTCTCGGGCCCCGGAGAGGCTCACGAAGCGGACTATAAGGTTGTATTGTGTTTTGACCTTGACAGACAGAGATTGTGATGAAAGACTTCTCTTGAAGGAGTGTTGCTAAAACGTAAGAGAAGATAAAGATGAAATTTCTGAAACGAAAAAAACTTTTATATATTATATCACTATGCGAAAGATCGTTGACACACGCGGAGTCGTATTTTGGGACTGGACTACTCGTAGACAATGGAAATTGCAATTGTACTGAAAGTAACCCTTTAGATTACTTTATACCAAATATAATTACAATAGCGTAGCATTAAAGACTGCTCAAATTGAACTTGTTAGTTGAAAGTGGCATAATGTTTTCTACCGCGCACTATCACCGCCGAATTGATCCCCTGTCGTTTAGAGGGCTCTGAAAAAGGCAACCGACACAGGGTGGGTTAATAGAAATAATTTAACCGGTCTATAGGCGGTCAAGCGCTCTACTTGCTGTGCCACTTCACTGTAGCCTGTCAAGTGGCACAGCGAGTACAGCGCACGCTTTGACATCCGTGCACAGCTTGCTAACGCAAGTTTGAATCCCGGCAAGGCCAAACTCAGCCTTTCATCCTTCCGTGGTCGATAAATGAGCACCACACACTGTGTTTAATAATAAGCACCGCTTAGATACCTCACGATTCTTAGCGCTATATGAATGGGAAAATATTATTATTTTATTATTAACATACTCTGTTGCACTATCTTCGATAGCAAATATTTTCACGCCCTAATAAATAAAATGATGATTTTTAATGAAGATCGGCTGGTGAGACTAATTTATGTTTTTTAAAACAGGTATGTGGCTTCATTTTGCCTATGTCACAATTTACAGACTCCAGCGGATGGGGTCTTCAACTGCCAGGTGCAGGTCCAAATATGCAACTTCATGACCCTCACCATTTTATGGGACAATCGCCAAGGACCAGTATGCCCTTACGCAGTACTAGCGGCTACAAACAACATACCAACCAATAGGGTGGTCTAATGGCTTGTTGTTGGAGCAACCTTCCGATTATCAGAGCGACCATTTACTGCTTTTATCATAAACCAACAGCCTATCTACCGCAAAGGAACAACGCATGGCTCCAAATAAACTTTTGCTGATCGACAACAGAGACAATAGCAAATCGCTGAATATTCACTAAACATTTCATGTGAAATAAATGTACTTTACCAAATGTACAATCCTGCTGTTTACTTTTAAACCACAGTTTCATATTCCGAATTGTGGCGCACTGAGTTGTAAGCAGATCTAACACTCTCTGTACTGCAAAGGAACATCGCGTGTCTCAACATGAACTTTTGCGGATCGACAACAAAGACAAATGCAAATTGCTGAATATTCTCTAAACATTTGATGTCAAATAAATGTACTTTACAACATTTACAATCTTGCTCTTTGCTTTTAAATCACAGTTTCATATTCCGAATTGTGGGGCGCTGTGTTGTGACATAATGTGTGTTGTCTTCCGGGTTCTGTGTAAAGTCGCGTAGTACTGGAGACGACTGGGTGCGTTTCATTACGCACCCTGTAACGTCACGGAGAGGGGCGGGGAATATGAATGCTTTGATAATATCAGGCTTAGGGGCGGGAGATATGATTTAGTGTCGCAAAAGCAAGTCAGCCAGGTCAATAGCGCCAGTCATAGGATTATCACATAATGTCGGCGCACACCAGCCGAATTTATCGTTTCTTTAGTGGACAAAAAGTCGGTTGACGCCCCTAGGAAATTGTACTATTAGCAGACAAAAGGAGTGCTCTTAAAACACTTTCACCCTGACAACGAACAATACAAACAACGTTCTCAGAACACCCCCATTTTGTGTAATTGCAACCATTTCGGGACACTGCAAGTGTTCTTAGAACACATTCAACTAGACAGATTACAATACGGACAGCGTCCTGAGGACACCCCCAGTTTGTGTATTTACGAACAATTAAGTACACCGCGAGTGTTTATAGCTCATTTTTACCTTCCTTGCGAACAAGAATGACACATACTCCGTCCTCTAAACACCCCACCATTTAGTTTATTTACAAAATGTCAGAACAGCCGTGTTCTCCGCTAACAAATTGAATGCAACAAAAACGTCTATCACATAAAAAAATAAAACATTGAACCTATCTCGTACCCCCCCACCCTCCCCAAATACTCTTACATACCAACACACGGCACTAAATACAATTTTTTATCCACGTTTCACTGCGCTGTACGCGGTCGACTGCGAATACAAGATGGCGGGCGCCACAGAAAATCTGACGCGCTCCACGCCCCTCGCCGTCCAATCAGCGAACACGTCGCATGTCGGCGGACATGACGCAAGGCCATGGGCCAATCGGGGTGCAGTCCGCGGAGCAAACAGGGAAGTCCGTCCGCGAAGCGAACGCAGATATCACTAATTTTTTTGCCTTACATTTTGGTCATTTTTAAAAAAAACTACTGGACAGATTTACACCAAATTTACAAAAGCACGCTTTTGGGACCAGGCCGCCGCTCCTGCCACAAATTTGGTGTAAATCCGTCCAGCGGTTTGGGCTGTAGCCGTGCGCAAAGTTTTTTCCCATTCAGTCTATGGGGAAAAAAAAAGTTTTGGGACCCCCCCTATAACTTTTCCTCCCCTGGACGAATCCTCACCAAACTTTGCAAAGAAATTCAGAGTGACCCAACTACTTTTTTTGCAAAGTTTGGTGAGGATCCGTCCAGGGAGAGTGAAGTTATAAGCCGCCCAAAAAGTGCTCTTCCTATGGAAACAGCAACTTAACCATAACTACATGGCCACTACCGTGGTGATGTAATATATATATATATATACACATATATGTGTTCATGATGCAGTTTATGGATACTCAGGCTTTTCAGGTTGCTGAGTTTCATAACAATACCCAGATATCCCATCAGTCCTTGTGGCATGACACCATTGTAGTAATGGAGATGAAATTTACAGCAGTATTGACCACACCCCCCACAGCCCCACCTGTTCCCCATCACGATCATGAATGAAAGTATACACTGAGAAAGGTGTAGTAGGCCATTACAAAACATTAAGAGCCATGTATTTGCTGATAAGAGTAGACTAGATGGTGTGATAGAAGTAGGGCAGCAGGTCGTTTTATTTATCATACACAAAGTTAGAGAAAGATTAAATTGGTGACATGAGCACACACGAAGCACACGCAACACATAAAAGGTATGACAGACACGAACAATAATTGCACATAGTCTTGAAGAACACTCGCACATAGTCACAAAGAACACGTGCACATAGACACAAAGAACACTTGTACAAAGATGTGAAAAACACATACACGTAGACATGGAGAATACTGATATGCAAGATAAATAGAAAACAGCATGGCAGCGAATGAACAGAAGTGCTGCCATTTCTTTAACCAAAATGTGCTAGGTCTCACTTCTGAAAATACTGCAGTCTGATATAAAATCACCTAAAACAAGTTTCCAAGCCTCATGGTGCCCAGACAAGCTCCAGACACCAAGGTCAATGCGCCGACGGGAGTTCTGCTTAAGCAAGCTGAAACCACACCATATAACATTTCCCAATGCACACAGCACAATTTTTAAAGTCAATTAGTTTAACTTGGTAGCAGAGAGAAATACACATATACTTGAATGCCAGGTGTAAGTAGCGACCCTGCCAATTGACCACATAACAAATTAATACGCAGCACCCTGAGTAGCTGCAAAAGGAAAGCACACACACGTTAGATTAGCAGAAAATCTAATAAATAGATGAACTTGTGTGCCGAAAAGTGGTCAACGGACAGTTATTCCAGTGCTAATTAGATAGTGCACCTGCCACTTCCCCAGCAAATCCAGAAACAGAGGCAGCGTGACAAGGCCAGGTACAAGACTGGTAGTGAGAACCTCAGCCCTGGGAACGAGTAGGGAGTATCCTTATTAAGCTGGATCATGTCAGTTCACTCATCTCTCCTCTCTCACCATGTAACTTGACACCACTTGAAGGTAGCCGGGCTGATGAGCTAAAACTAATCTAATAACCTTGTGTTCCTCTTATCGACTATTGTAGTATAGTACCAACCAATAAGATGGAATTGTAGAAATGTGTCACTGTAGAAATGTATCATTGTAGAAGGTTGAACCTAGGAGGAGTTAGTTGTAGATGAACCAATTATAATGAGGTTCACTTATAGACAACCATATATCCTATACTCTACCATCCAATTCAAAACTAGAATAGAGGTTTTATGGTAATAACCAACTATGATGTCATCTATGACGAGTTGTTGATATAAAAATTTGTTGCACCTGTCACCATTTTGATATTGTCCTTTGAACGATCTCCAAGCGGCTGTTTCTTTGGAAATAAAGCTGTTTTTTTGTGCACTTGGGAGTTACTCCGTTATTGAGTATTTTCCTTCTTATTGATACCTTTGGGCCGATCTGAACACCATAGAGGAGGTCAGGTCAGAATGTGGGTGTGGTCATAACTCTACACCCTTATGGAAAATATGGACATCCATGGATGCTTGCAAACACAACCTTTTAATACACCACTTCGAATTCCATAAAGAAACATGTGTTTCCTTTCAAGCATTTCCCTA
Organism: Ambystoma mexicanum; assembly: GCF_040938575.1. NCBI lineage: Eukaryota > Metazoa > Chordata > Amphibia > Caudata > Ambystomatidae > Ambystoma > Ambystoma mexicanum. The sequence goes on from NC_090936.1 coordinate 908,087,264, forward strand.
CGTGTAATACCTGGAGACGAAGGTTGCACCCCTTGAATGCACATGCAATAAAGGCCAACGAACCGCTATTCCAACAGTCCTATGTTTGTTTAGTGTGCATGCATATGTTCATTAATGTCATCCCATAATCCCTTTGGAAAGACAATTATAATGTTCACATTATAAGCCTGATCTATGTGATCTGTGCAACAGTAGCATAGGTAAGCGATTTTATGCACAAGTCCCTATCACCCCCACACTTACATAATGACTGGCATATCTCCATGCATGTATATGTGCAACTCTGTGTGAGTGTATATTGTGTGCTCATGCCTGGGCGTATGTTTCAGCTTGTGATCATGCATGTGTGTGCTTATTACCTGTGTTGTGTGATTGTGTTTCACTCATTTTCTTGCTGTCTGTTTCCTTGGTCCCTGTACTTGTGATGTCTATGCGTGAATGTGTCATCTTTGTGGCTGTATGTATGGCACATGCATGCGTGTTTGCATTTATGAGTGTGTTGGTAATGTGACAACAACACAAACACATGATCAGTTAAACACTTGCTCCCCCTTTCAGCAAATGAACACCCACGAGAACAAGCAAAAAAGACATATATCCTAGTACACAAATACGCACTTTGAACCTGCATTCAAAATGTCCATTTAAAACAGGGCCAATGTATGAGCTGAGCAGTGTCAATGCTTCATCTAAAGTTGAAGCTCTGCAAGGGTTTGAAAACACCAGCCATCTTCATTGTCCAGGGGAAGTGGTGGTGCTTTCTTCCCTTGACCCCATGGCCATAACGGAGTCTTCAACTCAAGGAAAATGTGCTACCTGGTCGTGTCATGATGAGGCAGAGACAACTGAAATCATTAACTCTGGTAACTCTGAGGTGCGAGCAGTCTTCAGCAGTCCCTGTTTTCCTGCCTGGTAGTCTGTCTACCCTGTCTACTGGACTTGCCTCAGAGGTTAAAATCCCCTGAAACTACGCGGAGCGGCACGCGGAGTTGGCTCGCTGAGGTGCGAGCAGTCTTCAGCAGTCCCTGTTTTCCTGCCTGGTAGTCTGTCTACCCTGTCTACTGGACCTGCCTCAGAGGTTAAAATCCCCTGAAACTACGCGGAGCGGCATGCGGAGTTGGCTCGCTGAGGTGCGAGCAGTCTTCAGCAGTCTACAGAGGCTTGGAGGTGAGAGGATATGTCGATGCAAGATGTTTCTAGAACTCTGTTGCCGCTCCCCAAAACGACCCAACCACACCGTGACAATCCACTCATCTTGGATAAATTGGCTCCCCAGGCTCTACAAAAAAGCCCCTCCGGTAGAGTACTGAGGAGCAAGTACGCCCCCCTGCAAAACCGGAAAGAAATTAGCAAAATTTCAAAACCATGCCCATTGAGTGCGGGGTCTGATGGCGCTACCAAAGTCAATGTGAGCACACCCATACGAAAAACAGTATCCATCGTGTCGGCACAAATGTGCTCAGTCCCTTCCGAGACAACTCCTTGCCTCCCAGAAGATGAGATGAAAAACTTGCAGGATTCGCAAGACGAGGAGGAGGGAGAGGAGAACTATGAGGATGCGAGTGGAGATGATTTACCTCCCTCTAAAACATCTTTTCGGCCACTCGATTCACCACCTCCCCAAGTAATTTCTACTACTCTGCTGGGAAAATCGACGCAAGTTTTGCCCCTACCTGCTATACTTGATGCGATGTGCCATTCCGCAGAGTCTTCGCCGTCTGCAGCACCCAAACTGCTGCCGCCTTCCTCGGTGGAGGAGCCTGTGGCGGCCCGACCCCTCCCGCTGTTGTGTACCTACGGTCCGAGAGCCTCCGCCGTGGCGAGTGAGGTAGAGCCAAGCGGTGTCGGAGGACGCAGCGAGGCAAACCTCAGCCCGCGGGCCGGGGAATCCTCAGTGGGGAGGGGGTCGGGTGGTACCATGTGCGACCTCTCACAGAAGGTGGCCGCGGGTCATGTGTGCGCAACCCAGGAGTCGGACCTGGGCACGGGTGAAGCGGCGGTGGGAGAGTCTTCGCGCACCGCCCCCCTGACGGTGCCTCTTCCCAGTCAGACGGGAGAGCCGCCTGGCGATTGCAGCGTGGGAAAGGAGGCGCCCTCTGCTGTCTTGGCAGGCGTACTGCGCCCTACTCTTTTAAACAAAGAGAGAAAAAGCATTCTAAACACCTCCCAAAATTTTGAGGGGAAGGGATATATGGATTCAGATTTTGATCGAGAACCAATACTCACCCCATTGAATGTGACTACAAATGATCTAATTAAACAGAAAAGAGACACAGCTTTAGCGCTGCTAAAAAAAAGAGTGCTAACAAAAAAGATCCTTAAGGAACAAGGAGAACTCTTAAACCAAGATCGCCAACATCAAAGAAAAGGTTTTAGAGGAATAACCCAAAAGGGAGAACTAGGAAAGCTACTCCCACAAAACCCTTCGACGAATCACTCCTTAAAAGATTTCTTCTTTAAACAAACCAAAAGGAAATCAGAATCTGAGGTTGAACTTTCAGATGCCGAATTATTAGATGCAGTCGCTGAAGCTCCCCCAGCATTTTTAGTTGTGAACCAGGGAAAGACTATACCTGCATCATTCTCTCCACTTCAGGAAGCCCCTACGGGGGAGCAGGACACCGTCCCGGATTCAGAAACCTACGTTGAGATGAAGGAGAGAGGAAACGTCCAAAATTTACCGTCCATAGACACATCCCTGCCTCAACTGAATTTGCTCGATGATGAGGTTCCACCCTATGGCACGGAGAGGTCAGGACCTGGAAATGAGCTCCTAATTCCGTCAACTAACACTTCTGCAATTGAGGGACGGGAGCAAAGAAGTTCACGCTCTCTTTTGCAGAACCACCCAGTCCCGTCCCAATCGGGCCAAAGAACGATTAACATAGACTCTCCAGTCCGAAGATCTTCAATTCAAAGTGGTCCTCAATATAACATCTCAACTCCTCTAAGAAGCGAAAGACTTAGTAGTAATTCTGGAACCTTACACAAAGAGACTCCATCAAAAAAAACAGATCTTCTCACCATTATGTCAGCAATTACGGTGGGATTAGCCCCTTTTGTTAAGCTGTACGAGTCAATAAATGACTCAATGAAAGACTCTATAACTCTGTCAGCCTCAATAAACACCAAAGTAACTTTCTTAGAGGGCTTTATTCCAGCGTTAATTCAACAAAACACAGAGAAAGAAAAACAGCAAGATGCCAAATTTGCTCAGCTGCAAAACCTAATTGAAGCTAAAATTATGACAACTTCTCTTCAAGAAGTACACGTGACGACCCAAAAGGAGAAAAATTTAACGTTGATTTCGAAGGATCTAAAAACTGACGAGATAAATACTATTCCTATTAAGAAGACCCAATGCCCTGGTTCAAAAGGCCAAAAGGAAAAAAAAAGTGGCAATCAAACTAAAATAGCGACAATTTTCAATACCGCAAAGGCAACTTTGCCAATTTCCAGCAACCCTGCACTACCATCAAAAACTACTATTATGTCTAAAGGTCCGGTCTGTCAAAACTCAATAAAGGAACAAGAGATAATTGAATTAGACATTTCCTGCGCATCTTCAGTCGATTCACTGGGAAATATATCACTTTCAGATTTAACAGTTCACCTGGATTATGAAGGAACTCACGATTCACAAGACGACCCTGACCAAAATCGAGATTTGCAAACGAACACACCAGAAAACATTGCCACTCAGGAAAAGCTGAGAGAACCACTTATAACTACAAGCATATCTGAAAGTCAGAGACCGACAGACATCTCGGGTAAAGAAGCAAAGAGAGCTACATTGGCCCCTCTAAAGAAAATTAATCAAAATAAGAATTCTATTGCAGCGAAAACTGAAATCCCTAAACAAAGGCAGAACGCCGGTAAGGAACAAAATATGGTGAAATCTCGGATTGGCCTATCTATGAGTGCAAGGCTTCCCCAAGCACGAACCTTCAAGATGGAGCAATTGACGGTCGGAAAAAACTATGTAGTACTAAACAGGAAAACAATTCTTAAAATCTTAGCAAAAATACCGAAATTGGAAACCTTGGAGACGACGGATCTCGTGTTGATCGAACCCTATCACAGACACAAGAGGGCCAAAGCGTATCTTCACATAACAAAGACAGCAAGCATCCGTCTTAAACCAGACGTGATTACATCCTTGAAAGAAATGGGCTTTGCCCTGGAAGAAATTACAAAACCACCACCGTCGCCATTCGAAAAACGGTTGCATTCCCCGCGTGGATGGACAGAAACCCAACACGACCATCGATCGGGCATAGAACTCCAGATGACAAAGAAAAGAATTCCCAGGTACAGGAGGGACGAGGAGAGCCGACGAGGTAGATTTCAGTCCAGACGTTACGAAACAAAGGAGAACGAAGGCCACGAGAGATCAAACTACATAGAAAATACGAGTAAGAACGAAAGAGGGGAGAATAAACGAGGACATGGGTCATCGACGGAGCAAAGTGCGGAATGGTCCCACAACAAAAAACATGAACCCTCGGGACCATGGAGGTGGCTAAAGAAGGTGCTAAATCCTAACGCTCAAACATAACAACGAAACACCTCACAAACGCCAACTGACAACATAACGCATGGATCTCGCCAACCTCTTATATCAAAAGAAGCATCGTTGTGTTCGTGGAATACGAGAGGCCATGAACATTTAACCAAGCTAGATGCTTTTGATATAGCACAGTTCGACATCATTTGCCTCCAAGAGACTTGGTTGAGGGACCTTCCAACGATCGACGGCTATGAAACCTGTATTTCTCCAGCATGTAATGGCCTGTTTGGCAGACCATCGTCAGGCCTTCTGACGGCAGTTAAACTCAGATCAGGTATCTCCATCAAAAAGAAAGTGGCAGAATCCTACGGTATTTTGGCTTTACAAACAGAATGGATCCACCACGAAAATCCATCTCGAAAGAAAATCAAATCCAGTTTAGCCATCATAAACGTTTATTGGAATCCACAAAGAACAACAAATTCGGAGTTCTGCAACGTGGTCATAGACATCTTAGATAAATTCACCATCGAATTGGCCACTGACTATATTCTTATCTGCGGAGACCTAAACGCTAGGTGTGAACAATCTGAGACAAGTCTTCATTCATTATCATCCTCGGAACGAGGTGTACTGTGGTCGGACCTCATGGACTCAAGAAATTTTCACAATGTGGCAACGTTGCGTGGACGCCTCCCATTGATTCCAACTTGGGAACGACTCGACACCTTCGCAACTCTAGACTACATTTTTGCTTCCCATTCTCTTCTGTCATTTATTGACTCCTACGAAGTCTACCGTACAAAAGCTAGTGATCACAATCTGCTATCTATGACACTGAAGTCAGTATGGACTCCAAAAGATTTCTATCCATTCGATTTGGAGGTTTCAAGCAACTTTTCGCGAATACAACTCTCAGCAGCAAATATCATAGATATTGCTCGGAAATTTGACGAGGTAGAGGACAACAATACTTCCTCGCAAACCAGACCAAACTACCTGCCGTTACTTGTGAAATACAGGAAAAAGCAAAGATTCCAAAACTCATCCAATGATAACAGATCCCATGAATATGATTTTCAATTAGTACTAAGAAGAAGACAACTCCGTAAATTTAAGCGTATGGCCAGAGTCTCAGACAATAACAAGCAAAAAGAAACTGCCATAGCCGCCGCAAAATCATACAAAGCATGGCTGAAACATCATAAAGGAGTAATGTATCAGAATGATGCCGAAAAAATGCTTAAAACCTTGATGACCAAAAAATCGAAAGATTTCTGGGCACTGATTAAAAACAAAAGCAATGAGAAAGCTAACCAACTATCTAATGTTATACCAGAATTGACCTGGACGTCCTTCTTTTCTGCTCAATTTGCATCTCTGCCTGAATCATCAGAACTTTCTGCTCTTCCGATAATGACCACATGGGCAGATCTTGCAGACCGAGACGAAATTTTGATCACAATTCTTAAGCTGAAAACATCCAGGGCACCGGGCCCCGATGGCTTAACAAATATGGACTTAAAGCAACATCCCAAAGAATGGTCCCTTTTAATATCTAAAGTCTTCAACGAATGCCAGGTAAAGAAACAGATCCCCAGAACATGGACAGAAGCACTTATAGTGCCAATCTTTAAAAAGGGAAGTAGAGACAATCCAGCGAATTATAGACCAATAGCCCTGCTAGACATCATGGGCAAGATTTTCGCAACTCTTCTGCTCTCGCGCTTTCACGGGTGGGCAAGAACCGCACCATGCCTCGACGAACTTCAAACAGGCTTTGTGAAAAACGCGAGTACAAGTATAAACATTATGATATTAAACATCATAAAAGGAAATGTGAAGAACGGTGCACCGAAAGTATTCATAGCGTTCGTTGATCTGACGCAGGCTTTTGACAGAATTGGGCGACGGAAGCTCTGGTCAAAATTATCGAACTGGAATTGCCCGGAAGAAATCCTAGGACCGATGATCGCTCTTCATACGAACACAAAGCTGAGAGTCCGTCTCAATAAACAAGGCCTGCTATCAGCGCAATTTCCATCGGAACGAGGCGTGAAGCAGGGATGCCCGCTTGCTCCAGCCCTCTTTATAGCATTTCTGGGTGACTTCCAACACACCCAAACGTCGTTAAGAGTCTTTCCACCAAAAGTAGGAAACATTGCAATACCTAGACTACTCTACGCGGATGACCTAATCCTTATGGATCAGACACAAATTGGGCTCCAGCGTCAAATTAACAACCTGGCCAAATACGTTGAGGAGAATGATTTGGAAATAAACATCGCCAAATCTAAGATTCTGATCATGGGGAAAACTGGTTCATCTACACGTAGCAATGACCGCTGGTTCCTGAACAACAAGAAGATTGAAACAGTTCCTAGTATAAAATACTTAGGAATAATGTTCGACGCAACGCGGTCAGAAAAAGCCACACGTTTAGCCTTGTGGCTGAAAATAAAATCATTAACCGCTCAGACCAAACTTGTTGACCGGAAATACGGAAAATGTTCTCTCCTACCGGCGATACAATTTTATAAACAAAAGGTGGTCCCATCAATGATCTACGCAATGGACTCAGCACTAAACATCCAAGACTCGTTCTGGCCGAAATTGGAGGGCTTCTTGTGGAAGGCAGTTTTGCGCCTTCCAAAATCAACATCTATCTCAGCTATCAGGCGTGAACTGGGCCTCCTATCGATGAAAGCGTCAGTCAAGCAAAGCCAAATGAGACTCCTGTGTAAAATAACTTCGCCTGATGCTTTACCTCTATTCAAAGCTATTCAGAATGAACTTATCCAAGGCCACTGCATCGCCCTGAAGAAATGGGAGCAAGAACTACAGGAAATTCTGGCTAATTTGGCTTGTACATCAGAAGATCTAACCCACAATCCTGTAAAGCTAAAGAGAAAAATAGCCCAGGAGGACTGGATACAAACATGCGAAGCAGCAACAGCAAATAAATTACTTGCCCACTTGCCGCCAACTACTAACAAGCTGAATAGACCTCTGAATTACTGTATAAAATTCCCTGACAAAAGCCTACGAAAGAATTTCATGAAACTGAGGCTAAATCTCATGCTAACCCAGGAAATTAAAGCCATTCGATCAAAATCTAGCATAAAAACATGCAGACTATGCCCAGAGTCTCAAGAGGAGGAAACTGTAAAGCATTTACTTTTAGACTGTGCAGAAACAGCATATTTGCGTGAAGCTTTTTTGTCACCATTAATGCATGATGCGTCACTCCGAGAAGAAGATACATGGTGGTGCAGACTGGTTGCAGGCGAAAAAACTAAATGGGCAACCGCGGCTGTAAACATTTTGGAGGCAGCTCTCAAGCGAGCATCAGAGCGTGGGTCCGCACTTGGTCCCATTTAACAAAACCTCCACGATGTAGTTCAACATTTCATCTTTTCTCTTCTTATGTTGCACTGTTTTCTTTTTCTTCTTCTTCTCCTTTATTTTCCAATGGTCCTTATCTGTTCTGCAATTTAACAGTTTTGACATTTACATCTGAGATTTTGGCATTAACATTCATATCTGAGATATGGGACGTGACTTCTTGTAAAAATCAAAATTTTTCTTTTGATTATAGACAAGTATAATAAAAAATAAAAAAAATTAACTCTGGTACTCAAGGGAGCTTGCAGCCTGTGGACATCAAATAACTGATTCTACAACCAAATGAGACGGTTCAGAGCTTAAGCCGCTCACAAGACTTGCTTGCACTGGCCCCTACATCAAAGAGATGAGGACACTAGCATAGGAAAACCTAGCAAAGGCTATGGACCCGAACCTATGCCCTGATCATCCCTTCATGTGTTTGAGCACACGTGGTGGACTTGAGCAGGATTGTAACCATGTGATTGTCATGCCATAGAGGACCTGCACCCATTTTAAATGTATTCCTGAACCTTCTAGTATTAAATAGTGTGTTATACGGTATTCAAGTCCACCCTCTTGTGTCCTAGGCATTGTAGTCGTCCACAATGGCCACTAGGTGAATCATAACAAGCTGCGTGCATGGCCTCAATGCAGGGGTGAGAGTGTTGACCTAACAAGGGTGATATAATTGAACATTCCATTCCCTTATAACATGCATGTGTTGCCAATGAATAGTTTAATGCGGTATTTTGCATTTATTAGTGTTCAAATACAAACAAACAGGCAACATGCATTAGCCACAGCCAGGAAACGGTAAGAACAAAAGAAATCTACTAGCCACTCTCAAGCAGGATTTTTACCTGCCTAAGAAATAAGGCTTTATCTGCAAATGAATGTACATGTGATGTTTGACAGCTTGTCTCTATGGCCTAAAAAGCTTTTTTTAGCATATTGAATGGTCTGACCACATGCACAGGTGGAGCATACAAATGAAAAAAAGAAAACAGCTGTGAAGCATAGGGGATGCTGGCACCCAAGAGAAAGCAGAATAGGCGAGTGTTCAAGCCAAGAAGAATGTATTGGATTTCCGAAGAAGAAACATACATTTACACCACATAATATTGCACACAGTGACATTCTCCAATCAGTAATCATATTCAAATAGGAAAAAAATGAAATTGAAAACTAATTAAAAAGTGAGAACATATGCACATTTGCTCAGTATATGCCACAAGGGGCTATCTACTATTCATTGCAATCAGCACATTATATTTCTCACTGAATACACACATCCTTCACTTGCACTTGCGCTGCCACGTTTATCCTTTGAATCCCTCCAGCCTTTATAAAAAATGGTGTGATTTCATGTCTTGACATTTTACAAACCATTTCAGCGGATATGTGCTAATTCCTGTGTTCAGCAGTCAGTAGCGGGTTTTAACCATGCTGCTAAAATAACTGTGTAGCAGAGGCAGAATAGCACTGAAGTCTGTATGGCCCCTGCTGTTTGCAGCAGTGAGGTAACTCACGCCCTCTCTATAGGACTTCTGGATTCCAAATGGAAATTCTGCATGCTAAATATTACCGGATGTGGTATGCCTATAAAAGCATCTACTGAACATTCAGTTGGTCTGTAACATTTCTGGAAATTTGCATGCATTATTTCAAAATGGCAATGGATCCTACCCTCTAGCTGTTCATACCGAAAATGTATTGACCCTTTTGCGGATTCAAAGGTAATATTGTTGAGAAGGCAGGCCTCTTTTCATCCAATTGTATTGCACACAAAAAAAGCTGCATTGAAAGAGAGCGATTGCACTTGACTTCAGTGCAGGAATAAAGAGTACACACATGTTCTTTTATCTAGATCCGCCTCCTACAGCAAAGTCAAATTCGATGTTTATATAGGATGGTTTCAATCTCATAACAAGGGGGTATGTAATTAGTGCAGTATTTCCAAATAAATTCTGTTTTAACTGTTAGTGTCAACCTCATAAAGAGGAAGGCAGAAGCTACTTTCACACTCTTCACACAACCAGCTGGAAAGTTGTTACATGTTGCAGTAAATATTGTCAAACTGTAAATATATGTTTGTTTATTTATTTGTTTATTTATTTATTGTGCGCACCAGACCCTGAGGTATCAGGACGCATATGACAAGAGGGTTTACAGCTTGGTTGCAGAAGTTACAAGTTTGCAGTACATGGTAAAAACACTTTTCTTGACTCCACTGGGTGAGGGTAGGGCAGTAGAGTACATGTACAAACGGTATGCAGACAACAAGTCATCATATAGCTGACGTTTACATAATAGCAAATCTATTTCAGGAACAATACATGCAGTAGGTACGTGGGCAGAATGCGGGTTACATAACATTCTCAGTGAGCCATTTTATTGTGTTCTTTCTGAATTTGTTGAACGTTTGGTCAGATGTAAGTGCATGAGGTAGGGAGTTCCAAAATTGAGCTGCCCTGACTGGGAAGCTGGACCCACCAATAGTGGTCAGTTTAAATCTGGGCACTAGAAGGCAGTTGGGGCTAGCTATTCTTGTTGGTCTAGTGGAGTTTTTTCTAGTAAATCGTTCTGTTAGGTAGCGAGGGGCTTTCTTGTTTAAGCATTTGTGGATAAGGGAGGCAGATTTGAGGTTGATTTTTTCTCGGGTACAGAGTCATTTGTGTTTCCGACTTATTTCAGAAATATGTGCTCTTCTGGGAATATTTAGGCCCGCTCTAAGTGCATTATTTTGGAGCACCTGTATTCTGTTGATGGTTTGTTTGGTTGCCCCTATGTAGAGGGAGTTACAATAATCTAATTTTGATAGCATAAGGGCTCTGGATAAGATAAGGCAGCTGTTATCTGATAGTAATTGTTTCCTATCAGATAACATGACAACATGTGATTTGGCCTTGTTTCTATAAGCGCACACACTCCCCTTACCATTATCGTTTTGTCCGGGCCCAAAGCTTTGCTTGGGCATTTACCAGATACGTTTACCTTTCAAGGCACCAGAGAGACTGCAAACCCGAGATTGCACTTTTATTGGAATGTCCATCCCATCCCCGTACCCCCATTCTGTCACTTGCAACATGCTGTTATTCACCTTTATGCAGCTGATGTCCTGGGTGTTAGGCTTAGCAGTGCACGGTGGTGGCGCGAGTTATGGTTGCTTAGCTTACCATAACTGGGGAATTTCAAGGGTTTTTCGGTTTTACTTGGAACCATAACGTCCCTTTAACAAAGTTTTTTTCACTGAATTTCATAGGTTTACGTAGCGCAACTTAACCATAACCAGGGGAGTTGCTAGGTCTGGAAAAGACCCGGGGCTAAGCTGATGTCGGAACTGTTGGGACTGGGGGCTAGCTAGTCTTTTGGCTGTAACTCCTGAGATTCTATCCGGGGCTACAACCAAAAGATCAGGGGCTAAAGCCCACTTAGCCCCCCCCTAGCAACGCCCCTGACCATAACGTCCCTTTAACAACGTTTTTTCACTGAAATTCATAGGTTTTTAATAGCACAACTAAACCATAACGTCCCTTTAACAAAGTTTTTTCACTGAATTTCATTGGTGTCTATTAGTGCAACTTGACCATAACGTCCCTTTAACAAAGCTTTTTCATTGATTTTCATAGATTTTTATTAGTGCAACTTAACCATAACGTCCCTTTAACAAAGTTTTTTCATTGAATTTCATGGTTTTTTATTAGTGCAACTTAACCATAACGTCACTTTAACACACTTTTTAAATTGAATTTCATAGTTTTTTATTAGTGCAATGTAACCATAACGTCCTTTTCAATGGGTGAAGACCACTAGCATCCTAGGTTCTCAAAGTGGGAACCCGGGGTGGTAAAAAAAAGATTTTTCTTCCCAAACCGGAAGGACTGCGGCGTCCCGGTGTAGGAAGGAAAATCTTTTACCAAGATGGACACCATGGAAAGGGAAGGCGGGGTGTATAAAGCGAAAACAACACGGCATGGGTAGAGGGGACCAGGAGGGAGACACGGGACATGAATGGCTGGTGGGGGGCAACAGCAGGGAGACACAGGGCATGAGCGGGGGTGGGGGGAACACGAGGGAGACACGGGGCATGAGAGGGGGGTGGGGGTAACATAAGAGAGACACGGGGCATGAGCGGGGGATAGGGGGCAACAGCAGGGAGACACGGGGCATGAGCAGGGGGTGGGGGGCAACAGGAGAGAGACAAGGGGCATGAGCGGGGGGTGGGGACAACAGCAGGGAGACACGGGGCATGACCGGGGGGTGGGGGGTAACAGGAGAGAGACACGGGGCATGAGCGGGGGTTGGGGGAACAGCAGGGAGACACGGGGCATGACCGGGGGGAGGGGGCAACAGAAGAGATACACAGGGCATGAGCGGGGGTGGGGGAACACGAGGGAGACACGGGGCATGAGAGGGGGGTGAGGGTAACATAAGAGAGACACGGGGCATGAGCGGGGGATAGGGGGCAACAGCAGGGAGACACGGGGCATGAGCGGGGGGTGGGGGGCAACAGGAGAGAGACAAGGGGCATGAGCGGTGGTTGGGGGCAACAGCAGGGAGACACGGGGCATGACCGGGGGAGGGGGCAACAGAAGAGAGACACGGGGGTTCAGCGAGGGTGGTGGGGGTAACAGGAGAGAGACAGGGTTCGTGAGTGGGGGGTGGGGGGCAACAGCAGGGAGAAACAGGGCATGAGCGGGGGTGGGGGGCAACAGGAGAGAGACACGGGGCATGAGAGGGGGGTGGGGGGGTAACAGGAGAGAGACACGGGGCATGAGCAGGGGCTGGAGGGCAACATGAGAGAGACACGGGGCATGAGCGGGGGTGGGGGGGCAACAGCAGGGAGACACGGGGCATGAGCAGGGGGTGGGGTAACAGGAGAGAGAAACGGGACATGAGAGGGGGTGGGGGGGTAACAGGAGAGAGACACGGGGCATGAGCAGGGGGGTGGGGGGTAACAGGAGAGAGGCAAGGGGCATGAGCAGGGGGTGGGGGGCAACAGCAGGGAGACACGAGGCATAACCAGGGGTTGGGGGGCAACAGAAGGGAGACACGGGTCATGACTGGGGGGTTTGGGTAACAGGAGAGAGACACGGGGCATGAGTGGGGGGCGGGGGGTAACAGGAGAGAGACACGGGGCATGAGCGGGGGTGGGGGGCCACAGCAGGGAGACACGGGGCATGAGCGGGGGATAGGGGGCAACAGGAGGGAGACATGGGGCATGAGCGGGGGTGGGGGCAACAGCAGGGAGACACGGGGCATGAGCAGGGGGTGGGGGGAACACGAGGGAGACACGGGGCATGAGATGGGGGTGGGGGGTAACAGGAGAGAGACATGGGTCATGAGCGGGGGTGGGGGGCAACAGAAGGGAGACACGGGTCATGACTGGGGGGGTGGGGGGCAACAGGAGAGAGACACGGGGCATGAGAGGGGGGTGGGGGGTAACAGGAGAGAGAAACGGGGCATGAGCAGGGGTTGGGGGCAACAGGATAGAGACACGGGGCATGAGCAGGGGGTGGGGGAACACGAGCGAGATATGGGACATGAGAGAGGGGTGGGGGGTAACAGGAGAGAGACACATGGCATGAGCAGGGGTTGGGGGCAACAGAATAGAGACACGGGGCATGAGAGGAGGGTGGGGGGCAACAGCAGGGAGAAACGGGGCATGAGCGGTGGGTGGGGGTACCGCGAGGGAGACACAGGGCATGGGTGGGTGGTGTTGGGTAACAGGAGAGAGACACGATGCATGAGCGGGGGTGGAGGGCAACAGCAGGGAGACACGGGCATGAGTGGGGGCTGGGGGGGCAACAGCAGGGAGACACGGGGCATGACCGGGGGGTGGGGGCAACATCAGGGAGACATGGGGCATGAGCGGGGGGTGGGGAGTAACAGGAGAGAGACATGGGGCATGAGAGGAGGGTGGCGGGTAACAGGAGAGAGACACGGGGCATGAGAGGGGGGTGAGGAGTAACAGGAGAGAGACACGGGGCATGAGAGGGGGTGTGGTGGTAACAAGAGAGAGACACAGGGAATGAGCGGTGGGTGGGGGGCAACAGCAGGGAGACACGGGCATGAGCAGAGGGTGGGGGCAACAGCAGGGAGACACGGGGCATGAGAGGGGGGTGGGGGGTAACAGGAGAGAGACACGGGCATGAGCAGGGGGTGTTGGCTACAGGAGAGAGACACGGGGCATGAGCGGGTGTGGGGGGCAACAGAAGAGAGACACGGGGCATGAGTGGGAGGCGGGGGGTGTCAGGGCCTCGTTTGTACAGGCACAGGAGTGGCACAAACCAACCACCCCCTCCGCGGTCTAGGTGCCTGCAAGTTACAACTTACACAGACCTCCGAGACCCCGGCGGGGAAAGAGGGTAAGGGAATCGTTGGTTGGACAGGAACTGGTTTCAGGGTAACCAGAAAGAGGATGAGGAGAGGGGAGCTGGACAGGCAAGGGGAATGTGGATAAACACAATGCTAACAAATAAACATGTTCATTTCACAATTACACATATTGCATGTTCATAAGACTCCCCGTCTTATCAGTGAGGTAAAGAGAACAAAAGAAAACTTATCTCTGGGTTTGAGTGCTTGCCTCCTGCCTGCGCACTCTCAGGTCCGGTATCCGGAGCAGTTAAATGCTGCAAAGAGAGTTTTGAGTTATTACCTTGTGGGTGTTTCCTCACACACACAACACGTTACAATCAGTGGGTTAGTGACACTTCCCCATGCAGACCCACGTGACTCAGGCTGGGTGCGTATTAGTTTACATGCCCCCTGAAACAAGTTTTACACCGTAATGCGGACTAATGCCGCATGTGGCTACGCTGTACTATTTATCCACGTGTTAAAAGGCACACATAGATGGAGTTGCGAATGTGCTGCTTAGCCGCACGTGGTGTGGAGCGGCTTCAATACAAGCCACGCCGTATTGCAAGTCGCGGCTTCCTTAGAAGGCGCACATGGCTAATTATGCGTGCTAATTATATGCACTGCTTGCGGGGTCGCTGCGCCTCTGAATTCCCCTTGTGTGGTTTTAAATACGGGGATGAACGCTACTGCGTGCTGAACTTATCTTCTCGTGAGCAGGGGGACTCAAGAGTATGGGCGGTGCCCCTTGCTTGTGCCCAGGTTCCTGTGGAAGGCTCCCTGCTGACTGTCTCCTGAGTGCGGCTTCACTATAGCAAGCGCGGCTTTGCTGTAGCAGGCGCAGCTTCCCCCGTGTGTGCCCTGGCTCCCCTACGCTTGCGGTACTTATCTCTGGCTTGCGAGGGGGCTGAGTGAAGGTTGGCTGGGGTGTGGCCCTCGTCTGCGTCCCCTTCCTCGGAGCTCCGGTTAACACGTCCGCTTCACTCGGATGTCCAAGCACAAGCCCCGTGCTTTTGCAAGTGCGCGCATGCGCGAGTGTGCCCCACACAACGTGGGTGGAGATTTGTAGTTCCTGGCCCAGGTTCCTCTGAGTAATGTAGTTTGCAGGTTCTTTTTCCTGCAGAGGGGGCACAAAAGCTTTCTGTAGGGCTGGATTCTTTTTTGTAGGTGTTTTTTTTTTGGTGTTTGTTTGTGGGCCATGTCTGTAGCCTGCACCGGGCTCTTTGCTACACAAGCCCAAGGTCTGTTCCCTGACAGTACTCCCCCCCGCACAGAAGGCTCTGGGCTTAGGCTTATTCGGGTAATTTTGATGAAATGCTTTAATCAACCTGGGTGCATGCACATTGTGAGCCGGCTCCCAAGGTCGGTCTTCAGGACCATACCCTACCCAATCAATAAAATAGTACAAACCATGTTTGCCTTGCTGGGAATTTAGAATGGCCTTCACCTCATATTCCGGGTGTCCCTGAACCAGTATAGGGGGTGGCTTTTCAGTAGGGACAGTGGGAGGCGCGGGTTTCAATAAAGACACATGGAAAGTTGGGTGAATCTTCATTTGTTTTGGCAAGGCTAGCTTCACTGCCACTGGGTTAATCACTGCAGAGATGGTAAAATGACCCAAAAAACCTGGTTGCAGCTTACATGGACCAGACATTCGAATATTGCGTGTAGATAACCAAACACGATCCCCCTGTTTATATGGAGGGCTTTGTCTTCTTTTTAAATCAGCGTAATGCTTATATGACGTTTTTGCAGCATCCAAATTCTTTTGTATACCAGACCAGACTTGTTGAGCATAAATATGCTGCCCTCTTAGCGTGGGTAAATCCTCCAGGGACGGACTAGGAGATATGGGCAAAACCCTAGGATGGAAGCCGTAAATCCCAAAAAATTACGTATGTTTTGTGGAGCTATGAAGAGCATTATTGTATGCGATTTCTGCTAACCAGACATATTGCACCAAAGAGGTCTCAGTGTCTGTAGTATAGCAGCGCAGGAACTGTTCCAAACCTTGGTTTAACCTCTCAGTTTGCCCATCAGTTTCTAGATGATACCCAGAGGATAAACTTACTTCCATACCGATCAGTTGGCAAAAGGGGCACCAAAAGCGAGAGGTAAATTGTGGCCCACGATCAGTAATCACTCGTGTTGGAAGGCCATGTATCCGCACTACATTTTGTAAAAACAATTCAGCTAACTCCCCAGCTGTGGGTACACCCTTACATGGCACGAAGTGACCCATTTTCGTGAGAGAGTCAACCACTACTAGAATAGAAGTACATTTTTGACAGGTGGTAAGTCCACAATTAAGTCCATAGTAATAGTGTGACACGGAGTCGGGGGAGTCGGCAAGGGTTGTAACAACCCTGCTGGTTTTTGATGGCTGGACCTTTGTCTCCCACAAACGTTACAGCTAGTCACGTATTCGCGTACATCCCGAAGCAATGTAGGCCACCAAAAGTGCCGAGCTACATTCCGCTGGGTTTTGGCTACACCTGGATGACCTGCAGTAGTAGCACCATGGCACCGGGGCATGAGCCGGGGGTGGTGGGTAACAAGATAGAGACACGGGGCATGAGCGGGGGTAACAGGAGAGAGACACGGGGCATGAGCGGAGGGTGGGGGGTAACAAGAGAGAGACACAGGGCAAGAGCAGGGGGTGTGGGGCAACAGCAGGGAGACACGGGGCATGACTGGGGGGTGGGGGGAACAGGAGAGAGACACGGGGCATGAGCAGGGGGTGGGGAGCAACAGCAGGGAGACACGGGGCATGACCGGGGGCAACAGGAGCGAGACACGGGGTACGAGCAGGGGGTGGGGGACAACAGCAGGGAGACACGGGGCATGAGCAGGGGGTGGGGGGCAACAGGAGGGAGACACGGGGCATGACCGGTGGGTGGGGGCAACAGGAGGGAGACATGGGGCATGACCGGGGGGTGGGGGGCAACAGGAGAGAGTCACAGGGCATGACCGGGTACAGGACATAGACACGGAGCATGAGAGGGGGGTGGGGGTAACAGGAGAGAGACATGGGGCATGAGCGGGGGGTGGGGGGCAACATGAGAGAGGCAAGGGGCATGAGCGGGGGGTGGGGGGCAACAGCAGGGAGATATGGGGCATGAGCGGGGGGTGGGGGAACACGAGGGAGACACAGGGCATGAGAGGGGGGTGGGGGTAACAGGAGAGACACGAGGCATGAGAGGGGGTGGGGGTAACAGCAGAGAGACACGGGGCATGAGCGGGGGTTGGGGGCAACAGCAGGGAGACACAGGGCATGACCGGGGGGTGGAGGGCAACAGCAGGGAGACACGGGGCATGACCGGGGGTGGGGGGTTACAGGAGAGAGACACGGGACATGAATGGGGGGTGGGGGCAACAGCAGGGAAACACGGGGCATGACCGGGGGTGGGGGCCAACAGCAGGGAGACACAGGGCATGACCGGAGGGTGGGGGGAACAGGAGAGAGACACGCGGCATGAGCGGGGGATGGGGGGAAACAGCAGAGAGACATGGGTCATGACCGGGGGTTGGCGGGCAACAAGAGTAAGACACGGGGCATGAGCGGGGGGTGGGGGGCAACAGCATGGAGACACGGGTTATGACAGGGGGGTGGGGGGCAACAGGAGAGAGACACGGGGCATGAGCCGGGGGTGGGGGGTAACAGGAGAGAGACACGGGGCATGAGTGGGGGTAACAGGAGAGAGACACGGGACATGAGCGGGGGGTGGGGGTAACAAGAGAGAGACACAGGGCAAGAGCAGGGGGTGTGGGGCAACAGCAGGGAGGCACGGGGCATGAGTGGGGGGTGAGGGGCAACAGCAGGGAGACACGGGGCATGACCGGGGGGTGGAGGGAACAGGAGAGAGACACGGGGCATGAGCAGGGGGTGGGGAGCAACAGCAGGGAGACATGGGGCATGACCGGGGGCAACAGGAGCGAGACACTGGGTACGAGCGGGGGGTGGGGGACAACAGCAGGGAGACACGGGGCATGACCGGGGGTGGGGGGCAACAGGAGAGAGACACGGGGCATGAGAGGGGGTGGGGGTAACAGGAGAGAGACACAGGGCATGAGCGGGGGTTGGGGGCAACAGCAGGGAGACACGGGGCATGACCGGGGGTGGGGGGCAACAGAAGAGAGACATGGGGCATGAGAGGGTGGTGGGGGTAACAGGAGAGAGACACAGTGCATGAGCGGGGGTGGAGGGCAACAGCAGGGAGACATGGGGCATGAGCGGGAGGTAGGGGGCAACAGCAGGGGGACATGGGGCATGAGTGGGTGTGGGGGGCAACAGCAGGGAGACACGGGGCATGACCGGGGGTATGGGGAAACAACAGGGAGACACGGGGCATGAGCAGGGGGTGAGGGCAACAGCAGGGAGACATGGGGCATGACCGGGGGATGGGGAGCAACAGGAGAGAGACACGGGGCATGAGCGGGGGGTGGGGGCAACAACAGGGAGACACGGGGAATGACCAGGGTGTGGGGGGCAACAGGAGAGAGACACGGGGCATGAGAGGGGGGTGGTGGGTAACAGGAGAGAGACACGGGGCATGAGCAGGGAGTGGGGGGCAACAGCAGGGAGACACGGGGCATGACCGGGGTTGGGAGGTAACAGGAGACACGGGGCATGACCGGGGGGTGGGGGGCAACAGGAGAGAGATACGGGGCATGAGCGGGGTGTGAGATGGCAACAGCAGGGAGACACGGGGCATGAGTGGGGGGTGGGGGGTAACAGGAGACACGGGGCATGAGTGGGGGGTGGGGGTAACAGGAGAGAGACACGGGGCATGAGCGGGGGATGGGGTAACAGGAGAGAGACACGGGGCATGAGTGGGGTGTGGGGGGGCAACAGCAGGGAGACAAGGGGCATGAGTGGGGGGTGGGGGAACAAGAGGGAGACACAGGGCATGAGCGGGGGTGGGGGGAACATGAGGGAGACATGGGGCATGAGCAGGGGGTCAGGTGCTACAAGAAGGAGACACGGGGCATGAGCAGGTGGTGGGGGAACACAAGGGAGACACTGGGCATGAGCAGGTTGTGGGGGGCAATAGCAGGAATACACAGGGCATGAGCGGGGTGGGGGGAACATGAGGGAGACATGGGACATGAGCAGGGGGTGGGGGGCAACAGCAGGGAGACACGGGGCATGAGCGGGGGGTGAGGGGCAACAGCAGGGAGACACGAGCATGACCGGGCGGTGGAGGGAACAGGAGAGAGAAACGGGGCATGAGCAGGGGGTGGGGGAAACAGCAGGGAGACACAGGGCATGACCAGGGTGTGGGGGGCAACAAGAGAGAGACACGGGGCATGAACAGGAGGTGGGGGCAACAACAGGGAGACACTGAGCATGACCGGGGGTGGGGGTCAACAGGAGTGAGACACGGGACATGAGCGTGGGGTGGGGGCAACAGGAGAGAGACACAGGGCATGAGAGAGGGGTGGGGGTAACAGGAGAGAGACATGGGGCATGAGCGTGGGGTGGGGGGCAACAGGAGAGTGACACAGGGCATGAGAGAGGGGTGGGGGATAACAGGAGAGAGACACAGGGCATGAGCGGGGGGTGGGGGGCAACAGCAAGGAGACACAGGGCATGACCGGGTTGTGGGGGTAACAGGAGAGAGACACGGGACATGAGCGGGGGTTGGGCTTAACAGCAGGGAGACACGGGGCATGACTGGGGGGTGCGGGGCAACAGAAGAGAGACACGGGGCATGAGAGGGTGGTAGGGGGTAACAGGAGAGAGACACGGTGCATGAGCGGGGGGTGGGGGCAAAAGCAGGGAGACACGGGGCATGAGCGTGGGGTGGGGGGCAACAGGAGAGAGACACAGGGCATGAGAGAGGGTGGGGGGTAACAGGAGAGAGACACTGGGCATGAGCGTGGGGAGAGGGCAACATGAGAGAGACACAGGGCATGAGCGGGGAGTGGGGGGCCACAGCAGGGAGACACGGGGCATGAAAGGAGGGTGGGGGGAACACGAGGGAGACACGGGGCATGAGATGGGGTGGGGGGTAACAGGAGAGAGACACGGGGCATGAGTGCGGGGTGGAGGTCAACAGCAGGGAGACACGGGGCATGGCTGGGGGGCAACAGGAGAGAGACACAGGGCATGAGAGGGGGTGGAGGGTAACAGGAGAGAGACAGGGGGCATGAGCGGGGAGTGGGGGGCAACAGCAGGGAGACACGGGGCATGACCGGGGGTTGGGGCAACAGGAGAGAGACACGGGGCATGAGAGGGGGTGGGGGTACCAGGAGAGAGACACGGGGCATGAGTGGGGGCCGGGGGCAACAGGAGGGAGACACAGAGCATGAGAGGGGGGTGGGGGTAACAGGAGAGAGACACGGGGCATGAGCTTGGGGTGGGGGCAACAGCAGGGAGATACGGGGGCATGAGCGGGGGGTGGGGGAACACGAGGGAGACACGGGGCATGAGAGGGGGGTGGGGAGTAACAGGAGAGAGACACGGGGCATGAGCGGGAGTTAGGGGGCAACAGGAGAGAGACACGAGGCATGAGAGGGTGTGGGGGTAACAGCAGAGAGACACGGGGCATGAGGTGGGGTGGGGGGCACAGCAGGGAGACACGGGGCTTGACCAGGGGGTGGGGGGCAACAGCAGGGAGACACGGGGCATGACCGGGGGGTGGGGGGTTAGAGGAGAGAGACACAGGGCATGACCGGGGGTGGGGGGCAACAGCAGGGAGACACGGGGCATGACTGGGGGGTGGGGGGTTACAGGAGAGAGACGAGGGACATGACCGGGGGTTGGCGGCAACAGCACAGAGACACGGGGCATGACCGGGGGGTGGGGGGTTACAGGAGAGAGACACGGGGCATGAGCAGGGGGTGGGGGGCACACGAGGGAGACATAGGGCATGAGAGGGGGGTGGGGGTAACAGAAGAGAGACACGGTGCAGGGGGTGGGGGGCAACAGGAAGGAGACACGGGGCATGACTGGGGGTGGGGGCAACAGAAGGGAGACACGGGTCATGGTCAGGAGGTGGGGGGCAACAGGAGAGAGACACAGGGTATGAGAGGGTGGTGGGGGGTAACAGGAGAGAGAAACGGGACATGAGAGGTGGTGGGGGGTAACAGGAGAGAGACAAGGGCCATGAGAGGGTGTTGGGGGTAACAGGAGAGAGACACAGGGCATGAGTGGGGGGTATGGGTAACAGGAGAGAGACACAGGGCATGAGTGGGGGGTGGGGGGCAACAGCAGGGAGACACGGGGCATGAGCGGGGGTGGAGGGCAACAGCAGGGCGACACGGGGCATGAGCAGGGCGTGGGGGGAACACGAGGGAGACATGGGGCATGAGAAGGGGTTGGTGGATAACAGAAGAGAGACACGGGGCATGAGCAGGGGGTGGGGGGCAACAGGAGGGAGACACGGGGCATGAGAGGGGGGTGGGGGTAACAGGAGAGAGAAACGGGGCATGAGCCAGACGTGGGGGGAACATGAGGGAGACAGGGGGCATGAGAGGGGGGTGGGGGGTTACAGAAAAGGGACATGGGGCATGAGAGGGGGTTGGGGGGTAACAGGAGAGAGAAACGGGGCATGAGCTGGGTGGGGGCAACAGCAGGGAGACACGGGGCATGACCGGGGTGTGGGGGCAACAGGAGCGAGACACGGGGTACGAGCGGGGGTGTGGGGGACAACAGCAGGGAGACACGGGGCATGACCGGGGGTGGGGGGCAACAGGAGAGAGACACGGGGCATGAGAGGGGGTGGGGGTAACAGGAGAGAGACACAGGGCATGAGCGGGGGTTGGGGGGCAACAGCAGGGAGACACGGGGCATGACCGGGGGTGGGGGGCAACAGAAGAGAGACACGGGGCATGAGAGGGTGGTGGGGGTAACAGGAGAGAGACACGGTGCATGAGCGGGGGTGGGGGGCAACAGCAGGGAGACATGGGGCATGAGCGGGAGGTGGGGGGAAACAGCAGGGAGACATGGGGCATGAGTGGGGGGTGGGGGGCAACAGCAGGGAGACACGGGGCATGACCGGGGGTTGGGGGAAACAGCAGGGAGACACAGGGCATGAGCAGGGGGTGGGGGCAACAGCAGGGAGACATGGGGCATGACCGGGGGATGGGGCAACAGGAGAGAGACACGGGGCATGAGCGGGGGTTGGGGGCAACAGCAGGGAGACACGGGGAATGACCAGGGTGTGGGGGGCAACAGGAGAGAGACACGGGGCATGAGAGGGCTGTGGTGGGTAACAGGAGAGAGACACGGGGCATGAGCGGGGTGTGGGGGGCAACAGCAGGGAGACACGGGGCATGACCGTGGTTGGGAGGTAACAGGAGACACGGGGCATGACCGGGGGGTGGGGGGCAACAGGAGAGAGATACGGGGCATGAGCGGGGTGTGAGGTGGCAACAGCAGGGAGACACGGGGCATGAGTGGGGGGTGGGGGGTAACAGGAGACACGGGGCATGACCAGGGGGTGGGGGGGTAACAGGAGAGAGACACGGGGCATGAGCGGGGGATGGGGGTAACAGGAGAGAGACACGGGGCATGAGTGCGGTGTGGGGGGCAACAGCAGGGAGACGTGGGGCATGAGCGGGGGGTGGGGGAACATGAGGGAGACACGGGGCATGAGCAGGGGGTCGGGTGCTACAAGAAGGAGACATGGGGCATGAGCAGGTGGTGGGGGAACACGAGGTAGACACGGTGCATGAGCGGGGGTGGGGGGCAATAGCAGGGAGACACAGGGCATGAGCGGGGGTGGGGGGAACATGAGGGAGACATGGGAAATGAGCAGGGGGTGGGGGGTAACAGGAGAGCGACACGGGGCATGAGCGGGGGGTGGGGGACAACAGCAGGGAGACACAGGGCATGAGCGTGGGATGGGGGTAACAGGAGAGAGACATGGGGCATGAGCGTGGGGTGGGGGGCAACAGGAGAGTGACACAGGGCATGAGAGAGGGGTGGGGGATAACAGGAGAGAGACACGGGGCATGAGCGAGGGATGGGGGCAACAGCAGGGAGACACAGGGCATGACCGGGTTGTGGGGGGTAACAGGAGAGAGACACGGGGCATGAGCAGGGGTTGGGGGCAACAGCAGGGAGACACGGGGCATGACTGGGGGGCAACAGAAGAGAGACACGGGGCATGAGAGGGTGGTAGGGGGTAACAGGAGAGAGACACGGTGCATGAGCGGGGGTTGGGGGGCAACAGCAGGGTGACACGGGGCATGAGCGTGGAGTGGGGGGGCAACAGGAGAGAGACACAGGGCATGAGAGAGGGTGGGGGTAACAGGAGAGAGACACGGGACATGAGTGTGGGGTGGGGGGCAACATGAGAGAGACACAGGGCATGAGCGGGGAGTGGGGGGCCACAGCAGGGAGACACGGGGCATGAAAGGAGGGTGGGGGGAACACGAGGGAGACACGGGGCATGAGATGGGACGGGGGTAACAGGAGAGAGACAAGGGGCATGAGCGGGGGGTGGAGGGAAACAGCAGGGAGACACGGGGCATGGCTGGGGGTGGGGGGCAACCGGAGAGAGACACGGGGCATGTGAGGGGGGTGGGGGTAACAGGAGAGAGAAACGGGACATGAGAGGGGGTGGGGGGTAACAGGAGAGAGACAGGGGGCATGAGCGGGCGGTGGGGGGCAACAGCAGGGAGACACGGGGCATGACTGGGGGTGGGGGAAACAGGAGAGAGACACGTGGCATGAGAGGGGGTGGGGGGTACCAGGAGAGAGACACGGGGCATGAGTGGGGGCTGGGGGTAACAGGAGAGAGACACGGGGCATGAGCGGGGGGTGGGGAGCAACAGCAGGGAGACACGGGGCAGGAGCGGGGGATGGAGGGCAAAAGCAGGGAGACACGGGGCATGAGCAGGGCGTGGGGGGAACACGAGGGAGACATGGGACAAGAGAGGGGGTTGGGGGTAACAGAAGAGAGACACAGTGCAGTCGGTGGGGGGCAACAGGAGGGAGACACGGGGCATGACCGGGGGTTGGGGGAAACAGCAGGGAGACACAGGGCATGAGCAGGGGGTGGGGGCAACAGCAGGGAGACATGGGGCATGACCGGGGGATGGGGCAACAGGAGAGAGACACGGGGCATGAGCGGGGGTTGGGGGCAACAGCAGGGAGACACGGGGAATGACCAGGGTGTGGGGGGCAACAGGAGAGAGACACGGGGCATGAGAGGGCTGTGGTGGGTAACAGGAGAGAGACACGGGGCATGAGCGGGGTGTGGGGGGCAACAGCAGGGAGACACGGGGCATGACCGTGGTTGGGAGGTAACAGGAGACACGGGGCATGACCGGGGGGTGGGGGGCAACAGGAGAGAGATACAGGGCATGAGCGGGGTGTGAGGTGGCAACAGCAGGGAGACACGGGGCATGAGTGGGGGGTGGGGGGTAACAGGAGACACGGGGCATGACCAGGGGGTGGGGGGGTAACAGGAGAGAGACACGGGGCATGAGCGGGGGATGGGGGTAACAGGAGAGAGACACGGGGCATGAGTGCGGTGTGGGGGGCAACAGCAGGGAGACGTGGGGCATGAGCGGGGGGTGGGGGAACATGAGGGAGACACGGGGCATGAGCAGGGGGTCGGGTGCTACAAGAAGGAGACATGGGGCATGAGCAGGTGGTGGGGGAACACGAGGGAGACACGGTGCATGAGCGGGGGTGGGGGGCAATAGCAGGGAGACACAGGGCATGAGCGGGGGTGGGGGGAACATGAGGGAGACATGGGAAATGAGCAGGGGGTGGGGGGTAACAGGAGAGCGACACGGGGCATGAGCGGGGGGTGGGGGACAACAGCAGGGAGACACAGGGCATGAGCGTGGGATGGGGGTAACAGGAGAGAGACATGGGGCATGAGCGTGGGGTGGGGGGCAACAGGAGAGTGACACAGGGCATGAGAGAGGGGTGGGGGATAACAGGAGAGAGACACGGGGCATGAGCGAGGGATGGGGGCAACAGCAGGGAGACACAGGGCATGACCGGGTTGTGGGGGGTAACAGGAGAGAGACACGGGGCATGAGCAGGGGTTGGGGGCAACAGCAGGGAGACACGGGGCATGACTGGGGGGCAACAGAAGAGAGACACGGGGCATGAGAGGGTGGTAGGGGGTAACAGGAGAGAGACACGGTGCATGAGCGGGGGGTGGGGGGCAACAGCAGGGTGACACGGGGCATGAGCGTGGGGTGGGGGGGCAACAGGAGAGAGACACAGGGCATGAGAGAGGGTGGGGGTAACAGGAGAGAGACACGGGACATGAGTGTGGGGTGGGGGGCAACATGAGAGAGACACAGGGCATGAGCGGGGAGTGGGGGGCCACAGCAGGGAGACACGGGGCATGAAAGGAGGGTGGGGGGAACACGAGGGAGACACGGGGCATGAGATGGGACGGGGGTAACAGGAGAGAGACAAGGGGCATGAGCGGGGGGTGGAGGGAAACAGCAGGGAGACACGGGGCATGGCTGGGGGTGGGGGGCAATCGGAGAGAGACACGGGGCATGTGAGGGGGGTGGGGGTAACAGGAGAGAGAAACGGGACATGAGAGGGGGTGGGGGGTAACAGGAGAGAGACAGGGGGCATGAGCGGGCGGTGGGGGGCAACAGCAGGGAGACACGGGGCATGACTGGGGGTGGGGGAAACAGGAGAGAGACACGTGGCATGAGAGGGGGTGGGGGGTACCAGGAGAGAGACACGGGGCATGAGTGGGGGCTGGGGGTAACAGGAGAGAGACACGGGGCATGAGCGGGGGGTGGGGAGCAACAGCAGGGAGACACGGGGCAGGAGCGGCGGATGGAGGGCAAAAGCAGGGAGACACGGGGCATGAGCAGGGCGTGGGGGGAACACGAGGGAGACATGGGACAAGAGAGGGGGTTGGGGGTAACAGAAGAGAGACACAGTGCAGTCGGTGGGGGGCAACAGGAGGGAGACACGGGGCATGACTGGGGGTGGGGGGCAACAGAAGGGAGACACGGGTCATGATCAAGAGGTGGGGGGCAACAGGAGAGAGACACAGGGTATGAGAGGGCGGTGGGGGGTAACAGGAGAGAGAAACGGGACATGAGAGGGGGTGGGGGGTAACAGGAGAGAGACAAGGGGCATGAGCGGGGGGTTTGGGGCAACAGCTGGGAGACACGGGGCATGACCGGGGAGTGGGGGGCCACAGTAGAGAGGCACGGGGCATGAGAGGGGGTTGGGGGTTAACAGGAGAGAGAAACGGGGCATGAGTGGGGGTTAGGGGTAACAGGAGAGAGACACGGGGCATGAGCGGGGGGTGGGGGGCAACAGCAGGGAGACATGGGGCATGAGCAGGGGTGGAGGGCAACAGTAGGGAGACACGGGGCATGAGCGGGGCGTGGAGGGAACACGAGGGAGACATTGGGCATGAGAAGGGGGTGATGGATAACAGAAGAGAGGCACGGGGCATGAGCAGGGGGTGGGGGGCAACAGGAGGGAGACACGGGGCATGAGAGGGGGTGGGGGTAACAGGAGAGAGAAACGGGGCATGAGCCGGACGTGAGGGGGAACACGAGGGAGACACGGGGCATGAGAGGGGGGTGGGGGGTAACAGGAGAGGGACACGAGGCATGAGCAGGGGTTGGAGGGCAACAGGAGGGAGACACAGGGCATGACTGGTGGGCGGGGGGCAACAGGAGCGAGACACGGGCATGACCGGGGGGTGGGGGGCAACAGGAGAGAGACACGGGGCATGACCGGGGGATGGAGGGCAACAGGAGGGAGACACGGAGCATGAGAGGGGGGAGGGGGTAACAGGAGAGAGACACGGGGCATGAGCGGGGGGTGGGGGAACACGAGGGAGACACGGGGCATGAGCGTGGTGTGGGGGGCAACATGAGAGAGACACAGGGCATGAGCGGGGAGTGGGGGGCCACAGCAGGGAGACACGGGGCATGAAAGGAGGGTGGGGGGAACACGAGGGAGACACGGGGCATGAGATGGGATGGGGGTAACAGGAGAGAGACAAGGGGCATGAGCGGGGGGTGGAGGGAAACAGCAGGGAGACACGGGGCATGGCTGGGGGTGGGGGGCAACCGGAGAGAGACACGGGGCATGAGAGGGTGGTGGGGGGTAACAGGAGAGAGAAATGGGACATGAGAGGGGGTGGGTGGTAACAGGAGAGAGACAGGGGGCATGAGTGGGGAGTGGGGGGCAACAGCAGGGAGACAGGGGGCATGACTGGGGGTGGGGGAAACAAGAGAGAGACACGTGGCATGAGAGGGGGTGGGGGGTACCAGGAGAGAGACACGGGGCATGAGTGGGGGCTGGGGGTAACAGGAGAGAGACACGGGGCATGAGCGGGGGGTGGGGAGCAACAGCAGGGAGACACGGGGCATGAGCGGGGGATGGAGGGCAAAAGCAGGGAGACATGGGGTATGAGCAGGGCGTGGGGGGAACACGAGGGAGACATGGGACAAGAGAGGGGGTGGGGGTAACAGAAGAGAGACACAGTGCAGGGGGTGGGGGGCAACAGGTGGGAGACACGGGGCATGACTGGGGGTGGGGGGCAACAGAAGGGAGACACGGGTCATGACCAGGAGGTGGGGGGCAACAGGAGAGAGACACAGGGTATGAGAGGGCGGTGGGGGGTAACAGGAGAGAGAAACGGGACATGAGAGGGGGGTGGGGGGTAACAGGAGAGAGACAAGGGGCATGAGCGGGGGGTTTGGGGCAACAGCTGGGAGACACGGGGCATGACCGGGGAGTGGGGGGCCACAGTAGAGAGGCACGGGGCATGAGAGGGGGTTGGGGGTTAACAGGAGAGAGAAACGGGGCATGAGTGGGGGTTAGGGGTAACAGGAGAGAGACACGGGGCATGAGCGGGGGGTGGGGGGCAACAGCAGGGAGACACGGGGCATGAGCAGGGGTGGAGGGCAACAGCAGGGAGACACGGGGCATGAGCGGGGCGTGGGGGGAACACGAGGGAGACATTGGGCTTGAGAAGGGGGTGGTGGATAACAGAAGAGAGGCACGCGGCATGAGCAGGGGGTGGGGGCAACAGGAGGGAGACACGGGGCATGAGAGGGGGAGGGGGTAACAGGAGAGAGAAACGGGGCATGAGCCGGACGTGAGGGGGAACACGAGGGAGACACGGGGCATGAGAGGGGGGTGGGGGGTAACAGGAGAGGGACACGAGGCATGAGCAGGGGGTGGGGGGCAACAGGAGGGAGACACAGGGCATGACCGGTGGGTGGGGGGCAACAGGAGTGAGACACGGGCATGACCGGGGGGTGGGGGGCAACAGGAGAGAGACACGGGGCATGACCGGGGGGTGGAGGGCAACAGGAGGGAGACACGGAGCATGAGAGGGGGGAGGGGGTAACAGGAGAGAGACACAGGGCATGAGCGGGGGGTGGGGGAACATGAGGGAGACACGGGGCATGAGAGGGGGGTGGGGAGTAACAGGAGAGAGACACAGGGCATGAGCGGGAGTTAGGGGGTAACAGGAGAGAGACACGAGGCATGAGAGGGGGTGGGGGTAACAACAGAGAGACACGGTGCAGGGGGGTGTGGGGGGCAACAGCAGGGAGACACAGGGCATGACCGGGGGGTGTGGGGCAACTACAGGGAGACACGGGGCATGACCGGGGGGTGGGGGGTTACAGGAGAGAGACACAGGGCATGACTGGGGGGTGGGAGGGTTACAGGAGAGAGACACGGGGCATGAGCGGGGGGTGGGGGGCACACGAGGGAGACATGGGGCATGAGAGGGGGGTGGGGGTAACAGAAGAGAGACACGGTGCAGGGGGTGGGGGGCAACAGGAGGGAGATACGGGGTATGACTGGGGGATGGGGGCAACAGAAGGGAGACACGGGTCATGGTCAGGAGGTGGGGGGCAACAGGAGAGAGACACAGGGTATGAGAGGGTGGTGGGGGTAACAGGAGAGAAAAACGGGACATGAGAGGGGGGTGGGGGGTAACAGGAGAGAGACAGGGGGCATGAGCGGCGGGTTTGGGGCAACAGCAGGGAGACACGGGGCATGACCGGGGGTGGGGGGCAACAGTAGATAGACATGGGGCATGAGAGGGGGTTGGGGGTAACAGGAGAGAGACACAGGGCATGAGTGGGGGGTAGGGGTAACAGGAGAGAGACACAGGGCATGAGTGGGGGGTGGGAGGCAAAAGCAGGGAGACACGGGGCATGAGCGGGGGTGGAGGGCAACAGCAGGGAGACACGGGCATGAGCAGAGCGTGGGGGGAACACGAGGGAGACATGGGGCATGAGAAGGGGTTGGTGGATAACAGAAGAGAGACACGGGGCATGAGCAGGGGGTGGGGGGCAACAGGAGGGAGACACGGGGCATGAGAGGAGGGTGGGGGTAACAGGAGAGAGAAACGGGGCATGATCCGGACGTGGGGGGAACACGAGGGAGACACGGGGCATGAGAGGGGGGTGGGGGGTTACAGAAGAGGGACACAGGGCTTGAGAGGGGGTGGGAGGTAACAGGAGAGCGAAACGGGGCATGAGCGGGGGGTGGGGTCAACAGCAGGGAGACACGGGGCATGACCGGGGGTGGTGGTCAACAGGAGAGAGACATGGGACATGAGCGTGGGGTGGGGGCAACAGGAGAGAGACACAGGGCATGAGAGACGGGTGGGGGTAACAGGAGAGAGACATGGGGCATGACCGGGGGGTGGAGGGCAACAGGAGGGAGACACGGAGCATGAGAGCGGGTGGGGGTAACAGTAGAGAGACATAGGGCATGAGCGGGGGTTGGGGGGCAACAGCGGGAAGATACGGGGCATGAGCGGGGGGTGGGGGAACAAGAGGGAGACACGGGGCATGAGAGGGGGGTGGTGAGTAACAGGAGAGAGACACGGGGAATGAGCGGAAGTTAGGGGGCAACAGGAGAGAGACACGAGGCATGAGAGGGGGTGGGGGGTAACAGGAGAGAGACACAGGGCATGAGCGGGGGGTGGGGGGTAACAGGAGAGAGACACGGGGCATGAGCGTGGGGTGGGGCAACAGCAGGGAAACACGGGGCATGACCGGGGGTGTGGGGGGCAACAGGAGAGAGACACGGGGCATGAGCGGGAGGTGGGGGCAACAGCAGGGAGACACAGGGCATGACCGGGGGTGGGGGTCAACAGGAGAGAGACACGGGACATGAGCGTGGGGTGGGGGCAACAGGAGACAGACACAGGGCATGAGAGAGGGGTTGGGGTAACAGGAGAGAGACATGGGGCATGAGCGTGGGGTGGGGGGCAACAGGAGATTGACACAGGGCATGAGAGAGGGGTGGGGGATAACAGGAGAGAGACATGGGGCATGAACAGAGGGTGGGGGCAACAGCAGGGAGACACAGGGCATGACCAGGGTGTGGGGGGTAACAGGAGAGAGACACGGGGCATGAGCGGGGGTTGGGGGGCAACAGCAGGGTGACACTGGGCATGACTGGGGGGAGGGGGCAACAGAAGAGAGACACGGGGCATGAGAGGGTTGTAGGGGTAACAGGAGAGAGACACGGTGCATGAGCGGGGGGTGGGGGGCAAGAGCAGGGAGACACGGAGCATGAACGTGGGGTGGGGGGCAACAGGAGAGAGACACAGGGCATGAGAGAGGGGTGGGGGGGTAACAGGAGAGAGACATGGGGCATGAGCATGGGGTGGGGGGAAAATGAGAGAGACACAGGGCATGAGCGGGGAGTGGGGGGCAACAGCAGGGAGACACGGGGCATGAAAGGAGGGTGGGGGGAACACGAGGGAGAAACGGGGCATGAGATGGGGCGGGGGGTAACAGGAGAGAGACACGGGGCATGAGCGGGGGGTGGAGGGCAACAGCAGGTAGACACAAGGCATGGCTGGGGGTGGGGGGCAACAGGAGAGAGACACGGGGCATGAGAGGGGGTGGGGGGTAACAGGAGAGAGAAACGGGACATGAGAGGGGGTGGGGGGTAACAGGAGAGGGACAGGGGGCATGAGCGGGGGGCGGGGCAACAGCAGGGAGACACGGGGAATGACCGGGGGTGGGGGCAACAGAAGAGAGACACGGGGCATGAGAGGGGGTGTGGGGTAACAGGAGGGCGACACGGGGCATGAGAGGGGGTGGGGGTAACAGCAGAGAGACACGGGGCATGAGGGGGCGTGGGGGGCAACAGCAGGGAGAAACGGGGCATGACCGGGGGGTGGGGGGCAACAGCAGGGAGACATGGGGCATGACCGGGGGGTGGGGGGTTACAGGAGAGAGACACGGGGCATGACCGGGGGTGGGGGGCAACGGCAGGGAGACAAGGGGCATGACTGGGGGGTGGGGTGCAGCAGAAGGGAGACACAGGGCATGACCAGGAGTTGGGGGGCAACAGGAGAGAGACACAGGGTATGAGAGGGCGGTGGGGCGTAACAGGAGAGAGAAACGGGACATGAGAGGGGGGTGGGGGGTAACAGGAGAGAGACAAGGGGCATGAGCGGGGGAGCGGGGCAACAGTAGAAAGACACGGGGCATGAGAGGGGGTTGGGGGTAACAGGAGAGAGACACGGGGCATGAGTGGGGGGTAGGGGTAACAGGAGAGAGACACAGGGCATGAGTGGGGGGTGGGGGGACAACAGCAGGGAGACACGGGGCATGAGCAGGGGTGGAGGGCAACATCAGGGAGACACGTGGCATGAGCGGGGCGTGGGGGGAACAAGAGGGAGACATGGGGCATGAGAAGGGGGTGGTGGATAACAGAAGAGAGACATGGGGCATGAGCAGGGGGTGGGGGGCAACAGGAGGGAGACACGGGGCATGAGAGGGGTTGGGGGTAACAGGAGAGAGAAACGGGGCATGAGCCGGACGTGGGGGGAACACAAGGGAGACACGGGGCATGAGAGGGGAGTGGGGGTAACAGAGGAGGGACATGGGGCATGAGCAGGGGGTGGGGGCAACAGGAGGGAGACACGGGGCATGACCGGTGGGTGGGGGGCAACAGGAGCGAGACACGGGGCATGACTGGGGGGTGGGGGGCAACAGGAGAGAGACACGGGGCATGACCGGGGAGTGGAGGGCAACAGGAGAGAGACACGGAGCATGAGAGGGGGGTGGGGGTAACAGGAGAGAGACACGGGGCATGAGCGGGGGGTGGGGGCAACATGAGAACGGCACGGGGCATGAGGGGTGGTTGGGGGGCAACAGCAGGGAGATATGGGGCATGAGCGGGGGGTGGGGGAACACAAGGGAGACATGGAGCATGAGAGGGGTCTGGGGGGCAACAGGAGAGAGACACGGGGCATGAGAGGGGGTGGAGGGTAACAGGAGAGAGACACAGGGCATGAGGGGGGTGGGGGGCAACAGCAGGGAGACACGGGGCATAACCGGGGGTGGGGGGCAACAGCAGGGAGACATGGGGCATGAGAGGTGGGTGGGGTTAACAGAAGAGAGACACGGTGCAGGGGGTGGGGGGCAACAGGAGGGAGATACGGGGCATGACTGGGGGATGGGTTCAACAGAAGGGAGACACGGGTCATGGTCAGGAGGTGGGGGCAACAGGAGAGAGACACAGGGTATGAGAGGGTGGTGGGGGTAACAGGAGAGAGAAACGGGACATGAGAGGGGGGTGGGGTTAACAGGAGAGAGACAGGGGGCATGAGTGGGGGGTTTGGCGCAACAGCAGGGAGACACGGGGCATGACCGGGGGTTAGGGGTAACAGGAGAGAGACACAGGGCATGAGTGGGGGGTGGGAGGCAACAGCAGTTAGACACGGGGCATGAGCGGGGGTGGAGGGCAACAGCAGGGAGACATGGGGCATGAGCAGGGCGTGGGGGGAACACGAGGGAGACATGGGGCATGAGAAGGGGTTGGTGGATAACAGAAGAGAGACACGGGGCATGAGCAGGGGGTGGGGGGCAATAGGAGGCAGACACGGGGCATGAGAGGGGGGTGGGGGTAACAGGAGAAGAAACGGGGCATGATCCGGACGTGGGGGGAACACGAGGGAGACACGGGGCATGAGAGGGGGTGGGGGTTACAGAAGAGGGACACGGGACTTGAGAGGGGGTGGGGGGTAACAGGAGAGAGAAACGGGGCATGAGCGGGGGGGTGGGGTCAACAGCAGGTAGACATGGGACATGACCGGCGGTGGGGGTCAACAGAAGAGAGACACGGGACATGAGCGTGGGGTGGGGGCAACAGGAGAGAGACACAGGGCATGAGAGAGGGGTGGGGGTAACAGGAGAGAGACATGGGGCATGACCGGGTTGTGGGGGGCAACAGGAGAGAGACTCGGGGCATGTGCGGGAGGTGGGGGCAACAGCAGGGAGACATGGGACATGACCGGCGGTGGGGGTCAACAGGAGAGAGACACGGGACATGAGCGTGGGGTGGGGGCAACAGGAGAGAGACACAGGGCATGAGAGAGGGGTGGGGGTAACAGAGAGAGACATGGGGCATGACCAGGGGGTGGAGGGCAACAGGAGGGAGACACGGAGCATGAGAGGGGGTGGGGGTAACAGTAGAGAGACACGGGGCATGAGCGGGGGTTGGGGGGCAACAGCAGGGAGATACGGGGCGTGGGTGGGGGAACACGAGGGAGACACGGGGCATGAGAGGGGGGTGGGGAGTAACAGGAGAGAGACACGGGGCATGAGCGGGAGTTAGGGGGCAACAGGAGAGAGACACAAGGCATTAGAGGGGGTGGGGGGTAACAGGAGAGAGACACAGGGCATGAGCGGGGGGTGGGGGGTAACAGGAGAGAGACACGGGGCATGAGCGGGTGGTGGGGGTAACAGCAGGGAGACACGGGGCATGACAGGGGTGTGGGGGCAACATGAGAGAGACACGGGGCATGAGCGGGAGGTGGGGGCAACAGCAGGGAGACACAGGGCATGACCGGGGGTGGGGGTCAACAGGAGAGAGACACGGGACATGAGCGTGGGGTGGGGGCAACAGGAGAGAGACACAGGGCATGAGAGAGGGGTGGGGGTAACAGGAGAGAGACATGGGGCATGAGCGTTGGGTGGGGGGCAACAGGAGAGTGACACAGGGCATGAGAGAGGGGTGGGGGATAACAGGAGAGAGACACGGGGCATGAGCGGGGAGTGGGGGGCAACAGCAGGGAGACACAGGGCATGACCGGGGTGTGGGGGGTAACAGGAGTGAGACACGGGGCATGAGCGGGGGTTGGGGGGCAACAGCAGGGTGACACTGGGCATGACTGGGGGAGGGGGCAACAGAAGAGAGACACGGGGCATGAGAGGGTTGAAGGGGGTCACAGGAGAGAGACACGGTGCATGAGCGGGGGGTGGGTGGCAACAGCAGGGAGACACGGGGCATGAACGTGGGGTGGGGGGCAACAGGAGAGAGACACAGGGCATGAGAGAGGGGTGGGGGGTAACAGGAGAGAGACACGGGGCATGAGCATGGGGTGGGGGCAACATGAGAGAGACACAGGGCATGAGCGGGGAGTGAGGGGCAACAGCAGGGAGACACGGGGCATGAAAGGAGGGTAGTGGGAACACGAGTGAGAAACGGGGCATGAGATGGGGCGGGGGGTAACAGGAGAGAGACACGGGGCATGAGCGGGGGGTGGAGGGCAACAGCAGGTAGACACGGGGCATGGCTGGGGGTGGGGGGCAACAGGAGAGAGACACGGGCATGAGAGGGGGGTGGGGGGTAACAGGAGAGAGAAACGGGACATGAGAGGGGGTGGGGGGTAACAGGAGAGAGACAGGGGGCATGAGCGAGGGGCAACAGCAGGGAGACACGGGGAATGACTGGGGGTGGGGGCAACAGGAGAGAGACACGGGGCATGAGAGGGGGTGGGGGTAACAGCAGAGAGACACGGGGCATGAGGGGTGTGGGGGGCAACAGCAGGGAGACACGGGGCATGACCGGGAGGTGGGGGCAACAGCAGGGAGACACAGGGCATGACCGGGGGTGGGGGTCAACAGGAGAGAGACAAGGGACATGAGCGTGGGGTGGGGGCAACAGGAGAGAGACACAGGGCATGAGAGAGGGGTGGGGGTAACAGGAGAGAGACATGGGGCATGAGTGTGGGGTGGGGGGCAACAGGAGAGTGACACAGGGCATGAGAGAGGGGTGGGGGATAACAGGAGAGAGACACGGGGCATGAGCGGGGGGTGGGGGGCAACAGCAGGGAGACACAGGGCATGACCGGGGTGTGGGGAGTAACAGGAGTGAGACACGGGGCATGAGCGGGGGTTGGGGGGCAACAGCAGGGTGACACTGGGCATGACTGGGGGAGGGGGCAACAGAAGAGAGACACGGGGCATGAGAGGGTTGAAGGGGGTCACAGGAGAGAGATACGGTGCATGAGCGGGGGTGGAGGGCAACAGCAGGGAGACACGGGGCATGAACGTGGGGTGGGGGCAACAGGAGAGAGACACAGGGCATGGGAGAGGGGTGGGGGGTAACAGGAGAGAGACACGGGGCATGAGCATGGGGTGGGGGGCAACATGAGAGAGACACAGGGCATGAGCGGGGAGTGGGGGGCAACAGCAGGGAGACACGGGGCATGAAAGGAGGGTAGGGGGAACACGAGGGAGAAACGGGGCATGAGATGGGGCGGGGGTAACAGGAGAGAGACACGGGGCATGAGCGGGGGTGGAGGGCAACAGCAGGTAGACACGAGGCATGGCTGGGGGTGGGGGGCAACAGGAGAGAGACACGGGCATGAGAGGGGGGTGGGGGGTAACAGGAGAGAGAAACGGGACATGAGAGGGGGTGGGGGGTAACAGGAGAGAAACAGGGGGCATGAGCGAGGGGCAACAGCAGGGAGACACGGGGAATGACCGGGGGTGGGGGCAACAGGAGAGAGACACGGGGCATGAGAGGGGGTGGGGGTAACAGTAGAGAGACATGGGGCATGAGGGGGTGTGGGGGGCAACAGCAGGGAGACACGGGGCATGACCGGGGAGTGGGGGGCAACACCAGGGAGACATGGGGCATGACCGGGGGGTGGGGGGTTACAGGAGAGAGACACGGGGCATGACCGGGGGTGGGGGGCAACAGCAGGGAGACACGGGGCATGACCGGGGGGTGAGTGGTTACAGGAGAGAGACATGGGGCATGAGGGGGTGGTGGGGGGCACACGAGGGAGACATGGGGCTTGAGAGGGGGTGGGGGGTAACGAAAGAGAGACACGGTGCAGGGAGTGGGGGGCAACAGGAGGGAGACACAGGGCATGACTGGGGGGTGGGGTGCAGCAGAAGGGAGACACGGGCATGACCAGGAGGTGGGGGGCAACAGGAGAAAGACACATGGTATAAGAGGGCGGTGGGGGGTAACAGGAGAGAGAAACGGGGCATGAGAGGGGGGTGGGGGGTAACAGGAGAGAGACAGGGGGCATGAGCGGGGGGAGGGGGGCAACAGGAGAGAGACACAGGGTATGAGAGGGCGGTGGGGGGTAACAGGAGAGAGAAACTGGACATGAGAGGGGGTTGGGGGGTAACAGGAGAGAGACACAGGGCATGAGTGGGGGGTAGGGGTAACAGGAGAGAGACACAGGGCATGAGTGGGGGGTGGGGGGCAACAGCAGGGAGACACGGGGCATGAGCGGGGGTGGAGGGCAACATCAGGGAGACACGGGGCATGAGCGGGGCGTGGGGGGAACACGAGGGAGACACGGGGCATGAGAAGGGGGTGGTGGATAACAGAAGAGAGACACGGGGCATGAGCAGGGGGTGGGGGGCAACAGGAGGGAGACACGGGGCATGAGAGGGGGTGGGGGTAACAGGAGAGAGAAACGGGGCATGAGCCGGACGTGGGGGGAACACGAGGGAGACACGGGGCATGAGAGGGGGGTGGGGGTAACAGAAGAGGGACACGGGCCATGAGCAGGGGGTGGGGGGCAACAGGAGGGAGACACGGGGCATGACCGGTGGGTGGGGGGCAACAGGAGTGAGACACGGGGCATGACCGGGGGGTGGGGGGCAACAGGAGAGAGACACGGGGCATGACCGGGGAGTGGAGGGCAACAGGAGAGAGACACGGATCATGAGAGGGGGTGGGGGTACCAGGAGAGAGACATGGGGCATGAGCGGGGGCTGGGGGGCAACATGAGAGAGGCACGGGGCATGAGCGGGGGGTGGGGGGCAACAGCAGGGAGATATGGGGCTTGAGCGGGGGGTGTGGGAACACGAGGGAGACATGGGGCATGAGAGGGGTCTGGGGAGTAACAGGAGAGAGACACAGGGCATGAGAGGGGGTGGGGGTAACAGCAGAGAGACACGGGGCATGAGGGGGGTTGGGGGGGCAACAGCAGGGAGACACAGGGCATGACCTGGGGTGGGGGGCAACAGCAGGGAGACACGGGGCATGACCGGGGGTGGGGGGTTACAGGAGAGAGACACGGGGCATGACCGGGGGTGGGGGGCAACAGCAGGGAGACACGGGGCATGACCGGGGGGTGGAGGGTTACAGGAGAGAGACACAGGGCATGAGCGGGGGGTGGGGCTCACACGAGGGAGACATGGGACATGAGAGGCGGGTGGGGGTAACAGAAGAGAGACACGGTGCAGGGGTTGGGGGGCAACAGGAGGGAGACACTGGGCATGACTGGGGGGTGATGGGCAACAGAAGGGAGACACGTGTCATGACCAGGAGATGGGGGGCAACAGGAGAGAGACACAGGGTATGAGAGGGTGGTGGGGGGTAACAGGAGAGAGAAACGGGACATGAGAGGGGGGTGGGGGGTAACAGGATAGAGACAGGGGGCATGAGCGGGGGGTTTGTGGCAACAGCAGGGAGACACGGGGCAT
Source organism: Ambystoma mexicanum (assembly GCF_040938575.1). Classification (NCBI taxonomy): domain Eukaryota; kingdom Metazoa; phylum Chordata; class Amphibia; order Caudata; family Ambystomatidae; genus Ambystoma; species Ambystoma mexicanum. The sequence goes on from NC_090936.1 coordinate 908,125,218, forward strand.
GACCGGGGCGGTCGGGGGCAACAGTAGAGAGACAGGGGGCATGAGAGGGGGGTGGGGGTAACAGGAGAGATACACGGGGCATGAGTGGGGGGTAGGGGTAACAGGAGAGAGACACAGGGCATGAGTGGGGTTGGGGGCAACAGCAGGGAGACACGGGGCATGAGCGGGGGTGGAGGGCAACAGCAGGGAGACAAGGGGCATGACCGGGGGGTGGGGGGCAACAGGATGTAGACACGGGGCATGACCGGGGGGTGGAGGGCAACAGGAGAGAGACACGGAGCATGAGAGGGGGGTGGGGGTAACAGGAGAGAGACACAGAGCATGAGAGGGGGGTGAGGGTAACAGCAGGGAGACACGGGGCATGACTGGGGGTGGGGGGAACGGGAGAGAGACACGGGGCATGAGCGGGGGGTGGGGGGCAACAGCAGGGAGACACGGGGCATGAGCGTGGGGTGGGGGTAACAGAGGAGAGACACGGGGCATGAACGGGGGTGGGGGCCAACAGCAGGGAGACACGGGGCATGACCGGGGGGTTGGGGCACCAGGAGAGAGACACGGGGCATGACCGGGGGGTGGAGGGCAACAGGAGAGAGACACGGAGCATGAGAGGGGAGTGGGGGTAACAGGAGAATGACACAGGGCATGAGCGGGGGTTGGGGGGCAACATGAGAGAGGCACAGGGCATGAGCGGGGGGTGGGCGGCAACAGTAGGGAGACACAGGGCATGAGCGGGGGACGGGGGAACACGAGGGAGACACGGGGCATGAGAGGGGGTTGGGGATTAACAGGAGAGAGACACGGGGCATGAGCGAGGGTTAGGGGCAACAGGAGAGAGACACGAGGCATGAGAGGGGATGGGGGTAACAGCAGAGAGAAACGGGGCATGAGGGGGGATGGGGGCAACAGCAGGGAGACATGGGGCATGACCGGGGAGTGGGGGGCAACAGCAGGGAGACACGGGGCATGACCGGGGGTGGGGGGTTACAGGAGAGAGACACGGCGCATGACCGGGGGTTGGCGGCAACAGCACAGAGACACGGGGCATGACCGGGGGGTGGGGGGTTACAGGAGAGAGACACGGGGCATGAGCGGGGGGTGGGGGGCACACAAGGGAGACATGGGGCATGAGAGGGGGGTGGGGGTAACAGAAGAGAGACACAGTGCAGGGGGTGGGGGGCAACAGGAGGGAGACACGGGGCATGACTGGGGGGTGGTGGGCAGCAGAAGGGAGACACGGGGCATGACCAGGAGGTGGGGGCAACAGGAGAGAGACACAGGGTATGAGAGGGCGGTGGGGGGTAACATGAGAGAGAAACGGGACATGAGAGGGGGGTGGGGGGTAACAGGAAAGAGACAGGGGGCATGAGTGGGGGGTTTGGGGCAACAGCAGGGAGACACGGGGCATGACTGGGGGGCGCAACAGTAGAGAGACACGGGGCATGAGAGGGGGTTGGGGGGTAACAGGAGAGAGACACAGGGCATGAGTGGGGGGCCACAGCAGGGAGACACGGGGCATGAGCGGGGGTGGAGGGCAACATCAGGGAGATACGGGGCATGAGCGGGGTGTGGGGGAACACGAGGGAGACATGGGGCATGAGAAGGGGGTGGTGGATAACAGAAGAGAGACACGGGGCATGAGCAGGGGGTGGGGGGCAACAGGAGGGAGACACGGGGCATGAGAGGGGGGTAGGGGTAACAGGAGAGAGAAACGGGGCATGAGCCGGACATGGGGGGAACACGAGGGAGACATAGGGCATGAGAGGGGGTTGGGGGTAACAGAAGAGGGACACGGGGCATGAGCAGGGGGTGGAGGGCAACAGGAGGGAGACACGGGGCATGACCAGTGGGTGAGGGGCAACAGGAGCAAGACACGGGGCATGATCGGGGGGTGGGGGGCAACAGGAGAGAGACAAGGGGCATGACCGGGGAGTGGAGGGCAACAGGAGAGAGACACGGAGCATGAGAGGAGGGTGGGGGTAACAGGAGCGAGACAAGGGGCATGAGCGGGGGGTGGGGGGCAACATGAGAGAGGCACGGGTCATGAGCGGGGGGTGGGGGGCAACAGCAGGGAGATATGGGGCATGAGCGGGGGGTGGGGGAACACGAGGGAGACACGGGCATGAGAGGGGGGTGGGGAGTAATTGGAGAGAGACACGGGGAATGAGCGGGGGTTAGGGGGCAACAGGAGAGAGACACGAGGTATGAGAGGGGGTGGGGGTAATAGGAGAGAGACATGGGACATGAGGAGGGTGGGGGGCAACAGCAGGGAGACACGGGGCATGACCGGGGGTGGGGGGCAACAGCAGGGAGACACGGGGCATGACCGGGGGTGGGGGGTTACAGGAGAGAGACACGGGTCATGACCGGGGGTGGGGGGCAACAGCAGGGAGACACGGGGCATGAGCGGGGCGTGGGGGAACACGAGGGAGACATGGGGCATGAGAAGGGGGTGGTGGATAACAGAAGAGAGACACGGGGCATGAGCAGGGGGTGGGGGGCAACAGGAGGGAGACACGGGGCATGAGAGGAGGGTGGGGGTAACAGGAGAGAGAAACGGGGCATGAGCCGGACATGGGGGGAACACGAGCGAGACACGGGGCATGAGACGGGGGTGGGGGTAACAGAAGAGGGACACGGGGCATGAGCAGGGGGTGGGGGCAACAGGAGGGAGACACGGGGCATGACCGGTGGGTGGGGGGCAACAGGAGCGAGACACGGGGCATGACCGGGGGGTGGGGGGCAACAGGAGAGAGACAAGGGGCATGACCGGGGAGTGGAGGGCAACAGGAGAGAGACACGGAGCATGAGAGGGGGGTGGGGGTAACAGGAGAGAGACAAGGGGCATGAGCGGGTGTGGGGGGCAACAGGAGAGAGGCACGGGTCATGGGCGGGGGGTGGGGGGCAACAGCAGGGAGATATGGGGCATGAGCGGGGGTTGGGGGAACACGAGGGAGACACAGGCATGAGAGGGGGGTGGGGAGTAACAGGAGAGAGACACGGGAAATGAGCAGGGGTTAGGGGGCAACAGGAGAGAGACACGAGGTATGAGAGGGGGTGGGGGTAACAGCAGAGAGACATGGGACATGAGGAGGGTGGGGGGCAACAGCAGGGAGACACGGGGCATGACCGGGGGGTGGGGGGCAACAGCGGGGAGACACGGAGCATGACCGGGGGTGGGGGGTTACAGGAGAGAGACACGGGGCATGACCGGGGGTGGGGGGCAACAGCAGGGAGACAAAGGGCATGACCGGGGGGTGGGGGGTTACAGGAGAGAGACAAGGGGCATGAGCAGGGGGTGGGGGCACACGAGGGAAACATGGGGCATGAGAGGGGGGTGGGGGCAACAGAAGAGAGACGACCAGGAGGTGGGGGGCAACAGGAGAGAGACACAGGGTATGAGAGGGTGGTGGGGGGTGACAGGAGAGAGAAACGGGACATGAGAGGGGGGTGGGGGGTAACAGGAGAGAGACAGGGGGCATGTCCGGGGGGTTTGGCGCAACAGCAGGAAGACACGGGGCATGACCAGGGCGGTGGGGGGCAACAGTAGAGAGACACGGGGCATGAGAGGGGGTAACATGAGAGATACACAGGGCATGAGTGGGGTGGTAGGGGTAACCGGAGAGAGACACAGGGCATGAGTGGGGGTGGGGGGCAACAGCAGGGAGACACGGGGCATGAGCGGGGGTGGAGGGCAACAGCAGGGAGACATGGGGCATGAGAAGGGGTTGTTGATTAACAGAAGAGAGACACGGGGCATGAGCAGGGGGTGGGGGGCAACAGGAGAGAGACAAGGGGCATGAGAGGGGGATGGGGGTAACAGGAGAGAGAAACGGGGCATGAGCCGGACATGTGGGGAACATGAGGGAGACACGGGGCATGAGAGGGGGGTGGGGGGTAACAGAAGAGGGACACGGGGCATGAGCAGGGGTGAGGGGAACACGAGGGAGACATGGGGCATGAGAGGGGGGTGGGGGTAACAGAAGAGAGACACAGTGCAGGGGGTGGGGGGCCACAGGAGGGAGACACAGGGCATGACTGGGGGGTGTGGGGCAACAGAAGGGAGACACGGGTCATGACCGGGAGGTGTGGGACAACAGGAGAGAGACACAGGGTATGAGAGGGCGGTGGGGGGTAACAGGAGAGAGAAACGGGACATGAGAGGGAGGTGGGGGGTAACAGGAGAGAGACAAGGGGCATGAGCAGGGGGTTTGGGGCAACAGCAGGGAGACACAGGGCAAGACCGGGGGGTGGGGGCAACAGTAGAGAGACACAGGGCATGAGAGGGGGGTGGGGATTAACAGGAGAGAGACACGGGGCATGAGTGGGTGGTAGGGGTAACAGGAGAGAGACACGGAGCATGAGCGGGGATGGGGGCAACAGCAGGGAGACACGGGGCATGAGCGGGGGTGGAGGGCAACAGCAGGGAGACACGGGGCATGAGCGGGGCGTGGGGGGAACACGAGGGAGACATGGGGCATGAGAAGGGGGTGGTGGATAACAGAAGAGAGACAAGGGGCATGAGCGGTGGGTGGGGGGCAACAGGAGGGAGACACGGGGCATGAGAAGGGGGTGGGGATAACTGGAGAGAGAAACGGGGCATGAGCCGGACGTGGGGGGAACACGAGGGAGACACGGGGCATGAGAGGGGGGTGGGGGGTAACAGAAGAGGGACACGGGGCATGAGCAGGGGGTGGGGGGCAACAGGAGGGAGACACGGGGCATGACCGGTGTGTAGGGGGCAACAGGAGCGAGACATGGGGCATGAGAGGGGGGTGGGGGTAACAGGAGAGAGACACAGGGCATGAGCGGGGGTTGGGGGGCAACATGAGAGAGGCACGAGGCATGAGCGGGGGGTGGGGCCCAACAGCAGAGAGATACGGGGCATGAGCGGGAGGGGGATCACGAGGGAGACACGGGTCATGAGAGGGGGGTGGGGAGTAACAGGAGAGAGACATGGGGCATGAGCGGGGGTTAGGGGGCAACAGGAGAGAGACACGAGACATGAGAGGGGGTGGGGGGTTACAGGAGAGAGACACGGGGCATGACCGGGGGGTGGGGGGCAACAGCAGGGAGACACGGGGCATCACCAGGGGGTGGGGGGCAAAAGCAGGGAGACACGGGGCATGACCGGGGGGTGGGGGGCAACAGCAGGGAGACACGGGGCATGACTGGGGGTGTGGGTAACAGAGGAGAGACACGGGGCATGAGCGGGGGTGGGGGGCAACAGCAGGGAGACACGGGGCATGAGCGGGGGTGGGGGATCACGAGGGAGACACGGGGCATGAGAGGGGGGTGGGGAATAACAGGAGAGAGACACGGGGCATGAGCGGGGGTTAGGGCGCAACAGGAGAGAGACACGAGGCATGAGAGGGGGTGGGGGTAACAGCAGAGAGACACGGGACATGAGGGGGGGTGGGGGGAAACAGCAGGGAGACACGGGGCATGACCGGGGGTGGGGGGCAACAGGAGCGAGACACGGGCATGCCCGGGGGGGGTGGGGGGCAACAGGAGAGAGACACAGGGCATGACCGGGGGGTGGAGGGCAACAGGAGAGAGACACGGAGCATTTGAGGGGGGTGGGGGTAACAGGAGAGAGACACGAGGCATGTCCGGGGGGTTTGGGGCAACAGCATGGAGACACGGGGCATGACCGGGGCGGTGGGGGGCAACAGTAGAGAGACACAGGGCATGAGAGGGGGTTGGGGGTAACAGAAGAGATACACGGGGCATGAGTGGGGGGTAGGGGTAACAGGAGAGAGACACAGGGCATGAGTGGGGGGGTGGGGGGCAACAGCAGGGAGACACGGGGCATGAGCAGGGGTGGAGGGCAACAGCAGCGAGACACGGGGCATGAGCAGGGCGTGGGGGGAACACGAGGGAGACATGGGGCATGAGAAGGGGTTGGTGGATAACAGAAGAGAGACACGGGGCATGAGCAGGGGGTGGGGGCAACAGGAGGGAGACACGGGGCATGAGAGGGTGGTGGGGGTAACAGGAGAGAGAAACGGGGCATGAGCCGGACGTGGGGGGAACACGAGGGAGACACAGGGCATGAGAGGGTGGTGGGGTGTAACAGAAGAGGGACACGGGGCATGAGCAGGGGTGGGGGGAACACGAGGGAGACATGGGGCATGAGAGGGGTGTGGGGGTAACAGAAAAGAGACACAGTGCAGGGGGTGGGGGGCAACAGGAGGGAGACACGGGGCATGACTGGGGGGTGGTGGGCAGCAGAAGGGAGACACGGGGCATGACCAGGAGGTGGGGGCAACAGGAGAGAGACACAGGGTATGAGAGGGCGGTGGGGGGTAACATGAGAGAGAAACGGGACATGAGAGGGGGGTGGGGGGGAACAGGAAAGAGACAGGGGGCATGAGTGGGGGGTTTGGGGCAACAGCAGGGAGACACGGGGCATGACTGGGGGGGTAACAGTAGAGAGACACGGGGCATGAGAGGGGGTTGGGGGGTAACAGGAGAGAGACACAGGGCATGAGTAGGGGGCCACAGCAGGGAGACACGGGGCATGAGCGGGGGTGGAGGGCAACATCAGGGAGATACGGGGCATGAGCGGGGTGTGGGGGAACACGAGGGAGACATGGGTCATGAGAAGGGGGTGGTGGATAACAGAAGAGAGACACGGGGCATGAGCAGGGGGTGGGGGGCAACAGGAGGGAGACACGGGGCATGAGAGGGGGGTAGGGGTAACAGGAGAGAGAAACGGGGCATGAGCCGGACATGGGGGGAACACGAGGGAGACATAGGGCATGAGAGGGGGTGGGGTAACAGAAGAGGGACACGGGGCATGAGCAGGGG